>NC_066585.1:225769079-226124395 GCF_024323335.1 Lathyrus oleraceus
CGCTCATTTTTGCCTAAGTCGCCCTTTCAGATTTTCAACTTAGCGAGTTATTCTTTTCTTTTTTTAGGCGAAGTATTTCTTGACTGCATTTGCGTTCACGGGACGAATGAACTCTTCACCATCCATAGTTGTAAGAATCAAAGCACCGCCTGAAAAGGCTCTCTAAATAACATATGGGCCTTCATAATTAGGAGTCAATTTTCCCCTAGAATCTGGTTTGAACAATAAAATCTGCTTGAGCACAAGGTCACCTTCTTCGAATACACGAGGTCTGACCTTCTTATCAAAAGCTTTCTTCATCCTCCGCTGATATAACTGACCATGACACATGGCAGTCAATCGCTTCTCTTCGATCAAATTCAACTAGTCAAACCTAGTCTGACACCATTCAGCCTCAGTCAACTTGGCTTCCATGAGCACTCGTAATGAAGGAATCTCAACCTCTACAAGGAGCACTGCTTCCATACCATATACAAGAGAAAAAGGGGTTGCCCCTGTTGAAGTGCAGATGGATGTACGATACCCATGCAAAGTAAATGGGAGCATCTCATTACAGAGTTCTTTGTGTTGTGTATCTCCAACAGCATTGCCAGGGTCCAGAAGATTGTGATCATCTCCCCAGCAGAATTCCTTGCCTCGGCTTGGCGTTATCTCTAACCTAGCATTTTACATCCTCGCATGTAGAATCATATCACATTGCATCCTCCCAAATCGCGTAGCATTTCCATTTTCATGGAACATTACGCCATTGGAAAATTCAAACATACACATGTACGCATAAGACATTCTCGGTACCCCAAGTGATAAGCCAGAAGTTTGTTTCCAGTATTCAAACCAAAGGTTGTTCATGACTTGTCCTTCATTATTCCCAGCAGGGGTCGTTGGCCCACGTGCCGCCTCAATTATCATTTTCCCTAGTTCTACTGATGCTGAGAACCATGAAAATTTCCCGGTATCCAGACCGAAGTGGCATTCAGGCCAATTTCCCGGTATTCATACCGAAGTGGCATTCAGGCCAGTTTTTTGATGTTCAGATCGAAGAAGTTTCCGACGTTCAGGTCGACGCAACTTGTGGCATTCAGGCCAGTTTCCGGTATTCAGACCGAAGTGGCATTCAGACCAGTTTTCCGATGTTCAGATCGAAGAAGTTTTCGATGTTCAAGTTGATGCAACTAATGGCATTCGGGCCAGTTTTTCGATGTTCAAATCGAAGAAGTTTCCGACGTTCAGGTCGATGCAACTTGTGGCATTCAGGCCAGCTTTCCGGTATTCAGACCGAAGTGGCATTCATGCCAGTTTTCCGATATTCAGATCGAAGAAGTTTCCGACGTTCAGGTCGATGCAACTTGTGGCATTCAGGCCAGCTTTCCGGTATTCAGACCAAAGTGACATTCAGGCCAGTTTTCTGATACTCAGATCGAAGAAGTTTCCGACTTTCAGGTCGATGCAACTTGTGGCATTCAGGCCAGTGTTTCCGGTATCCGGACCGAAGTGGCATTCAGGCCAGTTTCCCGGTGTTTAGACCGATGTTTGATAACCCAGTATCCTCCGATGCTCAGATCGAAGTCATTTCCAGTATTCAGATTGATAAGCAGCATTCAGGCCATTGTTATTTCTGTGTTACCATTTATTTTGGTATTCAGGCTAACATTCTTTTTTCGGTGTTCAGACTGACTCTCACCGTACCAGACGGATTCTTTGTTGATGCTCAGATCAAGACCACCTCTCTGCCGATCCTGACAGGCATTGTTACTTCATTTTTCACTTCAGTGTAAATTTTTCGGGCTTTTATCGTATTCAATCCCTTGATACCTCCAAATTGTGAAAGTCGTTGCTATCTTCTTTTCGGGTCTCCAGTTGATTGAATATAGGCAGTTGTAATACCCCAAAATTTACCCTTCATTTTTATTGGAAGCATGGGATTATGTCTTACATTTCATTGACATCCTACTAGGTCATACTCATTGCATACTGCATTAGTGACATGGAAATCAGGTTTTAATTGATCACTCCTTAACAGAAGGAGCCCACACAAAGCAAGATTGAGAATTGGACTTCATTCTCTAAGTATACAAGTCTCAAGGGTCTGAGGGGGCTCTAGGTATCTTATTTTGTTCCTCAGTTTATTAGTGAAGGATTCAGAGCTATCAGAGTGTTCATCTGGATTTAATCAGGAAATTAGGGTTTCATGGCTACTTGCAACAGTAAATGTTTGGTTGGAAGTAGAGGGGCTCATCCATGTCATGATTAGAGAGGCATCTTGTCCTAGGAAGATTCACAATTATCCCAGAAAGATCCATTGGCAAGCAGTGCAATCAGTTCCTGGTCATTTTTCCCTAAAACTAGGGTTTGGTATAAAATCAGTTTATTTCTGATTCTTTGGGTGAAACTCTTTTCCATGGCCCTCCATATGCCCACAAGGGTCTACATACAAAAAATCAGCTTTTTATTTGAGCCAGAGGTGCTTCAATTGATCATTGGAATCGGGAATCAGACAGTTTATGAAAGGTCAACAGTGGGGCTAGAAAAGTCAACTTCTGACATTTTCAGAGTGGAATCTCAAAATCCATGCCTAGGGGATCTTACATGTGAAATTTGATCAAGGTTGGATCATGGATTTATCATTTAATCAGGAATTGGAAAAGTTACTTAATTTGGAAATGGTTGACTTTCCATTTAGGGCAAGTTTTCATGATCGTTGCACTCACTTTAAGCCCATTTTCCATCAAGATAAAAGCTCCATTTGAAAATTTCTCCAACATGAAAGTTGTTCCTCTTGTTCCAAGCTTTTTAGAGATATAAAGTTTTCTCCATTTGGATCAAGATTGAGAAAGTTATGCTTGGTCAAAGTGGGACTTTTTTTTAGGACACTTAGAAAAATTTCTAAGTCCAAAAATCTTCAAAGTTTGTCAAGACTTCTTGGCCAGTTTACTTGCACTTCAAGGCATCATTTGAAAATACTTTCTTCACAACAATTGTACCTTGCCATGTCTTCTTTCACATCTTTTTGGAATCATCTCATTTGGATCCATTGTTTGAGAGATACATTCACCTAAAGTGGGCACCATGACTTGATTTTCTAGGCAGATTTCAGGCCAAACTGACCCAACCATTTTGCAATGTTGAGACATGATCTTGAGGGCCATTTTACACCTTCTTCCATTCATCATTTCAACTTGTACTCAACATGAAATATGTTATGCTCCATGAGGTCTTGGTACTGTTTGCATTATTTCATCATTTGGTGAATTGATCGTCAAGTTACATGGCCTTAAAGTCACCACCTTGGAATGAATTTCTTGATTGCCAAGCCATGCAGCAAACCGGCCCACGTTTTTTATCTCATTTGGCCATGCATTCTTATTTCGTTCACTTAAGTTTGGCCCAAAATAACAACATTCCACATGCCCTAATACACCTCACTGTATATTATTTTGATTATGGACAAATCATTTATTTCAAGGCCCATTAGAGCATGTGATCCACCACATTTAAAAGCTTCAAACCCTAAACCTAAAAGGGCATTGGTGAATTTTCGTGGCAAGCAAGGCAAGTCTCATTGCAAGGTCAGTTTCCATTCTCTCTCAACAAGCTCTTGAGTTAGGGTTCTTGAAGCACAAAAAAGGCAGCATCATCTTCTTCGATCAAAGGGGCAGTGGACCAAGTCTCCATTAGGTACCCTCTCTCACTCATCTTCCATGGCCATGTATTGATATACTTATGCTCATCATCATGTTGCTTACCATGCTCATCATTATCATCACTACTGTTTTCCATGCTAATCATATGCTCATGTTTGTTTCATGATTGTTTACAAGGCCAATCATATGCTTGTGTTCTTCATGTTATGGATTCATGCTGTTATTTTATGTTCATATCCGTGGCCGTGTTGTCACCTTGTTGACAACATTTCTCCATGATCAAGCCACCATTTTACTCAAACAAGGATACCAAGATAATCTACACATTTTGTACTTGAATTTTGGTTTTTATTTCATGTCATTTGGTGCACTATGGCATGCGTATTATTGAATGGAAGTTTAGGAAAGTCCATTGTGTTTTCACGTTGCTGCATGGTTATGGAGCTAGGGTTTGGTTTGTGGAAGAAGATGAAGACGTGTCACATTAAGGGCCATTAGATCCAAAGCGTGCGTTTTAATCCTGGCTGTCCATTCGCTTTTTGTCTTTTAGTCACTTATACATATGTGACCGGTTGATAAAAGGTCACATGAATTTTTTATTAAAATGTTATTTTAATGTGTGTCACTCTGGATTTAATGGTTGTGGACCATGGGCCTATGTCATTCGCTCTTCACACCTCCATTTCCTGGCCCATCAACTGATCCATTTCCCATCTTCATTTTCTTTTTTAATTCTTATTTTTAATTCTTGATTTTAACTAATAAATATTTTCTTTATTCATAAAAATCCCCAAAAATATTTTCCACATTTCTTAATGTCTTATTTAATTTTATTTAATTTTATTTAATTTTTATTTTCGTATTTATCTAATATTGATATTTTATATTAATTATTTATTTCAAGTGGTTCATTTTAACACACATTTTTTTCTTGATTTTATTTTTATGACTTAAAATTATTTTTAGCTTTTGATTTTTGGGATGAAGGTTGACCACTGTCCCATGGTCAAGCTGACCTTTTCTTGGAATTTTATTTCCCATTTTCAATTTATTGTGGATTTATTTTTGACCTAGTTTGGTTGGTTGACTTTTGGTTTGACCTTTGTTTTATTTCAATTAATTTATGAACCAATTTTCATTATTTTAAAAAAAATTGGGGGATGATGATGTCCTGACCCCACCTTACTTAGTTTAATTTTTCATAATTTTCTTGATTAATTTGCTATTTATTTGCTATTTTTAAGTTGACCCGAATTTTCAGTTGACTTTCTTTATGATCGATGTTTGACTTAGGGATTGCTTAATGCAATTGAAGAGATCTTTTGATCCTCCCTTGTTCATCTCATATGCCATGTATTAGAGGCCTTTCATCTTGATTTTATTTGGTCCTTGCCTCATTTCCTGATTAAATTATTCAGTGAACCCTTGTGTGCATCTTTCCTTCTATCTGATTCATCTGTTATCTGTTATACTTGTTTCTTTCATCCATGCTCAATATTGTTTGATTGTTTAACATGTTCATACTTCTCATGCATTGTTTAATGCTCCATTACATCATTCTTTGATTTCATTATACCTATTTACTCATCTGATTTGATTGATAAACTGTTGCCTACTTGTATGATGTATGAGGCATATATTCTTATTGTTTGATTGCCATGAACAATCCCCATTCATAACAAATGTACCCCTCTCCCATGAAGTGTATAATATTTATTCTTTCGTTCTTTATTCGTCTGTTAGTACAAGAATTAAAATGAACATCCGATAACCATTTCAAAACAAGATCAAAATCTCGATCCAACGTCGAGTAATCATTTTCAAAACTTAACAGAACCAGCACGTATTCATCCATTTCTTTTGTAAGTCGATTGCCTCAGGCATCGCCATTTCTCTTGTAAGTCGATTACTTCATGCATGGCCAGCTACCTGTAAGTCGATTGCCTCAGGCATCGCCATCTACCCTTATCTGTGGTTCCTCTCCTTGCTCCATCCGTCGACTCTTGTTCCGTTTAGGTAGTACCCATTACGTAGCACCCATTAGGTAGAACCCTTTGTATGATAACATAGGTAGAATTCCCTTATTCTTTGCATGCTAACATTAGGTAGATGTTCCCCTCTGTAAATCCTAACACATAGGTCCACATTGCATGACAACTCTAGGGCAGAGCTTCCCCACTTTTAGACCTTCCGTGCGTCTCCGATCCTGTGGCATGTCAGTCTGTTCTATTGCAAAGAGGTAACTGCCTAAGACTCGATTCATCGAGTTGTGACACCTACTGCTGGGACGTTGAACACATTGCCCACCTTCCTTTGACACAGCCGGTGTCCTCTTTTGTAAGTCCATGTTCAGATGGCAATCCTTAACCCCTAGTTAGGCGAACTACGACGACTCTGATTCTCATGTTCAGATGAGATACGTAGGCACGAGATGCGATGTCTTGCCGAGTTTGACTGACGACTAATAACTAATCCTTGTGTGTTTTCTCCCTTGCTGCGATTCTTTTCTCTCGCCCTCGTTGCGATCAAGACCTTTCCCTTTCTCTTGACCCAGTTGCAATCGAGACCCTAGTTCCCGTAGTTAGCTGAACTACGTTTTGCTTTGATTCTCATTCCAGATGAGATACGTAGGTATAAGATGCGATGTCTTACCGAGCACACTTCTCTTTCACCCATAGGTAGCCGAGCTACGAAGACTCTGATTCTCATACTCAGATGAGATACGTATGCAGTGGATGCGACATCCGTGCGAGTCATTTTATTTTGTCCTTTTCCCTTAGTAAATAGTACATTAGGTATACCTACACCCTTTTAGACTAGAACAACAAGAGTGGATCCCGTAGAGTACTACGAATGCGTAGGGGTGCTAATACCTTCCCTTCGCATAATCGACTCCCGAACCCAAGATTTGGTTGCGAGACCTTGTCTTTTCCTTTCTCTTCAGGTTTTCTTCGATCGTTTCCTTTCCCTCCTTTGGGACAAATAACGAACGGTGGCGACTCTTCTGTTTCTTTTTCCTCGCCGATTGTTTTTTTCGCACCAGTTGCGACACACGAGTTTTCTCTCACTTGGCATCAACTCCAGCTATAAATACAATGCCTCCCTCATTTAAAGTTTAACCTTAAGGCAACCCGAAGCTCTGCTGAAATCAAAACCCAAACATACCAAAGGAATTTTGATTTTTATTTTCTCAATTCAAGCTTGAATTTCAACAAAATCAGTTGATCTTCAAGACTTATTCCTTAGCCTTGCATTCATATCATATCTCAAGATCAAATTGGAAGAAATAATTGGAGCAGATCGTGTTGTTTAAAGCTGCTCTTCAAAGGTATATGATCCAACTGTTTTGATATGAATCTCATTATACAATGTGAATTGCTTGTGTTCAAACTGTTTTCTGAAGTCCTCGAGCAAGAGGCAGGCCAGTGGTGGTCTTGATTTCATGTTTTGAAGCATTTCAGTTTGCACACCTTGAATTTCAAGCTCAGATTTCTCACCTGATAGAGATCTTGAGGACAATCCAAGGTTACATGGGTGATGTACATCACCCCAGCTTCATTTTGGTACCTGGTGTAACACCCCAAAATTTGCCCTCCTCATTCATGCATTCATTTAGCATTTCATATTGCATTTCATCATGTCAATCAGAATTAGATCCAAGAAACTTTATTTTAAAAAAATAAAAAAAAACGAAAATAAATAAATAAATAAAAATAATAATAATAAAATAAATAAAATGTAATAGAAAAAACTTGGACTTGGACCTCTCTCATTTGAGCCCACAAAGCCATGAAAATCAGGTTATAAAAGAGGGAGATCAGACAGAAAAAGGAAGAGAAGCAAAATACTCTGAGGTTTCCTTGAAACAAAACCCTGGACAAAACCTGGAGAGGAACCTGACAGAGAACTCAGAGCAACCCCCATCTCACGCAAACCCTAACATTTCAACCGGTCTCTCCCATCAGGTTTGCCTCATTCCCATAATTTTATGCTCTTAATTTGGATCATCTGAATGTATGAGGTATGATGGATGAATTTCATTATGTTTTTGCCCACGGGTTTAATTATGCATGAATGGGTGAAACCTATGCCTTGAATGTTTAATTACATGATTTCTGAAATGTATGCCACAGGGTTTGAGGTTTCTGAAACCATACTATTATCCATAAAAAAAATGCTTATCGTGTTTCACTAACCCTTTTGTTGAGTTTTTGTGAGGGCTCACAGACTCTTGCAGAGATGGTTTGCGTGGTTTTCCCACTTTATTTGTGGGATACCCCCTGGAGGTTCATTCCAATTACCTGTACTGACTCACCTTTCTTTGATGGCATTAGCTTGGGAGATCCCTGGGTTTCTTACTCCTTTAATTGATGTTACTTCGGATCTTTATCCGTGTGGTACTTTTACCTCTTTTCCGCATTTTATCGCTTTCTTAGCTGGAAGACCTCAATAGGAGGCATTTGTTTTCTTTTGTTTATTTACTTCTGAGCCCCTTGTTGGCACATTTACACTATACATGTTTGTTTTGTATGTGTTCGTATCCCTGCAGGTAGCGCGGTTCCTTCGTCAAGGACTGCCTTTTTGCCCTTGAGCATCCCAAACCATAAAACCCAAAGCAACACGTTAACTCCTTCTACTACAGGCGAGTAAGTCTCCAAAGGTCGAGCATCCGGTAGATTGCGTAGTGACGTCGTTCGTCCAAAACCCAATCCATAACCCCGTAGTTAGAAGAACTACGTTTTGCTCTGATTCTCAGGCCAGATGAGATACGTAGGCATAAGACGCGATGTCTTAGGGAGCACAATTACCCAACCCATAGGTCAGCCGAGCTACGAAGACTCTGATTCTCATATTCAGATGAGATACGTATGCAGTGGATGCGACATCCGCGCGAGTCATTTTCATTCAACCTTTTTTTTTGGTAAACAGCACAAGATAAACTCACACCCTTTAGACAAGAACTACAAAAGTGGATCCCGTAGAGTACTACGGATGCGTAGGGGTGCTAATACCTTCCTTTCGCATAACAGACTCCCGAACCCAAGATTTGGTTGCGAGACCCCGTCTTGTCCTT
This sequence comes from Lathyrus oleraceus, assembly GCF_024323335.1. NCBI lineage: Eukaryota > Viridiplantae > Streptophyta > Magnoliopsida > Fabales > Fabaceae > Lathyrus > Lathyrus oleraceus. The sequence goes on from NC_066585.1 coordinate 225,777,795, forward strand.
TCCTTTTTTCCAGGTTTACTTCGAGCATTTCCTTTCCCTCCTTTGGGATGAATAACGCACGGTGGCGACTCTTCTGTCATTTTCTTTCGCCGGTTGTTTTTTCGCGCACTGTATTTTTCAGGTTGCGACAGCTGGCGACTCTGCTGGGGATTGAAAGAAGTTGACCTCTTGCTGGTCCATCTTACCTAAGAGAGTCCCTCCTAGCTTGTGTGATTTCTTGTTTATTGGGTGTTCATGCTTTTGTACCTTTATTTGCTTACCTGCTTGCATGCATCTGTTGTATCTGTTGGATCTGTTTGTTTGTATGTTGGGATGGGGTGTTCTATGAGAGATAAGCCCATTACCCAGGCTTGAGTGTACACACAGGTTTTAGAGTGGATAATCATGAGGCTTGCGTGGCGTGTTGCTACGTTAAGTCGTTCGTGAAGAACCACACCCAGACGAGGTTTCTTTTGGATATATTATGTCTTACGGGTGTTCCGTAACGGCAGGATGTTCCTCTAGAAATCGTCGACTCTGGTGACCATTTCCCGAGAACTCAGTCGAGGCCTCTCCTTCGAGACGTGATTATGTTAGCTCTGGTGGGCGCATTCTCGCTGCTCAATCCGAGGATCCCGAGACTGGGAACTTGCTATTAGGATGTCCTGTTGAGGGGAGTCAATGGAGGTCTTTTGTCCCGTAATAATACCAAACCTTCAGTGGTAAACGTATTATTCGCGACTGAAGGGCTGAAGCTGACGAACTTCTGTTCTTAGAACCTACCAGTGAGGGGCGGGCTAATTCAGGAAACCTTAACCTCCAACTAACCCGGTTTTCTGGAGCAGAGTTTTGGTCTTGTATTATATTCCTCAGTAAATTTCTCTCCAGGCAGTGCAACCTGACAGATGTTCAAGCGGATCCATCAATTCTGATTGACATGCCTTTGCATTGCATAACATCATCTGCATATTTGCATCCAACATCTCATGCTTATTCATTTGCAGGGTATTCCCTTTCAAAACGGGGGTGCCTTAAAACTGAACAAGTAGTGCGTCGCATACCATGCATATTAACCCTTGTCTGTTTTGCAGGTGTCACCGCAGTGTCTAATGTTTGTTCCCTGTATCAGGCAGTTATTGGTCCCAAGCGAGTCCACAGGTACCCGACAAAGGAAAATTATCCACAGCTAGCGATGGACCAAGTACAGAAAGAGCTGGTTGATATGCGTGAAAGGATGGATCAGTTCATGACATTGATGATTGGTATGGCAGAAGGCCAAGAAAAGCTGAGGGAATTGGTTGAGAAACCGAGGCCCGATCCGGAGGTGGAGATACCAAATGCTGAGGGAAACCCTGGTAACCCTGGGAACGCTGATAACCCTGTGAACACTGGTAACGCGGGTAACGCAAATGCTGATGGAAACCCGGGTAATGTTGGCAACACAGGGAATGTTGGAAATGGTATTGGCGGAAGGTACAATGTGAATCAAGGAATTCGGATTAACGGGCGCCCCATTACTAAAGATTATCAGTATGATCAATTTTCTTTGCACGACGAGGCCCTCGAGACCACTCGCCGTATGGATGAGCTTGTTGAGAAGCTCAAATCTTTGGAGTCTCAAAATTCCTTAGGCTTTGATGTCACAAATCTTGGTCTGGTTCAGGGAGTAAGGATTCCTCACAAGTTCAAACCCCCTACTTTTGAGAAATACAACGGGGCTTCTTGCCCACGCACTCATCTCCAATCTTATCTGGGAAGGTTGGGAGCTCACACGGAAGATGAAAAGCTGTGGATGTACTATTTTGAAGACAATCTAACTGGAGCTTCTCGTGAATGGTATTCTCATTTGTCTCGTACTACCATCAAGAGCTGGAAAGACTTGGCAGAGGCTTTTGTCAAGCAATATCAATACAACTTGGACATGGCTCCAAATCGGACCTTGTTGCAAGGTATGTCTCAGACTGCCAAGGAAACCTTTAGAGAGTATGCTTAGTGTTGGAGACAGATTGCTGCATCCGTCCAACCCCCTATGTCTGAAAGGGAGATGGCAGACATGCTCATGAACACTCTTCAAGGCAATTATATTGAGAGATTGGCTGCTTGCCCGTCAATCAGCTTTGCAGAGATAGTAATTGCTGGAGAAAGAATCGAGAGTCTGTTGAAGATGGGCCGAATTCAAGACAATAGTGCTTCCAACTCATCAGGTCCTAAGAGACCGTTTGTTGGTAACAGTCAGCGAAGAAAAGAAGGCGAGGCAAGCGTTGTGTATGCCAGCAAAGGCAGGGGTAGAGGACGCCCTAATTATTATCAAGATCAAGTGGCCGCAGTCACTATTCCAACACCTGTTCCTCAACCGCAATATCATCCGCAACAACAACCCAGGTACAACAATCAACAACAAGGAGGTAATCCGGGTCAGCAGAGACACTATCAACAACGTCCAAGGCAGATGGACCGGGTCATCGAGCCAATCTCAATGCCTTATTCAGTATTACTTCCCAAGCTGATTGACATGAATCTGGTTACGTTGAGAACTCTGGCCCCACCAATCGATCCCAATAATTTGCCTAGAGGTTATGATGTCTGTTGGTGTAAGCCCTAGAGGCCAATACATTTTGGTACTTGTATCGAATAATAAAAGGCATTCTCTTTATTATGGTTGATTAATAAAGTCCCTGGAATAGATAGTTCGTTTAATGTATTAAGTGTGACTTAATCATGAGAACACATTAAACATAAGGACACTATTCCTAAAGTATCCGTAGTCGAGCTTTAGTGTGAAGTGGGATAACATTAAAGCATTAAGACTATTATGTTTGTAGACTGATGATCACATCTCATGGATCATGGATAAAGAGTTATCAAGTCTTAAACATAGGTATGAATATTAGGAGTAATATTTATACCGGATTGACCCGCTATGAGAATACTATATAGAAAGTTATGCAAGGTGTCATAAGTTATTCTCATGGTGATAATAGTGTATTCCACTCTTCGACCTGAAACCACTATGGATCCTAGATGTAGAGTCGAGTGCTTTATTGCTGATCCAACGTTGTCCGTAACTGGATAACCATAAAGACAGTTGATGGGTACTCCACAAAGCATGCTGAGGGACATGAGTGACCTAGATGGAATTTGCCCATCCTGCATAACAGGATAAATGTCTATGGGCCCAATATTGAACTGGACAAGGATGACACGGTCTATGCCTTGTGTTCAATATAGACAAAAGGGCAAAAGGGTAATTATACACATAAGTATTATCACAGAAGGAATTGTCAGATCACATGACATTTTCGTGTCTTGGGTAGCAGTGATGTGTTGCTAGATACCGCTCACTGTTTATTATATTAAATGTGTGATTTAATATAATTTCCAACGTCACGAAAACCTACAGGGTCACACACAAAGGACGGATTGATGAGAGATAGAGTAACTAAGGAATACCGTAAGGTACGGTGCCCTTAAGTGGATTATAGAACATCGTAAGGTACGGTGTCATTGAGTAGAATACGAAATATGGTAAGGTACCATGGACTTAAGTGATTTTGGGCATATTATAAGATATGGGCCAAAATACACTTAAGTGGGCTTTTAGCTTGAAGCCCACACAAGTGGTTCTATAAATAGAACCCTTGTGCAGAAGCATAAATTAGCGGTTGCATTATTTTCGTTTTCTATCACTCTCTCTCTCTCACTCAAAGCCTTCATTCGTACCAGCTAGCACTGAGATTGAAGGAACTCGTTCGTGTGGACTGAGTAGAGACGTTGTCATCGTTCAACGTTCGTGATCGTTTCGTGGATCTGCATCAAAGGGTTTTGATCGTTACAAGAGATCTGCACCAAAGGTTTCAACCGTCACAAGAGGTAAATATTCTATCACTGATCATGACCATTCGTAAGGATCTCTGAAGGAGAAATTTAATTTCCGCTGCGTTTTGGACCGCAATTCTCCTTCAGTGGTATCAGAGCCACTTACGAAACCATGACTCGGATAGCTGTTTACTTTCTGTATTAATATGATTAAAAGACAGAATGAATCAATTAATTAATCGGGTAATTAAATTTGGCATCATGAGTGTACGAGTTGGATGATTGATGTTGACTATGCTTCGGAATACGACATTAGTATGGTGAAGCAGCGATACATCGATCGTCCATAGGTTACGCAATTGAGACCGATCAACTTATATATGATATAAGTAATCCTAATGCAAAGTACGGTATATGTGATATACTGTTTCTGTTTCATTCATTCGAACACTAAATGATTGTTTTCCTTTGAGCGGTCAATGGTCATTTGCTTCGGAATCCGACATTAGTATGGTGAAGCAATGACATGTTGATCAATCATACTGAATCAACAATCGAGGTGTGTTTGACGGTCTGAAATTGGCGCATTAGGGTTGGTGACGGCGCAAGGGTCGTGCCGTCAAGGAATTGTGAATTTAGGGCTTTTTGGAAGAGGTCCGTAGACTGTTTCAAAGTCCTATTAGTTTGGCCGCGTGAAGCTCGTGTGACGAGCGTAACAGGCGTAACAAACTGGATGCGTGACGGTCGTAACACGCCCATGACGGTCGTCACACTCACATTGCCTGTGACGGTCGTCACACGCCTGTGACGGTCGTCACACTCCCAGAGTCAAAATTTTGGGGTTCCTGTTTTGTGACTACGCAAGGGTTGTGTTCATGCAAAACAATGTCCATTTCAGCGGAACCCCCGGCTAACTCTGCGTAGAGTGATCGGTCGCCGAAATTTAATTTGGTTTTAATTAATTAAAGGAATTAAAATTTAATAATAAAAATGTGTTTATTATTATTGCCTTGTGGTGATCAGTTATGGCCTTAGTTGTCCTTTATTTTGTTTTGGGTTTTTTAAATACGACCTGCGTGTTGTGCCTCTCCTTTGATCTCTTAATGTAACTTCTTTTCTCATCTCAATCCCTCGTATGTAAAACGAGTTTCTTCTGGAATGTAATGTTATGAAGAAAGAGAAGAAGACAATGTTATGAAGAAAGAGAAGATTTCAATATCAAAGGAGGACAACCTTGAAGATCAAAGGAGGACAACCTTGAAGATCTTGCTTGGAGAAGCTTAGATCGTTATTAGGTTAGCTTAGGTTCTCTCATTGGCTTGGGAGAACAATTGCGCTAGGGGCCATAACTGTTTCATTGTGTATGTATGTTGATGCATGTGAATGTATGTGAATGTATGTTGATGCATGTGAGAGACGATTTATATGATAAACAAGCCGGTGAGATCATAACAATTGCAATTCCCTCAAACTAAAATATTAAGTTTATGCTTTCCAAGTTTTAGCACTCATCAAGACTAGTATCGGATAATGTAGGTTTCGCCAAAGCGAGGTGCATGTTCTATATTAGTAAGGTGCGATGGGATAATTGTAATATCCAACTGTTAAAACAATGGGTCAAACTTAACTAAACAAATTATGATGATATTATATATGTTTGCTTTCCAAGTTTTAGCACTCATCAAGACTAGTATCGGATAATGTAGGTTTCGCCAAAGCGAGGTGCATGTTCTACATTAGTAAGGTGCGATGGGATAATTGTAATATCCAACTGCTAAGACAATGGGTCAAACTTAATTATAATAATATCATATATGTTTTAGAAGCAAGAGTTGGGATTAATCCATATGATGGATTAGAATAAGGAGTTATTCACCCAACTGAAATTTTCGAGAGTTGTATGAGATACAACTGGAAGGAGTTCCTACCTAAATAACCTAGTTTTGTATAATCCGCCTACGCGGACTTAGAACGAAGTGAAATATGGATCTCGACCCACTAGAAAATCTTCCAACGGGATTTTCCGAATCAAATGATGAGGGTCATTTGTTTTGAGTAAAATAGTGGGAGCATATTTAATTAAAGGCCTAATTAAATATGTCAATGATACTTATATTTTCTTAATCCTTATGTAGATAACCATGACATCAAACACCTCTAACAACATCTTGCGATCAATCCTTGACAAGGAAAAATTGTCTGGGACAAATTTTCTGGATTGGCACCGAAACCTGAGGATTGTCCTCAAACATGATAAAAAGCTGTATGTCTTGGAGACACCTGTACCTGAAGAGGAACCTCCTAGTTCTGCACCTAAGGCAGAAAGAGATGCTTATAAGAAGCATGTCGATGATGCCAATGAAACTGCTTGTCTCATGCTGGCTACCATGAACTCAGAATTGCAAAAGCAACATGAGAACATGTCAGCGTTCGATATGATCGAACACCTGAAGCTGCTCTATCAAGAGCAAGCAAGGCATGAGAGGTTTGAAGTTTCAAAAGCCCTTTTCCAAAGCAAGTTAGCTGAGGGAGCCCCTGTAGGTCCCCATGTACTCAAGATGATTGGGTATGTGGAAAACCTTGAGAGATTGGGTTTTCCCCTCGAAAAGGAACTTGCGACTGATTTGATCTTGCAATCGTTGCCAGATAGTTTCAGTCAATTTGTCCTAAATTTCAATATGATTGATATGGACAAGTCTCTTCCTGAACTGCTCGCCATGTTAAGAATTGCCGAGCAGAATCTGAAGTCAAAAGGGAAGTCCATTCTGATGATCGGAAATGGAAAGAGACAGAACAAAAGGCCCACCAAGCAGGGTGATAAAGGGAAAGGCAAGGAAGTTGCCAAACCCAGACCCACCGTTGCTGCTTTGAAGCCTAGTGGAGGCATAGCAAAGGCAGGCACCTGCTTCCATTGCAGTAAGACCGGACACTGGAAGAGAAACTGCCCAAAGTACCTGGAAGATACGAAGAATGGAGTAGAGACTTCAACTTCAGGTATTTTTGTTATTAAATAAATTTATCTACTTCTGCATCATGGGTATTAGATACTGGATGCGGTTCTCACATTTGTACAAATGTGCAGGGGCTGAAAAGGAGTAGAGATTTGGCAAAAGGTGAAGTTGACCTACGAGTTGGCAGTGGAGCAAAGGTTGCTACTTTAGCCGTAGGATCTTATGTATTGACTTTACCTAGTGGTTTTATAATTCAGTTAGAGAACTGTTATTATGCACCTGCAATTAGCAGGAATATTATTTCCATTTCTTGTCTGGACAAGTTTGGTTTTTTCATTTATAATAAAGAACAATTGTTGCTCAATTTATTTGAATGATATATTCTATGCTACTGCACAAATGAGCAATGGACTATATGTCCTTGATCTCAAAAGGCCTATTAATAACATTAATACTAAGAGGGTGAAACCTAACGAGTTAAAACCAACTAGGTAAGAATATCAAAACTCCTCGATCAGATCGAGGTGGTGAGTATTTAAGGCTAGAGTTTGATCCATCTGAAAGAGTGTGGGATCCTATCCCAACTTACTCCTCCTGGAACACCCCAATGGAATGGTGCATCTGAGAGAAGAAATCGAACCCTGTTAGACATGGTCCGATCCATGATGAGTCACGCCGATCTTCCAAACTCCTTTTGGGGACATTGACAGCAGCTTACACACTTTAACCGTGTTCCATCCAAAAAGGTTGAGAAGACACCATATGAGATATGGAGTGGTAAGAAACCACATATGTCTTACATAAAGATTTGGGGTTACGAGGTTTATGTGAAACGACAAATTTCAACTAAGCTTGAGCCCAAATCTGACAAATGCTTATTTGTGGGGTATCCTAAAGAAACAAGAGGGTATTACTTCTACAATCCTTCTGAGGGCAAAGTGTTTGTCGCTCGAACTGGAGTTTTCCTAGAAAATAATTTTATTTCCAAAGGAACCAGTGGGAGGAAAGTAGAGCTTGAAGAAATTCAAGAATCACAAAGCATCGACACACTTATGGAGGAATTGGAGCAGGAAACACAAGTAGTTGTGTAAGAGCAACCTGCTCAAGTAGAACAAGACCAGTGTAGGTCAGGCAGGATACGTCACCTACCTGAGATATATGGATATCTGATCAAGGTGATGTATTACTCAAGAACGAAGATGAGCCTTGTGTCTACAAGAAGGTTAGTGGGAGCATGATCGTATTCCTGGTATTATATGTAGATGACATATTACTTATTGGAAATGATATCCCTCCCCTGCAACAAGCAAAGTCTTGGGTGGGGAAATGCTTATCTATGAAGGACCTAGGTGAAGCAGCCTATATATTAGGAATCAGAATCTATAGAGATAGATCATAAAATACTTGGCCTAAGTCAGAGTACATAGACAAGGTGCTGAGACGCTTTAATATGAATGATTCCAATGGTTATGTGTTTTGCTGAAATGGTGGCGCTGTGAGCTTGAAAAGTTCAAAGCAAGATACAGTTGCTGATTCTACAAACGAGGCCGAGTATATTGCTGCCTCAAATGCAGAAAAGGGAGTTGTTTGGATCAAAAAGTTCATTAGTGAACTTGGCATATTCCCTAGCATTATGGATCTCATTGGTCTCTATTATGATAACAATGGTGCTATCGCACAAGCCAAGGAGCCTAGATCTCACCAACGATCCAAACACATACTTAGGCGTTATCATCTCATTTGAGAGATAATAGATAGAGGAGATGTGAAAATATGTAAAGTACCTACACTTGACAATATAGTTGACCCACTGACAAAGCCTCTTGCGCAGCAGAAGCATGATGGCCATATCAGATCAATGGGCATACGGGGTATGCCTGATTGGCTCTAGTGCTAGTGGGAGATTGTTGGTGTAAGCCCTAGAGGCCAATACATTTTTGTACTTGTATCGAATAATAAAAGGCACTCTCTTTATTATGGTTGATTAATAAAGTCCCTGGAATAGATAGTCCGTTTAATGTATTAAGTGTGACTTAATCATGAGACACATTAAACATAAGGACACTATTCCTAAAGTATCCGTAGTCGAGCTTTAGTGTGAGGTGGGATAACATTAAAGCATTAAGACTATTATGTTTGTAGACTGATGATCACATCTCATGGATCATGGATAAAGAGTTATCAAGTCTTAAACATAGGTATGAATATTAGGAATAATATTTATACCGGATTGACCCGCTATGAGAATACTATATAGAAAGTTATGCAAGGTGTCATAAGTTATTCTCATGGTGATAATAGTGTATTCCACTCTTCGACCTGAAACCACTATGGATCCTAGATGTAGAGTCGAGTGCTTTATTGCTGATCCAACGTTGTCCGTAACTGGATAACCATAAAGACAGTTGATGGGTACTCCACAAAGCATGCTGAGGGACATGAGTGACCTAGATGGAATTTGCCCATCCTGCATAACAGGATAAATGTCTATGGGCCCAATATTGAACTGGACAAGGATGACACGGTCTATGCCTTGTGTTCAATATAGACAAAAGGGCAAAAGGGTAATTATACACATAAGTATTATCACAGAAGGAATTGTCAGATCACATGACATTTTCGTGTCTTGGGTAGCAGTGATGTGTTGCTAGATACCGCTCACTGTTTATTATATTAAATGTGTGATTTAATATAATTGCCAACGTCACGAAAACCTACAGGGTCACACACAAAGGACGGATTGATGAGAGATAGAGTAACTAAGGAATACCGTAAGGTACGGTGCCCTTAAGTGGATTATAGAACATCGTAAGGTACGGTGTCCTTGAGTAGAATACGAAATATGGTAAGGTACCATGGACTTAAGTGATTTTGGGCATATTATAAGATATGGGCCAAAATACACTTAAGTGGGCTTTTAGCTTGAAGCCCACACAAGTGGTTCTATAAATAGAACCCTTGTGCAGAAGCAAAAATTAGCGGTTGCATTATTTTCGTTTTCTATCACTCTCTCTCTCTCACTCAAAGCCTTCATTCGTACCAGCTAGCACTGAGATTGAAGGAACCCGTTCTTGTGGACTGAGTAGAGACGTTGTCGTTCAACGTTCGTGATCGTTTCGTGGATCTGCATCAAAGGGTTTTGATCGTTACAAGAGATCTGCACCAAAGGTTTCAACCGTCACAAGAGGTAAATATTCTATCACTGATCATGACCATTCGTAAGGATCTCTAAAGGAGAAATTTAATTTCCGCTGCGTTTTGGACCGCAATTCTCCTTCAGTGGTATCAGAGCCACTTACGAAACCATGACTCGGATAGCTGTTTACTTTCTGTATTAATATGATTAAAAGACAGAATGAATCAATTAATTAATCGGGTAATTAAATTTGGCATCATGAGTGTACGAGTTGGATGATTGATGTTGACTATGCTTCGGAATCCGACATTAGTATGGTGAAGCAGCGATACATCGATCGTCCATAGGTTACACAATTGAGACCGATCAACTTATATATGATATAAGTAATCCTAATGCAAAGTACGGTATATGTGATATACTGTTTCTGTTTCATTCATTCGAACACTAAATGATTGTTTTCCTTTGAGCGATCAATGGTCATTTGCTTCGGAATCCAACATTAGTATGGTGAAGCAATGACATGTTGATCAATCATACTGAATCAACAATCGAGGTGTGTTTGGCGGTCTGAAATTGGCGCATTAGGGTTGGTGACGGCGCAAGGGTCGTGCCGTCAAGGAGTTGTGAATTTAGGGCTTTTTGGAAGAGGTCCGTAGACTGTTTCAAAGTCCTATTAGTTTGGCCGCGTGAAGCTCGTGTGACGAGCGTAACAGGCGTAACAAACTGGATGCGTGACGGTCGTAACACGCCCATGACGGTCGTCACACTCACATTGCCTGTGACGGTCGTCACACGCCTGTGACGGTCGTCACACTCCCAGAGTCAAAATTTTGGGGTTCCTGTTTTGTGACTACGCAAGGGTTGTGTTCATGCAAAACAATGTCCATTTCAGCGGAACCCCCGGCTAACTCTGCGTAGAGTGATCGGTCGCCGAAATTTAATTTGGTTTTAATTAATTAAAGGAATTACAATTTAATAATAACAATGTGTTTATTATTATTGCCTTGTGGTGATCAGTTATGGCCTTAGTTGTCCTTTATTTTGTTTTGGGTTTTTTAAATACGACCTGCGTGTCGTGCCTCTCCTTTGATCTCTTAATGTAACTTCTTTTCTCATCTCAATCCCTCGTATGTAAAACGAGTTTCTTCTGGAATGTAATGTTATGAAGAAAGAGAAGAAGACAATGTTATGAAGAAAGAGAAGATTTCAATATCAAAGGAGGACAACCTTGAAGATCAAAGGAGGACAACCTTGAAGATCTTGCTTGGAGAAACTAAGATCGTTATTAGGTTAGCTTAGGTTCTCTCATTGGCTTGGGAGAACAATTGCGCTAGGGGCCATAACTGTTTCATTGTGTATGTATGTTGATGCATGTGAATGTATGTGAATGTATGTTGATGCATGTGAGAGACGATTTATATGATAAACAAGCCGGTGAGATCATAACAATTGCAATTCCCTCAAACTAAAATATTAAGTTTATGCTTTCCAAGTTTTAGCACTCATCAAGACTAGTATCGGATAATGTAGGTTTCGCCAAAGCGAGGTGCATGTTCTATATTAGTAAGGTGCGATGGGATAATTGTAATATCCAACTGTTAAAACAATGGGTCAAACTTAACTAAACAAATTATGATGATATTATATATGTTTGCTTTCCAAGTTTTAGCACTCATCAAGACTAGTATCGGATAATGTAGGTTTCGCCAAAGCGAGGTGCATGTTCTATATTAGTAAGGTGCGATGGGATAATTGTAATATCCAACTGCTAAGACAATGGGTCAAACTTAATTATAATAATATCATATATGTTTTAGAAGCAAGAGTTGGGATTAATCCATATGATGGATTGGAATAAGGAGTTATTCACCCAACTGAAATTTTCGAGAGTTGTATGAGATACAACTGGAAGGAGTTCCTACCTAAATAACCTAGTTTTGTGTAATCCGCCTACGCGGACTTAGAACGAAGTGAAATATGGATCTCGACCCACTAGAAAATCTTCCAACGGGATTTTCCGAATCAAATGATGAGGGTCATTTGTTTTGAGTAAAATAGTAGGAGCATATTTAATTAAAGGCCTAATTAAATATGTCAATGATACTTATATTTTCTTAATCCTTATGTAGATAACCCTGACAGCAAACACCTCTAACAACATCTTGCGATCAATCCTTGACAAGGAAAAATTGTCTGGGACAAATTTTCTGGATTGGCACCGAAACCTGAGGATTGTCCTCAAACATGATAAAAAGCTGTATGTCTTGGAGACACCTGTACCTGAAGAGGAACCTCCTAGTTCTGCACCTAAGGCAGAAAGAGATGCTTATAAGAAGCATGTCGATGATGCCAATGAAACTGCTTGTCTCATGCTGGCTACCATGAACTCAGAATTGCAAAAGCAACATGAGAACATGTCAGCGTTCGATATGATCGAACACCTGAAGCTGCTCTATCAAGAGCAAGCAAGGCATGAGAGGTTTGAAGTTTCAAAAGCCCTTTTCCAAAGCAAGTTAGCTGAGGGAGCCCCTGTAGGTCCCCATGTACTCAAGATGATTGGGTATGTGGAAAACCTTGAGAGATTGGGTTTTCCCCTCGAAAAGGAACTTGCGACTGATTTGATCTTGCAATCGTTGCCAGATAGTTTCAGTCAATTTGTCCTAAATTTCAATATGATTGATATGGACAAGTCTCTTCCTGAACTGCTCGCCATGTTAAGAACTGCCGAGCAGAATCTGAAGTCAAAAGGGAAGTCCATTCTGATGATCAGAAATGGAAAGAGACAGAACAAAAGGCCCACCAAGCAGGGTGATAAAGGGAAAGGCAAGGAAGTTGCCAAACCCAGACCCACCGTTGCTGCTTTGAAGCCTAGTGGAGGCATAGCAAAGGCAGGCACCTGCTTCCATTGCAGTAAGACCGGACACTGGAAGAGAAACTGCCCAAAGTACCTGGAAGATACGAAGAATGGAGTAGAGACTTCAACTTCAGGTATTTTTGTTATTAAATAAATTTATCTACTTCTGCATCATGGGTATTAGATACTGGATGCGGTTCTCACATTTGTACAAATGTGCAGGGGCTGAAAAGGAGTAGAGATTTGGCAAAAGGTGAAGTTGACCTACGAGTTGGCAGTGGAGCAAAGGTTGCTACTTTAGCCGTAGGATCTTATGTATTGACTTTACCTAGTGGTTTTATAATTCAGTTAGAGAACTGTTATTATGCACCTGCAATTAGCAGGAATATTATTTCCATTTCTTGTCTGGACAAGTTTGGTTTTTTCATTTATAATAAAGAACAATTGTTGCTCAATTTATTTGAATGATATATTCTATGCTACTGCACAAATGAGCAATGGACTATATGTCCTTGATCTCAAAAGGCCTATTAATAACATTAATACTAAGAGGGTGAAACCTAACGAGTTAAAACCAACTAGGTAAGAATATTAAAACTCCTCGATCAGATCGAGGTGGTGAGTATTTAAGGCTAGAGTTTGATCCATCTGAAAGAGTGTGGGATCCTATCCCAACTTACTCCTCCTGGAACACCCCAATGGAATGGTGCATCTGAGAGAAGAAATCGAACCCTGTTAGACATGGTCCGATCCATGATGAGTCACGCCGATCTTCCAAACTCCTTTTGGGGACATTGACAGCAGCTTACACACTTTAACCGTGTTCCATCCAAAAAGGTTGAGAAGACACCATATGAGATATGGAGTGGTAAGAAACCACATATGTCTTACATAAAGATTTGGGGTTGCGAGGTTTATGTGAAACGACAAATTTCAACTAAGCTTGAGCCCAAATCTGACAAATGCTTATTTGTGGGGTATCCTAAAGAAACAAGAGGGTATTACTTCTACAATCCTTCTGAGGGCAAAGTGTTTGTCGCTCGAACTAGAGTTTTCCTAGAAAATAATTTTATTTCCAAAGGAACCAGTGGGAGGAAAGTAGAGCTTGAAGAAATTCAAGAATCACAAAGCATCGACACACTTATGGAGGAATTGGAGCAGGAAACACAAGTAGTTGTGTAAGAGCAACCTGCTCAAGTAGAACAAGACCAGTGTAGGTCAGGCAGGATACGTCACCTACCTGAGATATATGGATATCTGATCAAGGTGATGTATTACTCAAGAACGAAGATGAGCCTTGTGTCTACAAGAAGGTTAGTGGGAGCATGATCGTATTCCTGGTATTATATGTAGATGACATATTACTTATTGGAAATGATATCCCTACCCTGCAACAAGCAAAGTCTTGGGTGGGGAAATGCTTATCTATGAAGGACCTAGGTGAAGCAGCCTATATATTAGGAATCAGAATCTATAGAGATAGATCATAAAATGCTTGGCCTAAGTCAGAGTACATAGACAAGGTGCTGAGACGCTTTAATATGAATGATTCCAATGGTTATGTGTTTTGCTGAAATGGTGGCGCTGTGAGCTTGAAAAGTTCAAAGCAAGATACAGTTGCTGATTCTACAACCGAGGCCGAGTATATTGCTGCCTCAAATGCAGAAAAGGGAGTTGTTTGGATCAAAAAGTTCATTAGTGAACTTGGCATATTCCCTAGCATTATGGATCCCTTTGGTCTCTATTATGATAACAATGGTGCTATCGCACAAGCCAAGGAGCCTAGATCTCACCAACGATCCAAACACATACTTAGGCGTTATCATCTCATTTGAGAGATAATAGATAGAGGAGATGTGAAAATATGTAAAGTACCTACACTTGACAATATAGTTGACCCACTGACAAAGCCTCTTGCGCAGCAGAAGCATGATGGCCATACTAGATCAATGGGCATACGGGGTATGCCTGATTGGCTCTAGTGCTAGTGGGAGATTGTTGGTGTAAGCCCTAGAGGCCAATACATTTTTGTACTTGTATCGAATAATAAAAGGCATTCTCTTTATTATGGTTGATTAATAAAGTCCCTGGAATAGATAGTCCGTTTAATGTATTAAGTGTGACTTAATCATGAGAACACATTAAGCATAAGGACATTATTCCTAAAGTATCCGTAGTCGAGCTTTAGTGTGAAGTGGGATAACATTAAAGCATTAAGACTATTATGTTTGTAGACTGATGATCACATCTCATGGATCATGGATAAAGAGTTATCAAGTCTTAAACATAGGTATGAATATTAGGAGTAATATTTATACCGGATTGACCCGCTATGAGAATACTATATAGAAAGTTATGCAAGGTGTCATAAGTTATTCTCATGGTGATAATAGTGTATTCCACTCTTCGACCTGAAACCACTATGGATCCTAGATGTAGAGTCGAGTGCTTTATTGCTGATCCAACGTTGTCCGTAACTGGATAACCATAAAGACAGTTGATGGGTACTCCACAAAGCATGCTGAGGGACATGAGTGACCTAGATGGAATTTGCCCATCCTGCATAACAGGATAAATGTCTATGGGCCCAATATTGAACTGGACAAGGATGACACGGTCTATGCCTTGTGTTCAATATAGACAAAAGGGCAAAAGGGTAATTATACACATAAGTATTATCACAGAAGGAATTGTCAGATCACATGACATTTTCGTGTCTTGGGTAGCAGTGATGTGTTGCTAGATACCGCTCACTGTTTATTATATTAAATGTGTGATTTAATATAATTGCCAACGTCACGAAAACCTACAGGGTCACACACAAAGGACGGATTGATGAGAGATAGAGTAACTAAGGAATACCGTAAGGTACGGTGCCCTTAAGTGGATTATAGAACATCGTAAGGTACGGTGTCCTTGAGTAGAATACGAAATATGGTAAGGTACCATGGACTTAAGTGATTTTGGGCATATTATAAGATATGGGCCAAAATACACTTAAGTGGGCTTTTAGCTTGAAGCCCACACAAGTGGTTCTATAAATAGAACCCTTGTGCAGAAGCAAAAATTAGCGGTTGCATTATTTTCGTTTTCTATCACTCTCTCTCTCTCACTCAAAGCCTTCATTCGTACCAGCTAGCACTGAGATTGAAGGAACCCGTTCTTGTGGACTGAGTAGAGACGTTGTCATCGTTCAACGTTCGTGATCGTTTCGTGGATCTGCATCAAAGGGTTTTGATCGTTACAAGAGATCTGCACCAAAGGTTTCAACCGTCACAAGAGGTAAATATTCTATCACTGATCATGACCATTCGTAAGGATCTCTAAAGGAGAAATTTAATTTCCGCTGCGTTTTGGACCGCAATTCTCCTTCAGTGGTATCAGAGCCACTTACGAAACCATGACTCGGATAGCTGTTTACTTTCTGTATTAATATGATTAAAAGACAGAATGAATCAATTAATTAATCGGGTAATTAAATTTGGCATCATGAGTGTACGAGTTGGATGATTGATGTTGACTATGCTTCGGAATCCGACATTAGTATGGTGAAGCAGCGATACATCGATCGTCCATAGGTTACGCAATTGAGACCGATCAACTTATATATGATATAAGTAATCCTAATGCAAAGTACGGTATATGTGATATACTGTTTCTGTTTCATTCATTCGAACACTAAATGATTGTTTTCCTTTGAGCGATCAATGGTCATTTGCTTCGGAATCCAACATTAGTATGGTGAAGCAATGACATGTTGATCAATCATACTGAATCAACAATCGAGGTGTGTTTGACGGTCTGAAATTGGCGCATTAGGGTTGGTGACGGCGCAAGGGTCGTGCCGTCAAGGAGTTGTGAATTTAGGGCTTTTTGGAAGAGGTCCGTAGACTGTTTCAAAGTCCTATTAGTTTGGCCGCGTGAAGCTCGTGTGACGAGCGTAACAGGCGTAACAAACTGGATGCGTGACGGTCGTAACACGCCCATGACGGTCGTCACACTCACATTGCCTGTGACGGTCGTCACACGCCTGTGACGGTCGTCACACTCCCAGAGTCAAAATTTTGGGGTTCCTGTTTTGTGACTACGCAAGGGTTGTGTTCATGCAAAACAATGTCCATTTCAGCGGAACCCCCGGCTAACTCTGCGTAGAGTGATCGGTCGCCGAAATTTAATTTGGTTTTAATTAATTAAAGGAATTAAAATTTAATAATAACAATGTGTTTATTATTATTGCCTTGTGGTGATCAGATATGGCCTTAGTTGTCCTTTATTTTGTTTTGGGTTTTTTAAATACGACCTGCGTGTCGTGCCTCTCCTTTGATCTCTTAATGTAACTTCTTTTCTCATCTCAATCCCTCGTATGTAAAACGAGTTTCTTCTGGAATGTAATGTTATGAAGAAAGAGAAGAAGACAATGTTATGAAGAAAGAGAAGATTTCAATATCAAAGGAGGACAACCTTGAAGATCAAAGGAGGACAACCTTGAAGATCTTGCTTGGAGAAGCTTAGATCGTTATTAGGTTAGCTTAGGTTCTCTCATTGGCTTGGGAGAACAATTGCGCTAGGGGCCATAACTGTTTCATTCTGTATGTATGTTAATGCATGTGAATGTATGTGAATGTATGTTGATGCATGTGAGAGACGATTTATATGATAAACAAGCCGGTGAGATCATAACAATTGCAATTCCCTCAAACTAAAATATTAAGTTTATGCTTTCCAAGTTTTAGCACTCATCAAGACTAGTATCGGATAATGTAGGTTTCGCCAAAGCGAGGTGCATGTTCTATATTAGTAAGGTGCGATGGGATAATTGTAATATCCAACTGTTATAACAATGGGTCAAACTTAACTAAACAAATTATGATGATATTATATATGTTTGCTTTCCAAGTTTTAGCACTCATCAAGACTAGTATCGAATAATGTAGGTTTCGCCAAAGCGAGGTGCATGTTCTATATTAGTAAGGTGCGATGGGATAATTGTAATATCCAACTGCTAAGACAATGGGTCAAACTTAATTATAATAATATCATATATGTTTTAGAAGCAAGAGTTGGGATTAATCCATATGATGGATTGGAATAAGGAGTTATTCACCCAACTGAAATTTTCGAGAGTTGTATGAGATACAACTGGAAGGAGTTCCTACCTAAATAACCTAGTTTTGTGTAATCCGCCTACGCGGACTTAGAACGAAGTGAAATATGGATATCGACCCACTAGAAAATCTTCCAACGGGATTTTCCGAATCAAATGATGAGGGTCATTTGTTTTGAGTAAAATAGTGGGAGCATATTTAATTAAAGGCCTAATTAAATATGTCAATGATACTTATATTTTCTTAATCCTTATGTATATAACCATGACAACAAACACCTCTAACAACATCTTGCGATCAATCCTTGACAAGGAAAAATTGTCTGGGACAAATTTTCTGGATTGGCACCGAAACCTGAGGATTGTCCTCAAACATGATAAAAAGCTGTATGTCTTGGAGACACCTGTACCTGAAGAGGAACCTCCTAGTTCTGCACCTAAGGCAGAAAGAGATGCTTATAAGAAGCATGTCGATGATGCCAATGAAACTGCTTGTCTCATGCTGGCTACCATAAACTCAGAATTACAAAAGCAACATGAGAACATGTCAGCGTTCGATATGATCGAACACCTGAAGCTGCTCTATCAAGAGCAAGCAAGGCATGAGAGGTTTGAAGTTTCAAAAGCCCTTTTCCAAAGCAAGTTAGCTGAGGGAGCCCCTGTAGGTCCCCATGTACTCAAGATGATTGGGTATGTGGAAAACCTTGAGAGATTGGGTTTTCCCCTCGAAAAGGAACTTGCGACTGATTTGATCTTGCAATCGTTGCCAGATAGTTTCAGTCAATTTGTCCTAAATTTCAATATGATTGATATGGACAAGTCTCTTCCTGAACTGCTCGCCATGTTAAGAACTGCCGAGCAGAATCTGAAGTCAAAAGGGAAGTCCATTCTGATGATCAGAAATGGAAAGAGACAGAACAAAAGGCCCACCAAGCAGGGTGATAAAGGGAAAGGCAAGGAAGTTGCCAAACCCAGACCCACCGTTGCTGCTTTGAAGCCTAGTGGAGGCATAGCAAAGGCAGGCACCTGCTTCCATTGCAGTAAGACCGGACACTGGAAGAGAAACTGCCCAAAGTACCTGGAAGATACGAAGAATGGAGTAGAGACTTCAACTTCAGGTATTTTTGTTATTAAATAAATTTATCTACTTCTGCATCATGGGTATTAGATACTGGATGCGGTTCTCACATTTGTACAAATGTGCAGGGGCTGAAAAGGAGTAGAGATTTGGCAAAAGGTGAAGTTGACCTACGAGTTGGCAGTGGAGCAAAGGTTGCTACTTTAGCCATAGGATCTTATGTATTGACTTTACCTAGTGGTTTTATAATTCAGTTAGAGAACTGTTATTATGCACCTGCAATTAGCAGGAATATTATTTCCATTTCTTGTCTGGACAAGTTTGGTTTTTTCATTTATAATAAAGAACAATTGTTGCTCAATTTATTTGAATGATATATTCTATGCTACTGCACAAATGAGCAATGGATAGATGAAAACGGATGTGACAGTTTGAGAAGGGGTATTCAGCAACTGATAGATGAAGGTTGTCTTCAGTTCGATCAGGCCCGTCCAGTGAAGAATGATGTATCGACGGTGACGTTTTATTTCACTCCTGAAGAAATATGTGTTCCCGAGAGACTCGCTCCGACAACAATATATTTCCCAGAAAGTCTGACACCAATTTACTCTAACAACCCTCAACCGACTTTGGTTGGTCCAATCACCATCACAATACCAGGACCCGTTCCGTATGAGAAAGACAGTGCTACCCCGTGGCACTATGGGGCTGATATCTACTGCCAGGGGCAGAAAGTTAACGAAGAAGACATTGACATTGGTAGCTCCACTGTAGACAATGTTGGAGGGGTTGGTGGCTTCACTGGCAGTGGACGCCTATTTGCACCATCAACATTACGCGCGAATACTGATGCCGAGGCAGCTGCCAAGGCTAAAGGGAAACAGATGGTCGCCGAAGAGGCTACTACTGAGGAAGATCCTCCTAAGACCGCATTCGAGAAGGAAGTGGATGAGTTTATGAGGATTATCAAGAAAAGTGACTACAAGGTAGTGGACCAGCTAAATCAGACACCCTCAAAGATCTCCATTCTCTCACTATTGCTGTGCTCTGAGGCGCACAGAGCAGCCTTGTTGAAAGTACTGAATATGGCCTATGTTCCACCGGAGATAACTGTTAACCAGCTGGAGTCGGTAGTTTCCAATGTAAACTCTAGCCGAGGGCTAGGTTTCACCGATAATGACCTGACATCTGAGGGCAGGAATCACAACAAAGCCTTGCATATCACAATGGAGTGCAAAGGGGTGGTGCTTTCCCATGTTTTGGTTGATACAGGCTCTTCTCTGAATGTTCTTTCAAAGAAAGCCTTAACGAAGTTGGATTGCGATGACACCATCCTGAGGCCAAGTAACTTAGTTGTGAGGGCTTTTGATGGCTCTAAGAGAGCTGTCTTTGGCGAAGTTGAGTTGCCAGTTAAGATTTGACCGCAGGTATTCAAGAGTACCTTTTATGTGATGGATATCCAGCCTGCCTATAGCTGTCTGCTAGGTCGGCCCTGGATTCACGCTGCCGGTGCTGTTACTTCTACCCTCCACCAGAAGCTCAAATATGAACTAGAAGGTCAGGTCGTCACTGTCTATGGTGAAGAGGATATTTTTGTTAGCCACCTGTCTACATTTAAGTATGTAGAGATGGACGGCGAGATGCACGAGATGCTGTGTCAGGGCTTCGAAGCCATAAACATCAATGAGGTCGCGCCCGAAGCTGTCTTTTCACCTGAGTTTGAGAAGGTCGTGACTTCTATCTCTTTATACAAGCAAGCTGTCGAAGTGGTTAAAGCTGGTGATGCCCAAGGCTGGGGCAAATTTGTGGAGCCAGTCATCAAAGAAGACAAGTTTGGATTGGGGTATGCTCTGGGATCTCAGAAGAATGAAACCGGTACTCTCTCCAGCGGGGGTTTGGTTTCTCCCCACATTGTCAATGCTGGAGATGAAGACAAGGCTGACAGTGACTGTGACTTAGATAGCTGGATTCGCCCGTGTGTCCCAGGAGAAAATCTCGATAATTGGTCGTCTGAAAAAACCGTCCGGGTTACTCTACTGAAAGAGTGATTTTTATTGTTTTCCTTTATTACATGCATAATAAAGTCTTACACTTTGCCCAAGGTATAACGGCTCATTTGTAGGGCCATCCATTTAGTTACATTTTGCAATTATTTTTATCATCAATAAAGGACGGCTTTTGCAAACAATTTTGTGTTCTCTTTCTTTCAGTTTTTTTTTACTTTAACAAAAAAAAATGGCAATGTTTCTTTTTTCGTTTTTTCTTTCTTTCCAAAAAAAAATCTCTCATTCTAAGGTAAAGCATGATCCTCCATCATGCAGAGCGGACCACCCGGATCTCACTACTAACGATACTGTTATGGCCAAGTATGACTTCGACAATCCTATCTATTAAGCCGAAGAAGGGGTTGAGGAAGATTGTGAATTGCCTGAAGGGTTAGCCAGATTGTTGAAACAGGAGGACCGAGCTATTACACCTTATCAGGAGGTGATTGAGACCGTCAACATCGGTACCGTAGACGACAAGAAAGAGATCAAGAACGGGGCAAGCCTAAAGGCCGAGAGGAAAGACCGTTGATCATGTACTTGACTGTGTTAGAAAGATCAATGGGTTGTGTGCTCGGTCAGCATGACGAGTCAGGTCAAAAAGAGCATGCAATATACTACCTTAGCAAAAGTTTACCGACTGTGAACACAGATACTCATTGCTCGAGAAAACTTGCCGCGCTTTGGCATGGGCTGCTCGCCGACTAAGACAGTATATGTTGACTCACACGACTCTATTGATATCAAAGATGGATCAAGTCAAGTATATTTTTGAAAAGCCAGCGTTTACTGGAAGGGTTGTTAGGTGGCAAATGATGCTGACAAAGTATGACATCCAATACCCTTCACAAAAAGCCATCAAAGGAAGTGTCTTGTCAGACTATCTTGCAGAGCAACCGATTGATGATTATCAACCTATGAGGTTTGACTTTCCTGATGACGACATCATGTTTCTCAAATCGAAAGATTGAGAGGAACCACTCCCGGAGGAGGGGCCTGACCCTGAATCCAAATGGGTTATGATGTTTGATGGGGCGGTCCACGTCAATGGTCGCGGAGTTGGTGTAGTGTTGATCACACCGGAAGGGGGTTCATATGCCATTTGGTGCCAGAATAACTTTTCCCTGCACCAACAATGAAGCCGAATACGAAGCTTGTATCCTAAGGCTTGAGGAAGCCGTCAATATACAGATTAAAATCCTGGATGTATACGGGGATTCAGCTTTGGTCATCAATCAAACCAACGGGAAATGGTATACACCTCAGCCTCATCTGGCTCCTTACAGAGACTACACGAGAAGATTGTTGACTTTCTTTTGAAGAAAACCAATTTGCTGATGCTTTATTTACCTTGTCTTCGATGATTAAGGTGCTATGCTGGATCTACGTACCCAGAATTGACGTATCTCGGTCAGAGACGAATGAAGAAAGCATTTGGTCAGAAAGTGCGCCCTCGGGGGTATCAAGTCGGTGAATTGGTACTCAAAAGATTTCTTCCTCCCAACACAGATCACAGGGGAAAATGGACACCGAACTATGAGGGTCCGTACGTGGTTAAAAGGATTTTCTATGGCGGAGCTTTGATGCTAACAACCATGGATGGCGAAGGATTCCCGTCCCCTATTAACTCAGACGCAGTTAAAAAAAAAATATACTTCGCATAAAATAGACCCGCTGGACGATAAAAAGAGTAGTCCAGGCAAAAAAAAGGGCATCCCGACGAACCAAAAAAAAGGAATAAAGAGAATCGGGCAAAAATTAGGGATATAAAAATAAAAAATGTACACCCGGTGAGTCGAAAACCCGAAAGGGCGGCTCAGGCAAAAAAGGGTGTCCCGGTGGATTGAAAACCCGAAAAGGGGGCGATCCAGGCAAAAGTTAAGGAATAAGCGAATGACTGTGATCTGAGTTCATCAGTGTTATATCACCATTTCATTCAATCCGGCAATCTTCGAAGGTTAAAGATCGACTAATCATCCACTTCAGAAAGCAAGATGAGCAGAGCGTCTTGAGGAGATACGAGCCATAGCAGAGTCGAAACTCGGTGGGACCCCGTATCCCCATTGCCATTAGGATAGTTCTCTTTTTATAGCGATCACCTCTTTTCAGGGATCAGCTTCCTGATACCCTCGCCTATTCCTGGCACAAATTTTCTCCCCAGTAAGAGTCGAATAATTCAGTTAAAGAGCCTCTTTATTTTTCATTTATCAGTTTGTTTGCAAAAATGTCCGAATTTTTGATAAAACATATTGCATATGAACATAATGGTGGCTTTTGCAGATGATTTGCATAGGAAAACATTTAAAATTGCTTTGAATGTGCTTAATCCCAGACGATGAATTCAAACCGAGTAATTCCCCCTAGGCATACGTGTGTTTTTGGTTGCAGGTCAGAGGAACCGGATGCCAAGTCATGAATCCTCTTCCCCAAGCGGTTGACAAAGTCTCTCCTCAGCAGAGCATGTTCCCCAGCAGAGTTGACAGTATCCAGACTATATATCCCCAGTGGAGTTGACAGTGTCAGACTGTATCTTCCTAGCAACAGCGGAGTGGTTGCATAACCAACAGATGAGAGGGTGGTGTTCCCAGTGTTCATCTCATTTCCCAGCAGATTATTTTTAACAGATTTGTTAATCCCCAGCTTGAGGGCGATTAGCAAGTTCATATCCCCAGCAAAGGTCGTTTCCTACGACATTTCCCCAGGAAGTGTTTTCCCCACAGACTCTCCTCACAGAGCCTCGCCGAACAAAGTTTCCATAGTTGATACTCCCCCCGCAAGGTCAACTTTTCAAGCAGCCAATTTATTTTTGGTGGCTCATTGGTCCCGGCAGACGGATCATTCCCCACAGAGCATTCAAGGATTGATACAGCGATCTGTTCCCTACCGGAGTTTGCTTCCCTAAGCAGATTTCTTTTTACTCCATGCATAACATTTGCATTTGCATGCATATCATATCAAGCATACACATAAGCTGATAAACAGGTTCTTCCAAGCAGACTGAAGAATTACTTTACAACCAAGGTTATGAGATCTAGCCAGAGGATCAAGCGTGAGTGATCCAGCCTGAGGGTCGTTTTGAAGGTTCAGCCTGAGAATCGTTTTCCAGTGATCCAGCTTAAGGGTCATTTCGAAGATTCAGCCTGAGAATCGTTTTCCAGTGATCCGGCCCGAGGTTCATTTTGAAGATTCAGCCTGAGAATCGTTTTCCAGTGATCCAGCCTGAGGGTCATTTCGAAGATTCAGCCTGAGAATCGTTTTCCAGTGATCCATCCTTAAGGGTCATTTCGAAGATTCAGCCTGAGAATCGTTTTCCAGTGATCCGGCCCGAGGTTCATTTTGAAGATTCAGCCTGAGAATCGTGTTCCAGTGATCCAGCCTGAGGGTCAGTTCGAAGATTCAGCCTGAGAATCGTGTTCTAGTGTTCCAGCCTGAGGGTCATTTCGAAGATTCAGCCTGAGAATCGTGTTCCAGTAAGCCAGCCTAAGGCTCAATTTGAAGATTCCCCAGTGAAGTCGCCTACAAGCTTTATTTCCCCAGCAAGCCCAATTAAGGAGTCGTTACAACATGTTCTAGCCTGAAGAATATGTACGAAGCCCAAAAGTGGAATATTCTCGAAGCTGCATATTTAATATGAAGGTTGGGTGTAGATTTCAAAAGAGGGTGAACCAGCGCATGCCTCAGATGCGGGATCCTAATGATGAGAATTTATCATCAAAACAATCCAGATCTAGCCAGAAGATCGAAGTAGATTCAGCCAGAGAATCGAAACAAAGAAGATCTAGCCAGAAGATCGAAAATCGCAACAATTCAGATCTAGCCAGAAGATCGAAGTAGATTCAGCCAGAGAATCAGAGGAAATAGATTCAGCCAGAGAATCGAAACGAAGGAGATCTAGCCAGAAGATCGAAAAAGATCTAGCCAGAAGATCAAAATCGTATCCAGCCCGAGGATCAAAATTAATATCCAGCCAGAGGATCGGAAGAAAGATAAATAGCGCAGTGTATTTCCGCGTTTTTGTGGTGTTCTCGGAGCACAAATTTTCGGTCTGTCTTTGGTATTCAATCACAGCTCACCCCGTTTGTCTGATAAGTTGTCCGCTTTCATCTTACTCGGGTTAGCTGATGATTGAATAGGGGCAGCTGTAACACACCAAAATTTGCCCTCCTCATTCATGCATTCATTTAGCATTTCATATTGCATTTCATCATGTCAATCAGAATTAGATCCAAGAAACTTTATTTAAAAAAAAATAAAAAAAAATAAAAATAAAAAACGAATAAAATAAAATAAAATAAATAAATAAAAATAATAATAATAATAAAATAAAATATAATAGAAAAAACTTGGACTTGGACCTCTCTCATTTGAGCCCACAAAGCCATGAAAATCAGGTTATAAAAGAGGGAGATCAGACAGAAAAAGGAAGAGAAGCAAAATACTCTGAGGTTTCCTTGAAACAAAATCCTGGACAAAACCTGGAGAGGAACCTGACAGAGAACTCAGAGAAACCCCCATCTCACGCAAACCCTAACATTTCAACCGGTCTCTCCCATCAGGTTTGCCTCATTCCCATAATTTTATGCTCTTAATTTGGATCATCTGAATGTATGAGGTATGATGGATGAATTTCATTATGTTTTTGCCCACGGGTTTAATTATGCATGAATGGGTGAAACCTATGCCTTGAATGTTTAATCACATGATTTCTGAAATGTATGCCACAGGGTTTGAGGTTTCTGAAACCATACTGTTATCCATGAAAAAAATGCTTATCGTGTTTCACTAACCCTTTTGTTGAGTTTTTGTGAGGGCTCACAGACTCTTGCAGAGATGGTTTGCGTGGTTTTCCCACTTTATTTGTGGGATACCCCCTGGAGGTTCATTCCAATTACCTGTACTGACTCACCTTTCTTTGATGGCATTAGCTTGGGAGATCCCTGGGTTTCTTACTCCTTTAATTGCTGTTACTTCGGATCTTTATTCGTGTGGTACTTTTACCTCTTTTCCGCATTTTATCGCTTTCTTAGCTGGAAGACCTCGATAGGAGGCATTTGTTTTCTTTTGTTTATTTACTTCTGAGCCCCTTGTTGGCACATTTACTTTATACATGTTTGTTTTGTATGTGTTCGTATCCCTGCAGGTAGCGCGGTTCCTTCGTCAAGGACTGCCTTTTTGCCCTTGAGCATCCCAAACCCTAAAACCCAAAGCAACAAGTTAACTCCTTCTACTACAGGCGAGTAAGTCTCCAAAGGTCGAGCATCCGGTAGATTGCGTAGTGACGTCGTTCGTCCAAAACCCAATCCATAACCCCGTAGTTAGCCGAACTACGTTTTGCTCTGATTCTCAGGCCAGATGAGATACGTAGGCATAAGACGCGATGTCTTAGCGAGCAAAATTACCCAACCCATAGGTCAGCCGAGCTACGAAGACTCTGATTCTCATATTCAGATGAGATACGTATGCAGTGGATGCGACATCCGCGCGAGTCATTTTCATTTAACCCTTTTTTTTTGGTAAACAGCACAAGATAAACTCACACCCTTTAGACAAGAACTACAAAAGTTGATCCCGTAGAGTACTACGGATGCGTAGGGGTGCTAATACCTTCCCTTCGCATAACCGACTCCCGAACCCAAGATTTGGTTGCGAGACCCTGTTTTATCCTTTCCTTTTTTCCAGGTTTACTTCGTGCGTTTCCTTTCCCTCCTTTGGGATGAATAACGCACGGTGGCGATTCTTCTGTCATTTTCTTTCGCCGGTTGTTTTTTCGCGCACTGTATTTTTTCAGGTTGCGACACCTGGCTCGTGCATTTTGGTTGAGGTTCAAAAACCTGGAACTGGTGGCCGGAGTTGGTTGGTCCACCGGAGAAGATGGTGGTTTCCACCACCATCCTTACGTGGATGACTCCAGGCCCTTGAATGAGGCTTCAACGTTCTAATCCTGACCAATGATTCTTTTGACTTATTTTAATTCAGTGTGTGACGCGTTTGACTTGAGACTATGACGGAAACGCGCTTCTGAGCCCTTGGATGTTGCCACGTCAATTAATGAAATTGATCCAAGGGGCGCTGATTTTTCTTTTTTTCTATTTTCTGTTTTATTTTCTTTTAATTCCATTTATTTTCCAAAATTCATAACTATTTTATTTGAAGTCATAAAAATATGAGACCAATGGCAAAAAAATTCTTGAAAAATATAGTTTCATAATCTGATTTTTAATTATTTTTATGATTTCATTTAATATTTTTTGTGAATTATTTTGTTTTTAATATTTTTTAATCCATTTTAAATACTTTTTGATATCCAAAAATTCCAAAAATATTTTCTTAACACATACGGATCATGATAAGTCTATGAAAAATATACTCATCAATTTCTTAATTGATTTGAGATTTATTTGAGATTTTAATTCATTTGTGTTATATTTTATTGTTTTTAATTGATTTAAAATAGTTTCTGTTTTCAAAAAATGTTGAGAAAATTTGTCAAACTTTGTTTGACCATGTTAGACTTATGATGATTCAATTGGACTTGTTGAAGTTGATTTGAATTGAATTTGAAGTTTGACCATATTTTGTCCATTTTAATTTTGCATTTATTTTAATTCCAAAAACACCAAAATATATGTTTGACCTTGTTGACTTCTAATCTTGATTTCTCTTCTGTTTTACATTGGTTGATGTTGATTTTGATTCACATTTGATCAATGTGTTTTGATTATGTCATTTGATTCCTCCTTTTATCCATTTCATTTCATCTTCACCTTCTTCTTTTTATTTTGGCCAATGAGTTAATGATTTGTGGTTGGTCTTGACATATGAGAGGCTTAACCTTCTTTGATCCAAATCAAACTCAACTTGATCAAAGATCAAGTGAGTTGCTTTGTGTCCAAGATAGGTTGCTTCTTGGTCAAGCAAAAAACCTAAAGTTCATACAAGGCTTTCCTTTTTTTCTTTTGGCATGGCAAGTTGTAGGATCTTGGCTTACTAGTCATGATCTCTAACTTGTGTTTATTTGCCTATAGTTTTATTGACCGGCCTCAGATAGGTGTGACTACTACATTAGTCCACTTACGATTGCTTAACATAGCGCTAAATTGTCTTATGACACACTAACATTAACTACTAATTACTAACTTTAATTTGAGCATTTAATTCTTGCAATTTACTTTAATGCAATTTACTTTCTTGCTCATTTATTCATATTGCTTTTCACTTTGCTCACTTGAGCATATATTTTATGTTTATGTCATTTTCCTTTTGCTCATTTGAGCACATTATTGTATATAAATATATTGTTGCTTTGTGATTGTTTTGTCTTTGTTTGTGTGAACCCAATGCAAAAAGGAGAAAGGACATAGAATTAGGACCTTACCTATTCTTAAAGGAGTTCAAGAGCAACTAGGCCTCATGCCTTTAGAATGCTAAACTTGTTGAAGAGCAACTAGGCTTCATGCCTTTAGAATGCTAAATCATAAAGTTTGACTTCAAATGACCCCTAATCTAAACTCATTCTTTGTCCATTCCTCTTATTGTGTTTTGAATTTTTTGATTGTTTGTTCTTGTGTGATAGGGATTCCAAACTTGAGATAGTAAGAAGGACCATTGTCATGAATATCCAAGTTAAGAGAGACAAGCCAATTGGAGATCCTAGGAGCTTGAAAATAATATTTGTTTTGATTGCTTGTTACTTGCTAAGTCCAAAGGAAAGAATCATCTTGAATCATCTTTATGATCTCAAGAAAGGGAACTCCAAGGGTTTTATCTCTTCTATCATCTTTGCATGTTTAGGACTAACCCTTCTCTTCTTCTCTCCACTCTAACCCAAGCCAAACTCATTTTGTGCAAACTTTGACATCATTTTCAAATTAGAAACCTAGGCATTAGGCCTTTGATTTTTCAAACTCTTTTCATCAATACTTATTTTGAATGAACCTTAAGTCAACTTTGATTTCATTTTGTGAATACTTCTAACTTGTAAATACAACTCACTTCAAGTTAATTTTGTGGTTCCAATGGCCACCTTTGTTAAATTTTTTCATATACATTAGCCATAGGTTTGAGTTATCATAGTGGTTGATGTAAACCTCACCTTATCCTTAGTGATTGGACTATAAGCCTTCCATACTTATTATAGGGTGGATCCGTCACTAGTATGTTGAAGATTTCCTCACATGGTGGATTGTTGGTTTAGGTTGAGTTTTCTCCCTTTGATAACAAAAGACCTTAAGGATTTTGGTCAAATCAATTCACCAATCTTTTTGAGATTTTTACCCCGAACTACGAGGTTTTAATCCTACCTTTGTGATGGTACGTAGGCAATGGGTTTATCTATTCAAACAACAAAATTATTAATAATATGTATATTCTCTTCTCATCTCCCCAACAAAACGTTTCACAAATACCAACCTATAATACACCTTTGCAAAAAGGGCTCCCTCAGAGTACTAAGGATGTTTTGGATGCTTAAAACCATCCCATTGCATAACCAACCCCCTTATCCAAGTCTCTGACATTTTTATTAGTTTTTGATTTGATAAAACTTCTTACTTGGTTTTTGTTCACTTTCTAACCTTTCCTTTGGATAAATAGAAGTGCGGTGGCGACTCGAATTGTATGCTTACTTTTGATTTAGTCAATAAATCATAAGGTAACGAATACCCCGCTACAGAAAATTGGCGACTCTGCTGGGGATAATGCTTCTCCCTAGTGGGATTTAGCCTACTTTTTGCTTTGTTGTATTGTATGTTTATATTTATTTGTGACATATTTTTGTGCAAATTTGGGATGACTGTATTGTTTGTAATGTATGAATTGCTTGATATATCAATTGCTTGTATGCTTGGTGGTCTCTTGTGAGATGAGTTTTATACCCGAACTCGAGTGCACTTATGATAAGAGAATGGCATAGTCTTGTTGACTTGTGTGGATTTATTCCTTAGCAAGTTGACTTGCAAGCCCATTCACTTTGTGGAGGTCTTGTTGGGATCAATAATGTCACATGAGTAGTCGTGGTTAGGCATTACTCTTTCCAATATAAATCTTAGAAGCCAAGGACCTTAGATTACCTAGCCCATCTTGGCCTATTTTAGGATGTAGTGCGAAGATCGTTCAACTGTAAGATTTGATACAGTTGTTACGCGATATTACACTCATAAGAGTCTCTCTTAAGAATATTTTTGGAATACGAGTAGTCATTTTATCCGATAATATCCGAAAGATGAGATGATGACTATGGGAACCTCTTTTAGAACATGATTGTCAGGTTTAACCATAGTACACTCCCATTGGGTGGTTCTTAACCGAGACTCCATGCTTATGACTTACAACAAACCCTTGATTCGCGGTTGATCCGTTCTCGTATATCCTCAATATCAATGGAACTTGGGTGTTGATAAGGTGTAAACCATTATCCACCAAAATGGATGATTGATATTGAGGATGACTTGAACCATCACGTGACCTTTGTGTTGTGTGACTTGCTTGATCCTTGAGTGTGATTGTTGCATCCATGCATTCATGCGTTCATTTGCATCCATAGCATCAACAATGAGAAAATTTCAAGGAACTTAAGAGGTCTATTTGCAAATTTTTAGACATGGATAAGCAAAGAAGGAATACGAAGAAGTATAGTTTCAGACATCCCGACTTAAAAGAGTTAAGGAGTTTGACATATTATGTATTAGATCCCTTGGAGTTCAAAGCTCGCCATGGGAAGCTTCTGTTTGTTCTTTCTACTCAGGTGGATGAAGGTCTGATGAGTGTGTTCGTGCAGTTCTATGATCCTCTGTACCGTTGCTTCACTTTTCCGGATTTCCAGATTTTGCCTACACTTGAGGAGTATGCCTATATTGTGGGTGTACCTATCTTGGATCAGTTGTCGTTCAGTGGCTTGGAGAGAGTTCCTTCTTCCCAAGAGATTGTTGATCTGCTTCACATAGATGTATCTGATATCAGTGCTCATATGACTACCAAAGGTGGAATTTAAGGTCTCCCATCTGATTTTCTCATTACCCAAGCTACTTTGTTTCGGAAGGCCATGAGTGAGGACGCCTTTGAAGCCATATTTTTACTTCTCATCTATGGGCTAGTGTTATTCCCCAATATTGACAATTTTGTGGATGTGAACGCTATTAGGATTTTCTCTACTCTTAATCCCGTTCTGACTCTGTTGGGTGACACTTATTTCTCTTTGCATATGAGGAATGCAAAGGGTGGTGGTACCATTGTGTGTTGTTTGCCTCTGTTATACAAGTGGTTTATTTCGCACTTGCCTCAGACGCTCGCCTTCAAGAAGAACAAGGGATGTCTACGGTGCTCCACGAGACTTATGTCTCTCACTAATGATGATATCTCTTGGTATAACCGTGTATATGATGGTGCCCAGATTATTGATTCTTGTGGTGAAATCTCCAATGTGCCTCTTCTTGGTACATGCGGTGGAATTAACTACAACCCTATTTGGCTCGCCGTTAGCTTGGGTCCCCCTTAAAGGATAAACCTAACAACATTCTGTTGGAAGGTGTGTTCTTTCAAGAGGGTAAAGATCCCCAAAAATTGAAGGGGAGGATGGCCCATGCCTGGCGCAAGATTCATAGGAAGGGAAGGAAAGAGTTTGGTCCGAAGAATTGTATCGCTTTGGAACCCTACACCTCTTGGGTGATGAGGAGAGCTTTTGAGTACCGCATGCCCTATGACTATCTAAGACCTACCCCTATGGTTATGGTTGGGCCTTCAATCCTCCCTAACCAAGGAGTAGAGGAGTTGAGATATGAAGACCGTTCACGTGCTTGGGTCCGTGAGCGAGAGGAACTACTTCAGCAACTTAGAGATAAGGATGCTGTGATAGAATTTCTGGAGCATCAGGTTATTGATGAGCCTGATGATGTTGTTACTTCTCTTCTTCCTCAGTCATCCAAGTTTTGGAAGAGGAAGTATGATCGACTCGCCAATGAGAAGGCTGATATGGAGGCAACTTACGAGAGAGAGGTGAAGAGGCTTCGTGCATCTTATCTTCCGGTCTCGAGAACTTTGGACGATTATTTCTAGTGCTCCATAGGATGTTCATTCTCCTTTCCTCTTGTATTGTATTTGGTTACCAAAATTGTACTTCTTCTTTGGTGTAAATTTTTTTCCAAATATTATTGCTATGAGTATTTTATGTATATCTTAAAATGATTAATACTTCCAAATATATTTGCAAATATATCTCTATGAAGTTCCTCTGATTAAAAAAATAAATAAATCATATGCACAAACATTGCATGCATCATATGCATAAGCAGGTTTTGTTCAGCTCTGATCAGTGGTCTAACTCTTTGCTCTTCATTTATTTTAAAGACAAGCTGACGCATCGGTATAACACCAGGGCCAATCTTCCCAGACTGATGGATCATCTAGAGAAAGAGAATTGTGAGCTGAAAGAGGAAGTAGTTAGGTTGACTGCCATGATGGAGTCAGTGCTGGCTGCTCAGAGCCAATCTTCACCAACTCCTGCAACTCCTCCCGCGAGGAAGGTATTTTTTGAGGTAGCTTCCTCAATTGTGCCTGCCGCCACTGCTCACTTTGCGCCTGCTATGCCAGTCGGGTTCTCGTGGGGGATGCCCGCCAACTTTGTGCCTGAAGGTTTTGCTCCAACTCTCGCCTCTCTGTCGGCATCTAGCTCGGTCCTTTCTGTGCCACCTCCCATTGTGCACACTTTACCCAGAGTTGAAGACACCATCTATCATTCTGAGTCGTCTGAGGGCCCAGATGTTTATGAGAAGATGGATGCGATGAACAACCAATTCCTTGAGCTGCGCCAGGAACTGAAGACTCTAAGGGGTAAAGACCTCTTTGGTAAGAGTGTTGCTGAGTTGTGCCTTGTGCCCAATTTTTAAATCCTTGTTAAGTTCAAAGTGCCTGACTTTGAGAAGTATAAGGGAAACACTTGTCCTCTCAGCCATCTTGTGATGTACGCTCGCAAGATGTCAACACAAACAGAGAACGATCAACTCCTTATCCACTACTTCCAGAACAGCCTGTCCGGTGCTGCACTCAGATGGTACATGGGTCTGGATAGTGCGAACATCCGCTCCTTCAATGATCTTGGCGAAGCTTTCGTCAAGCAATATAAGTACAATATGGATATGGCTCCCGATAGGGACCAACTGAGGGAGATGTCCCAGAAAGAGAATGAGACGTTTAAAGAGTACGCCCAGAGATGGCGTGAGTTGGCCGCTCATATTGTGCCACCCCTTGAGGAGAAAGAAATGACCAAGATCTTTTTGAAGACCTTGAGTTCTTTCTATTATGAGAAGATGATTGCTAGTGCTCCCTCGGACTTCACCGAAATGGTGAATATGGGAATGAGACTAGAGTGCAAGACCCTAAGATCCCTCATGGCATCATAGCATTGTTCATTGCATTTTGCCTCAATGATCATAGCATCTTGGCTCTTTAACCCTTGGGTTGGGACTCGTGTGGTTGGTTTGAGACCACCAGGCATGCTTGAATTGTATATTGTTGCTTTTCTCATTTTGTTTACTAACCAAAAGCACAAAAATACGTCACTAACTTTGTTTGTTTTGAAGATTAAGCAATCATGTGATCCAAGGCCCCTAGGAGATCCCTATACTCATTGATATGGCCAGATGAAGTCGAAAGCAAGCATGACAATGGTTCACAAAGCTCTAAATCATCATATATGTCTCCCAAGTATCTCAATTTGTCATTTTTATCAAGATAACCCAAAGGGCTTGAGGATTGTTTCCCAAGGAAACCCTAATTTGGTTGTGCATTGACTATGCCTTACTCATGAAGCAACCTCAACCTATAATCAAATACAATCAAGGGAAGTTCTTTCATTTATCATTTTATTCATATATGAGCAAATGTGAGTGTCCTCAATCATTCATTCATCAAGATTTGAAGTTTGGACTTGAGAAGTTGATCAATGAAATTATGGTATCAGATATAAGATGTCAAAGGTAATGTCACGACACTAATATCTGTTAACACAAAAAGGATAAAGATATAGAATGGTAAAGCAAAAGACACATGCAATTGTTAACCCAGTTCGGTGTAACTCACCTACGTCTGGGGGCTACCAAGCCAGGAAGGAAATTCACTAAAATAGAATCAGTTCAAAGACTCTCCGTACACTTCAACAAGTTACAGTCTTTCTCACCTAATCTCTACCCGTGCAATTTCTATGTAAGCACTCTTAGATATGAGAACCCACTCACTTCCCTACAATCACACCTGTGATCTTAAACAATAATCCCTTGAGAAAAGAAAACACTTTTCAATAACACACTCTTGATTTTACTTCATAGTTTCAATTAAGAAGACACACTCTTGATCTTGCTTAACAGCTTTGATCAAGTAGACACACACTTGATCTTGCTTCACAGCTTTGATCAAGTAGACACACACTCTTGCTTAATAGCTTTAGAGTGACAAATTACAACCACAAATCATTCCAATTCAATCATCAAAAGATAACTTGAATGGCTTACAAGTCTCACGACTAAACAGACACAAACCCTAGCTCTCTCTCTATATTTCGCTCAGTATTGGTTGTGTTGTAAAATAGGTTTTCTAAGTCCCTTTTTATAGAAGCTTTTAGTTGGGCTTGGACATCTTGAAAACCCTAAATCTATTTTCCAATTAAATCTTTTCATAACAGCTGGTTAGATCTCCTTGGAAAATAAGTAAATCAGGTTGTAATCCATGATTGAATGCGCCAGCTAATCAGATCTTCAATCATACATAGATTGCCATTTGTAGCGGGGTATTCGTTACCATTAGAGATATTGACTAAATCTAAGGTAAACCATACAAGTCGAGTCACCACCGCACTTCTATTTATCCAAAGGAATGGTTAGAAAGCGAACAAAAACCTAAAAGTTTTATCGAATCAAAAACTAGTAAAAATGTCAGAGATCGGGGTAAGGGGGTTGGTTATGCAATGGGAAGGTTTTAAGCACCCAAAACATCCTAGGTACTCCTAGGGAGCCCTTTTCACATTTGTTGTAAGGTTGGTATTTTGTGAAAATTTGTTTGTGCAAACATGATTGAAGAGATGAGAAGAGAATATACAAGTTAATTACATTTTGTGTTTGGATGGATAAACCCATTGCCTACGTACCATCTTAAAAAAGATTAGGATCAAAACCTCGTAGTTCAGGGTAAAAATCTCAAAATTAGTTGGTGAATTGATTGGTCCAAAAGCCTTAAGGTCTTTTGTTATCCAAGGGAGAAAACTCAACCTAAAACCACAAATCTACCATGTGAGGATAACTTCAACATGCTAGTGAGGGGTTAACCCTCTAATAAGCATGGAAGACTCATTCTCCATCACTAAGGATATAGGTGAGTATTACATCTACCTCAAGGATAACTCAAACCTAATAGCTAAAGGTTATGAAAACTTTGATTAAGAGAGTGGCCATTGAAACCACAAAAGAGATATTTAAATGAGTGGTATTTACCAATGAAAAGTATTTACAAAATATGGTCAAAGTTGACTTAAAAGTTCAATTCAAAATAAGTGTTATGAAAAGGAAGTTTGAAAATCAAAAGCATAAGGCTTAGGTTTCTAATGTTTGAAAACAAGTGTTAAATGTTTGCACAAAAGTTTTGGCTTGGGTTAGAGTGGAGGGAAGAAGAAGAATGGCTAAGTCCTAAGTATACAAGAGATAAGGGATAAGAAACAAGACCACAGGTGGAGTTCCTCTCTTGAGATCATATTGATGATCCAAGTAGCTCCCATCCTTTGGAATATGCAAGCAAAATAATTGTAAGCTCAAGCAATCAACAATATCAAACAATCTTCTTAGAAGATCTCCAATGGATCTTGTGTCTTTCACTTTGGGATGAACATGGCAATGGTTCTTCAATTTGGGCTCTCATAGGATTCCCTAGCACAAAAGCACACACATCAAAGAGTTTTATGAAGCAAATCAAGAATGGACAAGAGTGAGTTTAGAGGTTTGGTCTTTCTAATCCATCTTCAACATTAGGGTCCTTTTTACTCCAATTTGCATAGGGAATGTCCTAGAAACTAAGTCCATTTGTCCATTTCTTTGCATTTTGTCCACAACAATCCAAACAAAACACAAGCACAATAATATATACACAATTATGTGCTCAAGTGAGCAAAAGGCAAATTGCATTAACATAAACATGTGCTCAAGTGAGAAAAGGGAGAAAAGCAAATGAATAATATGTACAAGAATAGTAAATTGCATAAATGTAAAGAGCAAAAATTAAATGCTAATGGTTAGTGTTAGTAGTTAGTGTTCCATAAGGCAAATTTAGCGCTATGTTAAGCAATCGTAATTGGACTTATGTAGAAGTCATAACTAACTGAGGCCGGTCAATAATAATGTAGGCAACAACACAAGTTAGAGGTCTTGATTAGTGAATCAAACTCCAACAACTTGCCATGCCAAAAGGAAAATGAGAAATGATCTTGTATTGATTTAGGTTCTTTGCATGATTTAGAAAGCAATATATCCTTAATGCAAAGTCATTCACTTGATCCATGATCAAGATGAATTAGATTTGAATCAAGGAAGATTAAACCTCCCTAATCAATGCTAACCACCAATCTTTAACTCATTGATAAAAAAGAAAAAGAAGAAGGAGAATAAGAAGATGAAAAATTAAAGTGCATTAAATGAAATTGAATGAGATAATCTACAAGCTATGACCAAAGATAGAGGAGATCAAAGGTCAAACAATAGAAAACAGAAGCAAAATGAAGATTGAAAGTCAAGAAACAAATAAAATATTTTTGGCATTTTTTAATATTTAAAATAAAACTTGAATTAAAATAATAAAGAAAGGTCAAACTTCAAATTCACTTCAAATCAACTTTGAAAAGTCCAAGTGAATTATCTCAAGTTCAACAAGGTCAAACAAAGTTTGACAAAAAATTTCAGCATTTTTAAAAGTCAGAAACTATTTTAAATCAATTAAAAATGCATAAAAATAACCTAATTGAACTAAAATCTCAAATAAATCTCAAATCAATTAATAAATTGATGAGAATATTTTTCAAAGATCTATCATCATTCAAAGAGGTTGGGAAAATATTTTTGTATTTTTTTGAATATCAAAAACTATGTAAAATGAATTAAAAATAACCAGAAAAGAGA
The DNA here is from genome assembly GCF_024323335.1 of Lathyrus oleraceus. NCBI lineage: Eukaryota > Viridiplantae > Streptophyta > Magnoliopsida > Fabales > Fabaceae > Lathyrus > Lathyrus oleraceus. Next base: position 225,814,906 of record NC_066585.1, read on the forward strand.
AAATTACTAAAAAATAGCAAATAATAAAATAAAAAAAATTAAAAATCGTTTTTAGAAACTAGAAATTAAAAGAGAAATAATGCAATTGGTCCCATAATTTTTGGACCAATAATGAAAGAGATATGAATTTTAGAAAATGAAATGGAATTAAAAAATAAAATGGAAATTAAAATCAGAATAAAAAAAGATGGAAAAGCGTGGACCTTCTGATACACTTTCATTAATTGACGTGGATCATCACGTGGCCATGAAGCGCGCGCTCACCATACACCCTAGTCAACTGAATCACATAGTGCATTAAAATAAGTCATAATGTTGGACAACCAGGATAAAATCTGGAAATGGAAATGGATGGCCACGATTGGATCTGGAGACCAGACGGTGGCCAGCGCCACCGTCTTCTCCGGTTAGCTCCAGCGAAGGCCAAAAATTACAGAAGAATAAATGTGCACCAAAACGCACGATCCAGGTATCAAAAGAAAGGTGGAGTGATGTACATCACTCCTATGCCACTCAATTCCACTCTAGATCCCTATTGAGAGAGAAATCAGAGATGGAACTTTGGTGGTGTTCAATTGAACTTGCTTGATTTCAAAAATTGAGAACACAATAATGTTGCCTCTATGCAGAGGACTTCAGATCACACAAAATCAAGGCAAATGGAACAATATATGAGTTGGTTCGAAGCAAAATGCAGTTGAATAAAACCTTTGAATTGTGAAAAATTAAGTCACGATCTTTGAGTTCTTTTGCAAACAGAAAGCTCTATGGATCAAGGTGAAGAGGTTTAGGAACTATGGATCTTGAAAATCAATCGATGCAATTGAAATTCAAATCTGGAATTTTTTGAAAGAAAGAGAAATTTCCTTTGGTGAGGGTGTGGATTCAATTCAGCAGAGGTTCAGGCGCCTTCAGGTTTAAGAATTGAAGAGCAAAGCACTTGTATTTATAGATGGAAGGAGCTGCAAGCATATCAAACCCGTGTGCATGGGAGAAGAGGGTCTCCATGCATGGGCCTTTACAGGCGCATGGGGGGCCCAATTCTGATTGGAATTGCAAGCTATACACCACTAAATATGAATTGAACATGCAAATTGTGTATTAATGGATCATGCATGGCAATTGGAATGATTTTCATAAAATGCACTATTTCATTGAAGCCTTCGAAAATGCCATGTCCAAAATCCAAATGCAACCTTATGAGTAATGGTTGGAAATCTTGTTGCATAAGGAACAAATGTCATATTGATCAAAACTTCATTTGGGCCTTGGAAATTAATGAAATTTGAGCTTGAAGTGTAGGGTGCAAAACATGCCTATGTGAAATTTCCATATTTAGCTAATGTTCAAGCCCCTCTGTCTCAATTATGAAAGCTCCAAATGATAACATCTTCAACATGGAAGTTGTAGATCTTTTCAATATAATAAATTTGGACTTAAATTTTGCATCATTTGGAATTTTTATGAAGAAGTTATGGGCACTTGAACTTGGACTTTTTCACATTTCAATGCATTTGGTCCAAAGTGACCTATAATGTTTTGCATTATCACATGTTCTTATTTTGATATTTTGTAAGTTTTCTCAACATAACATTTGAATTAGACACAATAATCTTTCCAATTCATTACGTCTCACCTTAAAATGATGAAAAATGAAGGAGTTGTGTCCTTGGGAAGTTGACCCAAAATTAGGGTTTCAGTCAAAATGGCCTATAATGTCTTGGAATGGATGATGTCCTTCCAAGCTTCAAACCAATTTTTGATGAACATGAAGTTTGTTCATATTGTTCTTAAGAACATTGTTTATCTTGGGATCATCTCCATTTGACCAACACATAAGAAAGTTAGGTCTCAGTGCAATTCCAAATAGTCAAATGAATTGACTGATCAACTTCTCAAGTCCAAAACTCATATCTTGATGAATTGATGATTGAGGACACTCAAATAAGTTCAAATATGCATGAAATGATGAATTAAAGAACTTCCCTTTATTTTATTTGACCATGGGTTGAGGTTGCTTCATGAGCAAGGCACAGTTGATGAATAGATGAATTAGGGTTTCCTTGGGAAACAAGCCTCAAACCCTTTGATTTGATTTGATCAAAATGATGAATTGAAATACTTGGTAGGAATATTTGATGGATGAGAGCTTTGGGAACCATTACAATGCTTGCTTTCGTCTTCTCTTGACCACATCAATGCTCATAGGGTCTCCTAGAAGCCTTTAGACCTTGTGACTGCTCAAGCTACAAACAAAAGATGTTAGTGACATATTTTTGTGCTTTTGGTTAGTAAATAAAATGAGAAAAGCAATAATATACAATTCAAGCATGCTTGGTGATCTCAAACCACTCACAAGAGGTCCCACCCAAAGGCAAAGGGAACCAAGATGCTTATGATCCTTGAGGCTATGCAAATGCAATGTTATGATGCCATGAGGGATCTTAGGGTCAAACTTAGGGTCTTACACCATTTATTGTGCAATCAAAAAACACCAGACATTCCAATGGCCACTTTTTCCAAAGCTTTTCATAAACATTAGCTATTAGGTTTAAGTTATCCTAGAGGTTGATATAATACTCACCTGTATCCTCAGTGATGGACTATAAGTCTTCCATGCTTATTATAGGGTTAACCCCTCACTAGCATGTTGAAGCTCTCCTCACATAGTGGATTTGTGGTTCTAGGTTGAGTTTACTCCCTTTGATAACAAAAGACCTTAAAGCTTTTGGCCAATCAATTCACCAACTTCTTTTGAGATTTTTACCCCGAACTACGAGGTTATGATCCTCCCTTTTTAAGATGGTACGTAGGCAATGGGTTCATCCATTCAAACACAAAATTGTAAATAAATTGTATATTCTTTTCTCATCTCCCCAATCATGTTTGCACAAATATTGTCACAAATACCAACCTACCTTACAACATTTGTAAAAAGGGCTCCCTTAGAGTACTAAGGATGTTTTGGGTGCTTAAAACCTACCCATTGCATAACAGACCCCCTTACCCAGATCTCTGACATTTTTATTAGTTTTTTATTTGATAAAACTTATCGGTTTTTGTTTGCTTTCTAACCTTTCCCTTGGATAAATAGAAGTGCGGTGGCGACTCGAATTGTATGATTTACTTTTGATTTAGTCAATAAATCTAAAGGTAACGAATACCCCGCTACAGAAAAGTGGCAACTCTGCTGGGGATACATTTCCCTAGTGGCTTTTGCCTACTTTTTACCTTTGTTGTATTGTATGTTTATATTTATTTGTGACATATTTTTGTGCAAATTTGGGATGACTGTATTGTTTGTAATGTATGAATTGCTTGATATATCAATTGCTTATATGCTTGGTGGTCTTTTGTGAGACAAGTTCTATACCTGAACTCGAGTGCACTTATTATAGGAGAATGGCATAGTCTTGTTGACTTGTGTGGAGTTATTCCTTAGAAAGTTGACTTCTGTAGCGGGGTATTCGTTACCATTAGAGATATTGACTAAATCCAAGGTAAACCATATAAGTCGAGTCTCCACCGCACTTCTATTTATCCAAAAGAATGGTTAGAAAGCGAATCAAAACCTAAAAGTTTTATCGAATCAAAAACTAGTAAAAATGTCAGAGATCTGGGTAAGGGGGTTGGTTATGCAGTGAGAAGGTTTTAAGCACCCAAAACATCCTAGGTACTCCTAGGGAGCCCTTTTCACAAGTGTTGTTCTAGTCTAAAGGGCGTAGGTATATCTAAAGTACTATTTACTAAAAGGAAGGTTAAAAGAAAATGACTCGCAAGGATGTCGCATCCACTGCCTATGTATCTCATCTGAGTATGAGAATCAGAGTCTTCGTAGCTCGTCTACTTATGGGTTAAAGAGAAGTGTGCTCGGTAAGACATCGCGTCTTATGCCTACGTATCTCATCTGGAATGAGAATCAGAGCAAAACGTAAATCGGCTAACTAGGGGTTAAGGATTGCCATCTGAATATGGACTTACAAAAGAGGACACCAATTGTGTTAAAGGGGGTGGGCAGGGTGTTCAACGTCCTAGCAGTAGGTGTCGCAGCTCACTGAATCGAGTGTAGAACGAACCGACATGCCACAAGATCGGAGACGCACGGAAGGTCTAAAAGTGGGGAAGCTCTACTCTAGAGTTGTCATGCAATATGGACCTATGTGTTAGGATTTACAAAGGGGAACATCTACCTAATATTAGCATGTAAAGAATAGGGGAATTCTACCTATGTTATCATACAAAGGGTTCTACCTAATGGGTGCTACCTAAACGGAACAAGAGTCGACGGATGGAGAAAAAGAGGAATTACGGATAAGGGTGGTTGGCAATGCCGGAGGCAAACCACTTACAGGTAGATGGTGACGCCTGAGGCAATCGACTTACAAGAGGATGGATGAATGCGTGTTGGTTCTGTTAAGTTTTGAAAATGATTACTCGACGTTGGATCGAGCTTTTGATCTTATTTTGAAATGGTTATCGGATGTTCGTTTTAATTCTTGTATTAACAGGTCAATAAAGAAATAAAGAAATAAATATTATACACTTTATGGGAGAGGGGTACATTTGTTGTGAACGGGATTGTTCATGGCAAACAAACAATAAGAATATATGCCTCATACATCGTACAAGTAGGCAACAATTATCAATCAGATCGAATAAATAAACAACATATAATCAAAACAAAGAATCAAATAATGGAGCATTTAAACAATGCATGGGAGTATGAACATGTTAAATAATCAAGTAATAGAAAGCATGAATGAGAGAAACAAGTATAAAAGATAACATATGAATCAAACAGATGAAAATATACACACGAAGGGTTCACTGAATAATTTAATCAGGAAATGAGGTAAGGACCAAATAAAATCAAGGTAAAAGGCCTCTAATACATGGCATATGAGATGAACAAGGGAGGATCAAAATATCTCTTCAATTGCCATAAGCAATCCCTAAGTCAAACATCAATCATAAAGAAGTCAACTGAAAATTCAAGTCAACTTAAAAAATAACAAATAAATAGCAAATTAATCAAGAAAATTATGAAAAATTAAACTAAATAAGTTGGGGACAGGACATCATCATCCCCCAAAAAGATTTTAAAAATAATGAAAATTGGCATCTGAATTAATTAAAACAAAACATAGGTTAAACCAAAAGTCAATTAATAAGACTAGGTTAGAAATAAATCCAAAATAAATTGAAAATGTGAAATAAAATTCCAAGAAAAGGTAAGGTTGACCATGAGACATTGGTCAACCTTCATCCCAAAAATCAAATGCTAACAATAATTTTAAGTCATAAAAATAAAATCAATAAAAAAAAAGTGTGTTAAAATGAACCATTTAGAATAAATAATTAAAATAAAATATTAATATTAAAAAAATACTAAAATAAAAATTATATAAAATTAAATAAAACGTTAAGAAAAGTGAAAAATATTCTTGGGTAATTTTATAGACGAAGAAAATATTTTAAATAAGAAAAAGAAATATAAAAATGGAAGGATTAATGGTGATGAACATGGTAAGCAAGCATAGATATATCAAAACATGGCCATGGAAGAGATGATTACCTAATGGAAAATAGAAGTGGAATGGAATCTGATATGTGATGAAACTTTGCCTCCTTGCCACGAAATTCCAATCCTCTTTTAGGGTTAGGGTTTCAGCTTCTTAAATAGGGTGGATTAGGTGTTTCATGGGCTTTTTAATAAGTGATTTATCCATAAGAATAAAAGTGTGAAGTGAGGTGTAAAATGTTGTTATTTTGGGCCAAACTTAAGTGAATGGATATCCAATGCATGGCCAAAAGAGGCAAAAAAAACTTATCTGGTTTGTGCAGCATGCTTAGAAAATCTGATTGGGTCATCCAGGCCCAAAATCTGCCTAGAAAATCAAGTCATGATGCCCACTTTAAATGAATGTATCTCTCAAACCATGGATCTAAATGAGATGATTCTAAAAGGATGTTAAAGAGGACATGTCAAGGTACAATTGTTGTGAAGAAAGTATTTTCAAATAATTTCTTGAAGTGCAAGAAAACTGGCCAAGAAGTCTTGACAAATTTTGAAGATTTTGGACTTAGAAATTTTTCTAAGTGTCCTAAAAAAATGTCTCACTTTGACTAAGCATAACTTTCTTAATTCTAATCCAAATGAGCAAACTTTATATCTCTAGAAAGCTTGGAACAAGAGGAACAACTTTAATGTTGGAGAAATTTCCAAATGGAGCATTTATCTTGACGCAAAATGGGCTTAAAGTGAGTGCAACGATCATGAAAACTTGCCCTAAATGGAAAGTCAACCATTTCCAAATTAAGTAACTTTTCCAATTTCTGATGAAATGATGAATCCATGATCCAACCTTGATAAAATTTCACATGTAGGATCCCGTAGGCATGGATTTTGAGATTCCACTCTCAAAATGTCAGGAGTTGACTTTTCTGGCCCCATAGTTGGCTTTTCCCAAATTGTCTGATTCCTGATTCCATTGATCAATTGAAGCACTTCTATCTCAAATAAAGAGCTGATTTTTTGTATGTAGACCCTTGTGGACATATGGAGGGCCATGGAAAATAGTTTCACCCAAAGAATCAGAAATAAACTGATTTTACACCAAACCCTAGTTTTAGGGCAAAATGATCAAGAACTGATTGCACTAATTGCCAATGGATCTCTCTGAGATAATTGTGGATCTTGCTAGGCCAAGATACCTCTCTAAACATGACATGGATGAGCTCCTCTACTTCCAACCAAACATTTCCTGTTGCAGGTAGCCATGAAACCCTAATTTCTGATTAAATCCAGATGAACACTCTGATAGCTTTGAATCCTTAACTGATGAACTGAGGGCCATAATAAGATGCTTGGACCCCCCTGAGACCCTTGAGACTTGTATACTAAGAAAATGAAGTCCAATTCTCAATCTTGCTTTGTGTGGGCTCCTTCTGTTAAGGAGTGATCGATCAAAACTTGATCTCCATGTCACTAATGCAGTATGCAATGAGTATGACCTAATATGATGATAATGAAGTGTAAAACATAATCCCATGCTTCCAGGAAAAATTAAGGGTAAATTTTGGGGTATTACAGCTGCCCTTATTCAATCCAATGGAAACCCGAAAGGAAGATAACAACCACTTTCGCACTTTCGAGGTATCAAGTGATTGAATATGATAAAAGCCCGAAAATTTACACTGAAGTGAAAAAATGAAGTAACAATGCCTGTCAGAATTGGCCAAGAGGTGGTCTTGAAAAAGAATCCGTCTGGTACGGTGAGAGTCGGTCTGAACACCGAAACAAGGAATGTTAGCCTGAATAGCAAAATAAATGGTAACACAGAAATAACCATGGCCTGAATACCGCTCATCAATCTGAATATTGGAAATGACTTCGATCTGAGCATCGGACGATACTTGATTATCAAACATCGGTCTGAACACCGGGAAACGGGCCTGAATGCCACTTCGGTCTGAATACCGGAAAACTGGTTTGAATGCCACAAGTTGCATCGACCTGAATGTCAGAAACTTCTTCGATCTGAACATCGGAAGATATTAGATTATCAAACATCGGTCTGAACACCGGGAAACTGGCCTGAGTGCCACTTCGATCTGTATACCAGAAAACTGGCCTGAATCCCACAAGTTGCATCGACCTGAATGTCGGAAACTTCTTCGATCTGAACATCGGAAAACTGGCCTGAATGCCACTTCGGTCTGAATAACGGACACTTGGCCTGAATGCCACAAGTTGCATCGATCTGAACGTCGGAAACTTCTTCGATCTGAACATCGGAAAATTGGCCTGAATGCCACTTCGGTCTGAATACCGGAAACTTGGCCTGAATGCCACAAGTTGCATCGACCTGAACGTCGGAAACTTCTTCGATCTGAACATCGGAAAATTGGCCTGAATGCCACTTCGGTCTGAATACCGAAAACTTGGCCTGAATGCCACAAGTTGCGTCGACCTGAACGTCGGAAACTTCTTCGATCTGAACATCGGAAAACTGGCCTGAATGCCACTTCGGTCTGAATACCGGAAACTTTCATGCCTGTCAGCATCGGCAGAAATAGGGAAAATGATAATTGAGGTGGCGCGTGGGCCAACGACCCCTGTTGGAAATAATAAAGATAAGTCATGAACATTTTTTAATCTGAGTACTGGAAACAACTTCTGGCTTATCACTTGGGATACCGAGAATGCCTTATGCTTTACATGCGTATGTTTGAATTTTTCAATGGCGTAATGCTCCATGAAAATGGAAATGCTACGTAATTTGGGAGGATGCAATGCAATATGATTCTACATGCAGGGATGCGAAATGCTTGATTAGAGAGAACGCCAAGATGAGGCAAGGAATTCTGTTGGGGAAATAATCACCATCTTCTAGACCCTGGCAAGGCTGTTGGAGATGCACAACACAAAGAACTCTATGGGGAAATGACCCTCCACACGGTGTTCTGGAAAATAACAAAATACCGAGGCTCTGACTGGGGAGAGAATGGCACTGAAAACTTACTACTGAGGAAAGCGACAGTGGTTCTGGCAACCATAATCTACGAGAGAGATGACTCAACAGGGGAAGCAAACACCGATACGGTACCGAGATTTTGCTTCAAGGAAAGAGACCATGGGTCTAGCGTCGAGATCATTGATCTATCATCGAACTCTGAGGAGCAACCGCTTCTGCTGGGAAGATACAGTCTGGCACTGTCAACTCCGCTGGGGATATACAGTTTGACACTGTCAACTCCGTTGGGGATATACAGTCTGACACTATCGACTCTACTGGTGAATGTATAATCTGAAACAAATGCTTGGGGAAGTACAGTAGTGAGAGCCTGCTAGGGATTGAAGAATCCAACGCTCGGACCAGCTCTGCAGGGATAAGATACCAAATTCCAACTGTTGAGGAAAAACATCCGCAATCATTTGATGGGGACCTTAAGGAAATTCCCCGAGTGTACCTGTTCTGAATAGACAATCCAAATCACTTAAAATTTACAGCAATTTTCAATGTTTATTAAGCACGTACCTGTAAAGCTCTTATGTTTCATGATGAAATGTTTATCAAAAATTTGGACGTCATTTTTGCAAACAAAATAGTAAAATGAAAATGAACACAAAGATGTACTGAATAACATGATTTTATTAATTGAGTGGCCTCTGAATAGGTATTTACATCAGGAAGCAATCCCTGGAAAGAGGTAATTGCACAACAGATAAAAACAGAAATTAATCTAATGGAAATGTGAAATGGATTTCTATCGGGTTCCAAAATCATCAATCGGCTGCTGAGCAAGATAGTCTGACAGAATACTCCCTTTGATGGCTTTCTGGGATGTATACTGGATGTCGTACTCTGCCAGTACCATTTGCCAACGAGCAACCCTTCTGGTGAGAGTTGGCTTCTCAAATATATACTTGACTAGATCCATTTTGGAGATTAGTAAGGTTGTGTGAGTCAGCATGTATTGTCTCAATCGCTTAGCAGCCCATGCAAGTGCACAACATGTCTTTTCAAGCATTGAGTATCTTGACTCGCAATCTGTGAATTTTTTACTCAGGTAGTAGATGGCATGCTCTTTCCTACCTGTCTCGTCGTGTTGACCAAGAACACAACCCATGGAATTATCGAGTACTGTCAAATACATAATTAGCGGTCTCCCTGGGATTGGAGGCATAAGGATAGGAGGATTCTGCAAATACTCTTTTATTTTGTCGAAAGCCCTTTGGCAATCATCATTCCACCTGATAGCCTGATCTTTTCTCAACAATTTGAATATTGGCTCACACGTGGCTATTTAGTGAGAGATGAACCTTGCAATGTAGTTCAACCTTCCTAAGAAACCACGGACTTGTTTTTCTGTTCTTGGCTCAGGCATTTCTTGTATCGCTTTCACTTTGGCCGGATCCACCTCAATCCCTTTTTCACTAACAAAAACACCCAACAGTTTCCCAGATCTCACCCCGAAAGTGCACTTGTTCGGATTAAGCCTCAGCATGAATTTCCTCAGACGCTCAAACAGTTTCTGCCAATTCACCAGATGTTCTTCTTCCGTCTGAGATTTGGCAATCATATCATCAACATAAACCTCAATTTCATGATGAATCATATCATGGAAAAGAGTTACCATAGCTCGTTTATATGTTGCCCCTGTATTTTTCAGACCAAACAACATCACCTTGTAGCAGAAGGTGCCCCATGGGGTTATGAAATTTGTCTTCTCCATGTCTTCTGGTGCCATCTTTATTTGATTATAGCCAGAAAATCCATCCATTAAGGAGAATAACGAGAACTGAGCCGTGTTATCCACCAAAACGTCGATGTGAGGTAATGGGAAATCATCTTTAGGACTAGCACTCTGCAGATTCCGGTAGTCAACACACATCCGTACCTTTCCATCCTTTTTAGGTACTGGAACGATATTTGCAACCCATGGCGGATAATTTGTAACCGCTAGAAACCCTGCATCCAATTGTTTTTGCACTTCTTCCTTTATCTTGACAACCATATCTGGTCTTGTTCTTCTGAGCTTCTGCTTGACCGGAGGACAATCCTCTTTGAGAGGCAAACGGTGTACCACAATGTCTGTGTCAAGCCCTGGAATGTCCTGATAATACCAAGCGAAGATGTTAACATGCGCTTGCAGCAATTCAATCTGCCCCTTCTTCACATTATCTTCCAAAGCAGCCCCTATCTTGATTTCTCTCTTGGCGTCCTCGGTGCCGAGATTAATCACTTCAACAGACTCTTGATGCGGTTGAATGACCCTTTCCTCCTGTTTTAATAACCTGGTAAGTTCTTCAGGAAGTTCACAGTCTTCATCACCCTCTTCTTCAGCTTGAAAGATTGGATTTTCAAAGTCGAAGCGAGCCATAGCAGAACTGTTATCAATAGGATCCGGTGACATGGATCTGCATGAGTGGTTGTATGTGCTTATGAGTGTGAAGAAGAAGTTGAAACTAAACAAAACATTGCCAAATGTATATTTATTTTTTTATATTTTTGATTTTTGAAAACTGCAAAAATAGAAAGACAGTGAACAAAATATTTGAATGCAAAAAGACGTCCTTTATTTATGATAAAAAATGCAGGTATCTACATAGATGAGCCCTACAATGAGTTATCACGCCCTGGGCGGAACGTAAGACTTGGATATGCATGAATAAACAAAGAAAATTACTCTTTAAGAAGAGTGACTTGGATAATCTCTTCAGAAGACCAGTTGCGGAGAACTTCACCCGGGACCCTTGGACGCACCCAGTTGTCAATGTCGTAATCACTATCCCCATCTTCTTTGTTGATTGTAGAGACCTAGCCGTACTGAATGATTCCAACACTTGAGAAAGTAATCGGCCCCTGACGAGTCTAAGGCGTTGAAGTTGTAGAAGTCAATGCCGACTGATACCCAATCCCAAACTTGTCTTCCTTTACAGGTAAATCCACCAGACGTCCCCAACCGGGAGCAACACCTGAATTTACCAAGGCCTGTGCCTGCTTGAAGGACAAAATAGAGGCACCTTCTTCAACCTCTTCCACTAGAGTTGCATCCTTGACTTGAACTGCCTCAATGGCCTGACACAGGGTCTCATGAATCTTACCTTCTACCTCTACATACTTGAATATAGACAGGTTACTGACCAGAATATCCTTCTTACCACAGACAATGATAATTCTTCTGTTGACCGGGAACTTGATCTTCTGATGCAAGGTCGAGGAGACTACCCCAGCATTGTGGATCCAAGGACGACCCAGCAAGCAGCTATACGAAGGACTGATATCCATCACATAGAATACGGTGTTAAAGGTTTGCGATCCAATCTGAATTGGCAATTCTACCTCTCCGAACACCGACCTCTTAGAACCATCGAAGGCTCTTACCACAAGATCGGAAGGCTTCAAGATCAAACCTTCTACATCTAACCTTGACAGGGCTTTCTTGGGTAGCACATTGAGAGAGGAACCTGTATCCACCAGAACATGGGATATCACAGTGTCTTTACACTCCATCGAGATGTGCAAAGCCTTGTTATGATCGCGTCCAACTGGCGTCAAGTCAGAATCAGTAAAACCCAACCCGTTGCTTGCATGAACATTTGCAACGATCCCTTCTAGTTGGTTCATTGAGATCTCCTGAGGCACATATGCAGCATTAAGGACCTTCAAGAGTGCCTCCCTGTGTGCCTCCGAACACAACAGGAGTGAGAGAATAGATATCTTGGATGGCGTCTGAATCAACTGATCGACTACCTTGTAATCTCTTTTCTTTATAATTCTCAAAAGTTCGTCCACATCCTTCGCAAAAGCAGGCTCAGAGCCAGCCTGTGGTGCAAAGGTACCCTCATTCACAACTTGCTTGCCTTCGGCCTTCGCCACGGCGTCAGCACTATCAGGTTGGGTAACCGGTGGTGAGAACAGTCTACCACTTCTGGTGAATCTCCCGATTCCACCAACATTGTCCACTGCGGGATCTTTTAACTCAACTCCAGATCCAGACTTCTGATTCTGCACCTCTTCTATTTTCAGTGGCTATTATGCAAGACATGCTAATGGATATGCAAATGCAATGACATGTTTATCAATTTCAAAGGGTATTCTACCCCTTGAGTCCAGTCTCACATTAGATAAACAATGTAAGAAAACCCCGACTAGAATCAAGAAGAAGATATAAACCCCTGGGAATAGATAAACATGATGCATGCAATGCTTATGATTTAATTTTTATATCAGAGGAACTTTAGATTCTTATTTGCAAATTTTGGAAATATTAAACTTATCACATACAGAAATATCACGTCAATTAATATTTGGAAATGTTTTTACACCAAAGAAGTACAGTCTTGGTAACCAAATACAATACAAGAGAGAAGGAAAATGAACATCATATGGATCCCTAGAAGCAATCGTCCAAAGCCCTCGAGACCGGAAGATAAGCTGCACGAAGCCTCTTCACCTCCCTATCATAGGCTGCCTCCATATCCGCCTTCTCTTTGGCGAGTCGATCATACTTCCTTTTCCAAAACTTGGAAGACTGAGGAAGTAGAGAAGTCAATGCGTCATCGGGATCATCAATAAGTTGGTGCTCAAGGAACTCTATCAAAGCATCCTTCTCTCTGATCTATTGAAGCAACTCCTCTCATTCACGGATCCAAGCACGCGAACGGTCTTCGTCTCTCAACTCCTCTACTCCTTGGCTAGGGAGGGTTGAAGGCCCAGCCACAACCAAAGGTGTGGGTCTTGGATACTCATAAGGCATGAGGTACTCGGAAGCTCTCCTCCTAACCCAAGAGGTATAGGGTTCCAAAGCGATACAGTTCTTCGGACCTAGCTCCTTCCTTCCTTTCTTATGGATCTTGCGCCAAGCGCGGACCATCCTGCCCTTCAAGCCTTGGGGATCTTTATCCTCCTGAAAGAACACACCTTCTAACAGAATGTTATTGGGTTTATCCTTTAGGGGTAACCCAAGCCGACGATGTGCCAAAATAGGGTTGTAGTTAATTCCACCGCATGTACCAAGGAGAGGTACATTGGAGAATTCACCACAAGATTCGATAATTTGCACACCATCATATACACGGTTGTACCCAAAGATATCATCATTAGTGAGAGACATAAGTTTCGTGAACCACCGTAGACATCCTTTGTTCTCCTTGAAGGCGAGCGTCTGAGGAAAGTGCAAAATAAACCACTTGTACAACAGAGGCAAACAACACACAATGGTACCACCGCCCTTTGCATTCCTCATATGCAAAGAGAAATAAGTGTCACCCAACAAAGTAGGAACGAGATTAAGAGTAGAGAAAATCCTAATGGCGTTCACATCCACAAACTTATCGATGTTGGGGAATAACACTAGCCCATAGATGAGAAGTACAAATACGGCCTCAAAGGCGTCCTCACTCATGGCCTTCCCAAACATAGTAGCTTGATCACTGAGGAAATCAGTTGGGAGACCTTGAATTCCACCTTTGGCAGTGATATGAGCACCAATAATAGATTCATCTATACGCAACAGATCAGCAATCTCTTGAGAAGAAGGAACTCTCTCCAACCCACTGAACGACAACTGGTCTAGGATGGGTATGCCCACAAGATAGGCATACTCCTCAAGCGTGGGAAAAAGCTGGAAATCCGGAAAAGTGAAGCAACGGTACAAGGGATCATAGAACTGCACCAACACACTCATTAGACCTTCATCCACTTGAGTAGTTAGAATAGACAGAAGCTTCCCATGATGAGCCTTGAATTCCAAGGGATCTAATATATAGGATGTCAAACTCCTTAACTCTTTCAAATCGGGTTGTCTGAAACTGTACTTCTTCGTATTCCTTCTTTGCTTATCCATGTCTGAAAATTTGCAAATAGACCTCTTAAGTTCCTTGAAAGTTTTCTCATTGTTGATGATATGGATGTGTATGAATGCATGAATGCATGGATGCAACAATCACACTCAAGGATCAAGCAAATCACACCACACAAAGGTCATGGGATGGATCAAGTCATCCTTAATATCAATCATCCATTTTGGTGGATTATGGTTTACACCTTATCAACACCCAAGTTCCATTGATATTAAGGATACGCAAGAACGGATCAACCACGAATCAAGGGTTTGTTGCGAGTCGCGAGCATGGAGTCTTGGTTAAGAACCACCCAAAGGGAGTGTACCATGGCTAAACCTGACAATCATGTTCTACAAGAGGTTCCCATAGTCATCATCCCATATTTCGGATATTATCGGATAAACGACTACTCGTATTTCAAAAATATTCTCAAGAGAGACTTTTATGAGTGTAGTATCGCGTAACAATCGTATCAAATCTTACACTTAAACGATCTTCGCACTACGTCCTAAAAATAGGCCAAGATGGGCGTGGTAAACTAAGGTCCTTGGCTTCTAAGGCATATATTGGAAAGAGTAATGCCTAACCACGACTACTCGTGTGACATTATTGATCCCAACATAACCTCCACCAAGTGAATGGGATGGCGAGTCAACTTGCTAAGGAATAACTCCCCACAAGTCAACAAGACTATGCCATTCTCCTATCCTAAGTGCACTCAAGTTCGGGTATAGAACTCATCTCACAAAGATCACCAAGAATACAAGGAGTTAATATTCAAACAATTCAATCATTACATACAATACAGTAATCCCAAATTGCACAAAAATATGTCACAAAGCAATATACCATACAATACATCAAATATGAAAAGTAGGCAAAACCCACTAGGCAAATGATAGTCCCCAGCAGAGTCGCCACTTTTCTGTGGCGGGGTATTCGTTACCATTAGAGATATTGACTAAATCCCAGGTAAACCATACAAGTCGAGTCGCCACCGCACTTCTATTTATCCAAAGGAATGGTTAGAAAGCAAACAAAAACCTAAAAGTTTTATCGAATCAAAAACTAGTAAAAATGTCAGAGATTTGGGTAAGGGGGTTGGTTATGCAATGAGAAGGTTTTAAGCACCCAAAACATCCTAGGTACTCCTAGGGAGCCCTTTTCATAAATGTTGTTCTAGTCTAAAGAGCGTAGGTATATCTAAAGTACTATTTACTAAAAGGAAGGTTAAAAGAAAATCACTCGCAAGGATGTCGCATCCACTGCCTACGTATCTCATCTGAGTATGAGAATTAGAGTCTTTGTAGCTCGGCTACCTATGGGTTAAAGAGATGTGTGCTCAGTAATACGTCACGTCTTATGCCTATGTATCTCATCTGGAATGAGAATCAGAGAAAAACGTAGTTCGGCTAACTAGGGGTTAAGGATTGCCATCTGAACATAGACTTACAAAAGAGGACACCAGCTGTGTCAAAGGAGGGTGGGCAGTGTGTTCAACGTCCTAGCAGTAGGTGTCGCAGCTCGCTGAATCGAGTCTTAGGCAGTTACCTCTTTGCAATAGAACGGACTGACATGCCACAAGATCGGAGATGCACGGAAGGTCCAAAAGTGGGGAAGCTCTGCTCTAGAGTTGTCATGCAATATGGACTTATGTGTTAGGATTTACAAAGGGGAACATCTACCTAATGTTAGCATGCAAAGAATAGGGGAGTTCTACCTATGTTATCATACAAAGGGTTCTACCTAATGGGTGCTACCTAAACGGAACAAGAGTCGACAAATGAAGCGCGGAGAGGAATTACGGATAAGGGCAGATGGCGATGCTGAAGGAAATCGACTTACATGTAGATGGCGATGCCTGAGGCAATCGACTTACAAGAGGATGGCTGAATGCGTGCTGGTTCTGTTAAGTTTTGAAAATGATTACTCGATGTTGGATCGAGCTTTTGATCTTATTTTGAAATGGTTATCGGATTTTCATTTTAATTCTTGTATTAACAGGTCAATAAAGAAATAAAGAAATAAATATTATACACTTTATGGGAGAGGGGTACATTTGTTGTGAACGGGATTGTTCATGGCAAACAAACAATAAGAATATATGCCTCATACATCGTACAAGTAGGCAACAATTATCAATCAGATCGAATAAATAAACAACATATAATCAAAACAAAGAATCAAATAATGGAGCATTTAAACAATGCATGGGAGTATGAACATGTTAAATAATCAAGTAATAGAAAGCATGAATGAGAGAAACAAGTATAAAAGATAACATATGAATCAAACAGATGAAAATATACACACGAAGGGTTCACTGAATAATTTAATCAGGAAATGAGGTAAGGACCAAATAAAATCAAGGTAAAAGGCCTCTAATACATGGCATATGAGATGAACAAGGGAGGATCAAAATATCTCTTCAATTGCCATAAGCAATCCCTAAGTCAAACATCAATCATAAAGAAGTCTACTGAAAATTCAAGTCAACTTAAAAAATAACAAATAAATAGCAAATTAATCAAGAAAATTATGAAAAATTAAACTAAATAAGTTGGGGACAGGACATCATCATCCCCCAAAAAGATTTTAAAAATAATGAAAATTGGCATCTGAATTAATTAAAACAAAACATAGGTTAAACCAAAAGTCAATTAATAAGACTAGGTTAGAAATAAATCCAAAATAAATTGCAAATGTGAAATAAAATTCCAAGAAAAGGTCAGGTTGACCATGGGATAGTTTTCAACCTTCATCCCAAAAATCAAATGCTAACAATAATTTTAAGTCATAAAAATGAAATCAATAAAAAAAGTGTGTTAAAATGGACCATTTAGAATAAATAATTAAAATAAAATATTAATATTAAAAAAATGCGAAAATAAAAATTATATAAAATTAAATAAAATGTTAAGAAAAGTGAAAAATATTTTTGGGTAATTTTATGGAAGAAGAAAATATTTTAAATAAGAAAAAGAAATATGAAAATGGAAGGATTAATGGTGATGAACATGGTAAGCAAGCATAGAGATATCAAAACATGGCCATGGAAGAGATGATTACCTAATGGAAAATAGAAGTGGAATGGAACCTGATATGTGATGAAGCTTTGCCTCCTTGCCACAAAATTCCAATGCTCTTTTAGGGTTAGGGTTTCAGCTTCTTAAATAGGGTGGATTAGATGTTCTCATGGGCTTTTTAATAAGTGATTTATCCATAAGAATAAAAGTGTGAAGTGAGGTGTAAAATGTTGTTATTTTGGGCCAAAATAAAGTGAATGGATGTCCAATTCATGGCCAAAAGAGGTAAAAAAAACATGACTGGTTTGTGCAACATGCTTAGAAAATCTGATTGGGCCAGTCAGGCCCAAAATCTACCTAGAAAATCAAGTCATGGTGCCCACTTTAAATGAATGTATCTCTCAAACCATGGATCCAAATGAGATGATTCCAAAAGGATGTGAAAGAGGACATGGAAAGGTACAATTGTTTTGAAGAAAGTATTTTCAATTAATGCCTTGAAGTGCAAGAAAACTGGCCAAGAAGTCTTGAAATTTTTGGAGATTTTGGACTTAGAAATTTTTCTAAGTGTCCTAAAAAAATGTCTCACTTTGACTAAGCATAACTTTCTCAATTCTAATCCAAATGGAGCAAACTTTATATCTCTAGAAATCCAGGAACAAGAGGAACAAATTTCATGTTGGACAAATTTTCAAATGGAGCTTTTATCTTGACGCAAAATGGACTTAAAGTGAGTGCAACGATCATGAAAACTTGCCCTAAATGGAAAGTCAACCATTTCCAAATTAAGTAACTTTTCCAATTCCTGATTAAATGATGAATCCATGATCCAACCTTGATCAAATTTCACATGTAGGATCCCCTAGGCATGGATTTTGAGATTCCACTCTCAAAATGTCAGGAGTTGACTTTTCTA
This sequence comes from Lathyrus oleraceus, assembly GCF_024323335.1. Classification (NCBI taxonomy): domain Eukaryota; kingdom Viridiplantae; phylum Streptophyta; class Magnoliopsida; order Fabales; family Fabaceae; genus Lathyrus; species Lathyrus oleraceus. The sequence continues at coordinate 225,833,201 of NC_066585.1, forward strand.
GCCCCATAGTTGACTTTTCCCAAACTGTCTGATTCCCGATTCCATTGATCAATTGAAGCACTTCTAGCTCAAATAAAGTGAGGATTTTTTGTATGTAGACCCTTGTGGACATATGGAGGGCCATGGAAAAGAGTTTCACCCAAAGAATCAGAAATAAACTAATTTTATACCAAACCCTAGTTTTAGGGCAGAATGACCAAGAACTGATTGCACTGATTGCCAATGGATCTTTCTAAGATAATTGTGAATCTTACTAGGACAAGATGCCTCTCTAATCATGACATGGATGAGCTCCTCTACTTCCAACCAAACATTGTCTGTTGTAGGTAGCCATGAAACCCTAATTTATGATTAAATCCAGATGAACACTTTGATAGCTTTGAATCCTTCACTAATGAATTGAGGACCATAATAAGATACTTGGACCCCCCTGAGACCCTTGAGACTTGTATACTTAGAAAATGAAGTCCAATTCTCAATCTTGCTCTGTGTGGGCTCCTTCTGTTATGGAGTGATCACTCAAAACCTGATCTCCGTGTCCCTAATGCAGTATGCAATGAGTATGACCTAATATGATGCTAATAAAGTGTAAAACATATTCCCATGCTTCCAAGAAAAATGAAGGGTAAATTTTGGGGTATTACAACTTGCAAGCCCATTCACTTGGTGGAGGTTATGTTGGGATCAATAATGTCACACGAGTAGTCGTGGTTAGGCATTACTCTTTCCAATATATGCCTTAGAAGCCAAGGACCTTAGATTACCTAGCCCATCTTGGCCTATTTTAGGACGTAGTGCGAAGATCGTTCAAGTGTAAGATTTGATACGATTGTTACGCGATACTACACTCATAAGAGTCTCTCTTGAGAATATTTTTAGAATACGAGTATTCGTTTATCCGATAATATCCGATAGATGGGATGATGACTATGGGAACCTCTTGTAGAACATGATTGTCAGGTTTGACCATAGTACACTCCGTTTGGGTGGTTCTTAACCGAGACTCCATGCTCGTGACTTGCAACAAACCCTTGATTCACGGTTGATCTGTTCTTGTATATCCTTAATATCAATGGAACTTGGGTGTTGATAAGGTGTAAACCATGATCCACCAAAATGGATGATTGATATTAAGGATGACTTGATCCATCCCGTGACCTTTGTTTGGTGTGACTTGCTTGATCGTTGAGTGTGATTGTTGCATCCATGCATTCATACACATACATATCATCAACAATGAGAAAATTTTCAAGGAACTTAAGAGGTCTATTTGCAAATTTTCAGACATGGATAAAAAAGAAGGAATACGAAGAAGTACAATTTTAGACAACCCGACTTGAAAGAGTTAAGGTGTTTGACATCCTATGTATTAGATGCCTTGGAGTTCAAAGCTTGCCATGGGAAGCTTCTGTCTATTCTTTCTACTCAGGTGGATGAAGGTCTAATGAGTGTGTTGGTGCAGTTCTATGATCCCTTGTACCGTTGCTCCACTTTTCCGAATTTCTAGCTTTTGCCTACGCTTGAGGAGTATGCCTATCTTGTGGGTATACCTATTCTAGATCAGTTGCCGTTTAGTGGCTTGGAGAGAGTTCCTTCTTCCCAAGAGATTGCTGATTTGTTGCATATAGATGAATTTGTTGTTGGTGCTCATATGACCACCAAAGGTGGAATTCAAGGGCTCCCATCTGATTTCCTCATTGCTCAAGCTATTATGTTTGGGAAGGCCATGAGTGAGGACGCCTTTGGGCCATATTTGTACTTCTCATCTATTGGCTAGTCTTACTTCCCAACATCGACAAGTTTGTGGACATGAACGCTATTAGGATTTTCTCTACTCTTAATCCCGTTCCTACTCTATTGGGTGACACTTATTTCTCTTTGCATATGAGGAATCCAAAGGGTGGTGGTACCATTGTGTGTTGTTTGCCTCTGTTGTACAAGTGGTTTATTTTGCACTTGCCACAGACGCTCGCCTTCAAGGAGAACAAAGGATGTCTACGGTGGTCCACGAGACTTATGTATCTCACTAATGATGATATCTTTTGGTACAACTGTGTGTATCATGGTGTGCAGATTATTGACTCTTGTGGTGAATTCCCCAATGTTCCTCTTCTTGGTACATGTGGTGGGATTAACTACAACCCTATTTTGACATGTCGTCAGCTTGGGTTCCCCTTAAAATATAAACCTAATAACATTTTGTTAGAAGGTGTATTATTTCAAGAGGGTAAAGATCCCCAAAACTTGAAGGGCAGGATGGTTCGCGCTTGGCGCAAGATTCATAGGAAGTGAAGGAAAGAGCTCGGTCCGAAGAATTGTATTGCTTTGGAACCCTATACCTTGTGGGTTAGGAAGAGAGCTTCTGAGTACCGCATGCCCTATGATTACCCGAGACCTACACCTATGGTTATGGTTGGGCCTTCAACCCTCCCTGACCAAGGAGTAGAGGAGTTGAGAGATGAAGACCGTTCGCGTGCTTGGGTCCATGAGCGAGAGGAGCTACTTCAGCAACTTAGAGATAAGGATGCATTGATAGAGTTTCTGGAGCATCAGGTTATCGACGAGCCTAATGATGTGGTGACTTCTCTTCTTCCCCATTCTTCCAGGTTTTGGAAGAGGAAGTATGATCGACTCGCCAAGGAGAAGGAAGATATGGAGGCAACCTATGAGAGAGAGGTGAAGAGGCTTCGTGCAGCTTATCTTCCGGTCTCGAGGGCTTTGGACGAATGTTTCTAGGGTTCCATAGGATGTTCATTTTCCTTCTCTCTTGTATTGTATTTGGTTACCAAGACTGTACTTCTTTGGTGTAAATTTTTTTCCAGATATTATTGATATGATTATTCCATTATATGTCTAAAACGATTAATATTTCCAGATATTTGCAAACAGATCTCTAAAAGTTCCTCTGATTAAAAATAAAATCATATGCACAAGCATTACATGCATCATATGCATAAGTAGGTTTTGTTCAGGGCTTCTTGTTCAGTGGTCTAACTCTGTGTTCTTCATTCATTTTGAAACAAGCTGACGCACCTGTACTATACCAGAGCCAACTCATCAAAGCTAATGGATCACTTTGAGCAAGAGAACAAAGAACTCAAAGAGGAAGTGAAAAGATTGACTGCCCTGATGGAGTTATTCTTGGCCTCCCAAAGCCAGTCTTCTCCAACGCCTTCAACTCCTCCCTAGGGGACGGTCATCTCAGAGGTTGCTTCCTTTACCGTGCCTGCTGTCAGTGCTCACTTCGCTCCATCTGCTATGCCAGCCGAGTTTCCCTGGGGGATGCCCGCTAATTTTGTTCTAGAGGGTCTCGCCCCTACATTTTCTTCTCTGTCGGTATCTAGCCCGGTCCTTGTTGTGCCACCTCCAGTCGTGCATACTTTTCCAAGAGTAGATGACACCATTTATCACTCTGAGCCATTTGAAGGCCCAGATGTCTACGAGAAAATGGACGATATGAATGATCAATTCCTTGAGCTGCGCAAGGAACTTAAAACTCTCAGAGGGAAGGACCTCTTCGGCAAACCTGCTGCTGAGCTATGCCTCGTGCCTAATGTCAAGATTCCTATCAAATTCAAAGTGCTTGACTTTAAAAAGTACAAAGGAAACACTTGCCCGCTCTGCCATCTTGTGATGTACGCACGCAAGATGTCGACTCAGACTAACAATGATCAACTCCTGATCCACTACTTTCAGAACAACCTGTCCGGTGCCGCATTGAGATGGTACATGGGCCTGGGTAGTGTGAACATCCGCTCCTTCAACGACCTTGGTGAAGCCTTCATCAAGCAGTATAAATACAACGTTGATATGGATCCCGATAGGGACCAACTGAGGGCTATGTCCCAGAAAGAGAAAGAAACATTTAAGGAGTACGCCCAGAGATGGCATGAATTGGCTGCACAGATTGTGCCCCTGCTCGAAGAGAAAGAAATGAAGAAGATCTTTCTCAAGACTTTAAGCTTTTTCTACTACGAGCGGATGATTGTTAGCACTCCTTCTAACTTCATCGAGATGGTGAACATGGGGATGCGACTAGAAGAGGGAGTCATGGAAGGGTGCCTGACCAGAGAAGAAGGCTCTTCTGCCAAACGTTATGGGGCGTTTGCCAAGAAGAAAGATGGAGAGGCACATGTTATGTCCTCCCATGTTAAACAAAGAAGACCCTCTATGAAGAGGAAGACTGTGCGTCCCGCCAGTAACCAGCACCAAGTGGCTCATATAGCACCTGTATTCAGAGAAAATCAACATTATCAACATCAGAACCAGCAACAGCAACATCAACAATATCAGCAACAACAACATCGTCCACAACAGCAAGCCTACCAGCCTCAAAACAACAATCAAACCAGCAATAGCTATGATAGGAAGAGGGTCACTTTTGATCCTATTCCAATGACTTATGCAGAGCTATATCCTTCACTGATTCAAAGGAAGCTGATTATTCCACGTGACCCACTTGCTGTACCTACCAACCCTGAATGGTGGTATAAGCCCGAGCTTCACTGTGTTTATCATTCCGGTGCACCCGGACATGATGTGGAGAACTGTTACCCTCTCAAGACCAAGGTTCAAGACCTTGTTAGAAGCGGTGTTTTGTTTTTCGAGGACGTAGGTCCTAATGTGAAGAAGAACCCATTTCCCGAATATGGGAAATCGGTTGTTAACACGATTCAGGGTTGCCCTAGTAAATACAAGGTCAGATATGTCAGCCATATCAGACAATCTTTGGTCGAGATGCACAGACTGTTTTGTGGATACAGTCATTACGAGCATGACCACGACAGCTGTCGTGTATGCACTGTTAATGAGAGGGGATGTCGTCAAGTCAGGAAAGACATCCAAGAAATGCTGGATCAGGGAGTGATCGAGATACTTCAGAATCGTGATGAGGATGAAGTTAATGTTATATCCCCTGTCTTCAGATTACCTGAGCTAGTTGTCGTCAGATATGATGGCAGCAAGCAAAAGGCTTCTCCTACTCTCATTATTAAGCCAGTTGGCCCTGTTCCATACTCTTCCGACAAGGTTGTTCCCTATCGATATAATGCAGTTTCATTAGAAGATGGGAAGGAGGTGGAACTACCCTCCACTTCTGTAACCAGTATTTCTGATGTTAGTGGTTTGACCCGCAGTGGTCGTGTTTTTCGGCGCCACCGAAACCCCAGGCTGACACCAGAAGAACTGATGTTGTTGATAGTGCTTCCGTCCTGTGGGTAATTATTCTTCTTCTCTGAATCCGACACTTGCTGTTGATAGACTTGCCATGACTACTAGAGCTCCCGTCCCTGTTGGCCAGAATGGCTCATTGAGAGAGGACTGTGATGAGATGCTGAGGCTCATTAAGAGGAGCGAATATAATGTTGTAGATAAGCTGCTACAAACGCCTTCAAAGATATTTGTGTTATCTTTATTGATGAACTCCGAGCCATACCGAGAAGCTTTGCAGAAGGTGTTGGACGTGGCGTACGTGGATCACGACGTCACCATAGAACAGTTTGATAGCATTGTTGCAAAAATTACTACTTGTAACAACCTGAGCTTTTGCGATGCTGATCTTCCCGAGGAAGGAAAAGACCACAATTTGGCACTACACATCTCTATGAATTGCAAGGATGATGTCTTGTCTAACGTGCTGGTAGATACAGGATCATCACTGAATGTGTTTTCGAAATCCACTCTGGACAAACTTTCATATCAAGGGCCTCCCATGAGGCAGAGTGGAGTGGTTGTGAAAGCTTTTGATGGATCCAGGAAGACTTTGATTGGCGAGGTTGAGCTCTCAATCAAGATAGGACCTAGTGATTTCCATATCACTTTCCAGGTCATGGATATCCACCCATCATATAGTTGTTTGTTAGGCAAACCATGGATTCATGAGGCAGGTGCCGTGACATCCACCCTACACTAAAAGTTGAAGTTCGTTAAGAACAAGAAGTTGGTGGTAGTATGGGGAGAGAAGGCTCTCTTGGTAAGACATCTGTCTTCCTTTTCTTATATTGATGTTGAGGATGAGGTTGGGACTCCGTTCCAAGCCTTGTTTATTGCTGAGCCTTCTAAGAAAGGAACTTCTTCATTTGCATCCTACAATGATGTGAAGTTGGCCATTAAGCATGGCCCAACTACTGGTTTAGGACAAATGATCAAGCTGGAAGACAATAAATCCCAGGCTGGCATAGGATACTCTTTAGGCACTTTCAATAAGCACGATTTTTTTTAGAGTGGTGGTTTCATCCACACGGTCGAAGACCAGGAGGCTGCTACTGTAGTAGAAGATGATGCAGAGGAAGATTTTGGCAACTTTGTCATCCCTGGAGGAGTCTGTAATAATTGGGTCGTTGTTGATGTTCCAACAGTTGTTCATAAGTCCACGTAATGTTCATTTTTATTTAAAAAACCTTCTCCCATGCCAAAAGGAGAAGTGATGACATTGTTGGCCCATAAATACAATGATATTCATTCAATAATTACATGTTAAATGTTTGTTTTTCCAAATTATTTTCACTTTTTGCTTTTTGCATGAAATTGGTGATCACTAAAAACCCTGAAAAAGAGAATAAAATCAATATTTTTCATCTGCATAACGATTTGCCTTGTTTGAATTCTAAAATCTTTTTTATATCCAAAATCATTATGCAGGTTGATCAAACCCATTGAACATAATGATCCAACATCATCTCCCAACTTTGAGTTCCCTGTATTTGAGGCCGAAGAAGATAATGTTGAAGAGATTTCTGATGAGATTACCCATTTGCTTGAGCACGAAGAGAACATCAATCATCCGCATCTTGAGAATCTGGAAACAGTCAATTTGGGGTCTGAAGATTGTATTCGTGAAGTGAAGATTGGGGCACTCCTGGAAGAATCTGTTAAGAAGGGGTTGATTGAGTTGCTACGAGAATATGTCGACGTCTTTACCTGGTCATATGAAGACATGACTGGTCTGGATACTGATATCGTGCAACATTTCCTGCCTTTGAAACCTGGTCATATGAAGACATGGCAGTGAAGATTAAAGAAGAAGTTCAGAAGCAAATTGATAATGGGTTTCTAGTGACTTCTACATATCCTCAATGGGTGGCCAATATTGTGCCCGTGCGTAAGAAAGATGGAAAAGTCCGAATGTGTGTGGACTATAGAGACTTGAATAAAGCTAGTCCGAAAGATGATTTCCCTCTACCACATATTGATATGTTGGTAGATAATACAACTAAATTCAATGTCTTCTCATTTATGGACGGATTTTCCGGTTATAATCAGATCAAAATGGCACCCGAGGATATGGAGAAGACAACATTCATCACACCTTGGGGAACATTCTGTTATCGAGTGTGTAGCGGGGTATTCGTTACCATTAGAGATATTGACTAAATCTAAGGTAAATCATACAAGTCGAGTCGCCACCGCACTTCTATTTATCCAAAGGAATGGTTAGAAAGCGAACAAAAACCTAAAAGTTTTATCGAATCAAAAACTAGTAAAAATGTCAGAGATCTGGGTAAGAGGGTTGGTTATGCAATGGGAAGGTGTTAGGCACCCAAAGCATCCTAGGTACTCCTAGGGAGCCCTTTTCACATTTGTTGCAAAGGTTGTTGTTTTTGTGAAAATTTATTTGTGCAAACATGATTGAAGGGATGAGAAAAGCGTGTATGTTTATCTAATGTACTACTTACTAAAAGAAGGGTTAAAATAAAATGACTCGCACGGATATCGCATCCATTGCATACGTATCTCATCTGAATCTGAGAATCAGAGTCTTCGTAGCTCGGCTACCTATGGGTTAAAGAGGAGTGTGCTCGCTAAGACATCACTTCTTATGTCTACGTATCTCATCCGGGATGAAAATCAGAGAAAAACGTAGTTCGACCACCTATGGGGTAAGGGTTGTGTTTTGGGGTGAACGACGTTACTACGCAATCTACCGGATGCTCGACCTTTGGAGACTTACTCGCCTGTAGTAGAAGGAGATAATGTGTTCTTAGGAGAAGAAAAATCAATGAGTTTGAGGTGTTTAGGGATGCTCAGGAAAAAAGGAAGTCCTAGATGAAGGAACCGCGCTACCTTAAATGACATGCCATGAGAGGCTATACGAAACCTAAGAAATCGGTAACATGCGGGAAAAGTAAAGGGATTGAGAGATCTACCGTACGGAAAAAGATCTTAAGTAACAACAATTAGATAAATAAGAAACCCAAAGACTCTTCCAAGCTAAACACCATCAAAGAAAGTGAGTCAGTACAGGTAATCGGAATAAACCTCCAGGTGGTATCCCACAAATAAAGTGGAACACTAGGCAAGCCATCTCTGCAAGAGTCATATGAGCCCTCACAAAACAAAACTCAACAAACAGGTTAGAGAAACAAGATAGGGTAATCAAGAGTTGCCCCCAAATCAAAATGTAACCACATGAATCATGCCATTAAAATTCACAAAAAGCTCACAAAAAGCAACCAAGGGTAGGAGGCCTAAACCCCTTGTGAAACACATGCATCAAAAGGGTATCAAATTCACCCATAATACCTCATGCATTCAGAGCATTCAAATTAAAAGCATAAAGTAATGGGAATAAGGGCAAACCTGATTGGAGAGACCGATGAAATTGAACGGCACGGTTGGGTTTGCAAAGCACTCTTAGGGTTTATATGAGAGGGAATTGGTTCTTTGCCGATGAGTTCCCTTCAGTCTCTGGAGGTTGCTCTGAACTCTGTTAGCTCTTCTCTCACTATCTTTTTCCCTGCCAGGTTATTAGGAATAGAATGGCCTTTTGTTTCACTGAAACTCTGAATTTATAACCTGATTTTTGTGGACCTGTGGGCTCAAATGAGAGAGGCCCAAGTCCAAAAAATTTCTGTTATATTTTTTTTTTTTTTTTTTATTTATTTTTTTATTTTTAACACGTGGGCTTCGCCTAGCGAGCATGACAGTTCAAGAAATTCCTCTGAGCGTAGGTGATTCTGGTGGCTTTTCTTGGGACTCGCTAGGCGACCAATTCTGCTCGCCTAGCGAGCATGACAGCTCATGAACAAACTTTTGCTCCTTCAAGATTAACATTTTGACTGATGAATAAACCCCATTTGAACCTGTTGGAAGTATCTCAAGTCATTCCCTTGTGTTGTCTGATCATCTAAATAGAACCCATAAAGTGTCTTGGATGATACTCAAGCTTCAAACAAAAGATGTTAGTGACACATTTTTGTGCTTTTGGTTAGTAAACAAAAGTAAGAGAAACAATGATGTATAATTCAAGGATGCTTGGTGATCTCAAACCAATCACAAGGAGTCCCACCCAAAGGCAAAGGGAACCCATATGCTAAAGATCCTTGAGGCAATGCAAATGCAATGTTATGATGCCATGAGGGATCTTAGGGTCAAAATTGGGGTCTTACAGATGCCCCTATTTAAGGTCATTCTAGCCGGAGAAGTGAAGGTTAAAATCTTCGTCTCGACGGGGTAGAATGGGCTTAAATAATAACAAAGAGACGAATTTTGGGTCCCTAAGAGACCTCATGATGCAAATGTAGGTATGAAAAATGGTAGCACTCTGTGGAGATATGTGTCCACAAAAGCAAAGAAATTAGAAGCCACTGATAATCCATATGAGTAATTCACTCCATGGGACCAAGACCCTGGGGACTCTCCTGGGGATAGAAAAGGGATAAAAATGCACGAGCAGGTCACGACTCAAAGCGTGGGGAACAAAATTCCAAAGGGAAAATATCCAATGGAAAGACTCGAGCTGACTCGAAGATGCATGTATTGGGGAATATGCCAATACAACAAAAAAACTATCCACAACAGATACTTCGGATAAAATCCGGATGAAAACAATCCACTAAGGGACTTCGCTGGGGATGTCCACAAGGACACTCCTGGGGGAGCAGCGGGACGAGGTATTACCGGTTACTGGGTAATAAGCTCAAGGAGACATGTGATCTGAACGCCAGGTATGAGGGTGAGAGATACAACATGCTCAGGAAGAGATGAATATCCAAGACCGGCATAAGGGTGAGAGATATCAAAACTTCAAAACGTCTGAGGAAAACCTAAAAGGTATACTTCAACTCAGGGATTCTGACTCCACAAGGGACAAAAAGTCATAATAGGGAGCAGAGAGGAAGGAACACCAGGGATACCGGTTACTGGGCATATAATAGGTGACCAACCAAGGCGTGAATTGGGGAATATTCCCAAAACACTCATCATCCAAAAGAGGGCTAAAAGCAAACTCGATTACAGGATGGATATTCGACTCCACAAAGGGGATCATCTTACTCAACTAGGGGGAGAACAAAAGGCTTCAGACCCGAGAGTGCATGAGATATACTATCTATTACCGTAAGAACATAGATAATATACTCGTATGGACGATTATCCACAACCGGTTACTGGGTTAATAAAGGATAAATCGACCGAAAAGAAAAGGCATCGGGATACCGAAACTAGGTATATAATGATGACCAATTCAGGGGAGAAATAATAGTTACTAACAACAACAAGGTAGACGAGAGATGACCCGTTGGGGATAAATTGCGTAATCAGGGCAATTATCCAAGCAAATGAGGGGGTATCATCACCGAATATTGGATGAAGATAACTGTCACCAATTAAAGATGAGCAAAAATAGTTACTCTGCAAAAAGGGAAGAAATAGGGTTTACAACTACCGGTATGAGGGTAGAGAAACACAGACTCCGTCGGGGATAATAATTACTAATTATTGAGAAATTATTCATTTACCATGGGGAAACAGGAAAAGAGTCTCAAGAGACCGATCTAGGATCAAACTAGATAGGCACACAAAATCAAGACTTGTCTCGGTGAGGATATAACTCAATGGGGAAAACCATCCCAGTATATGTGTTGTGAAGGAACAAAAACAATCAACATCCACGAGGATATAACCCGGTGGGGAATATGGAAGAAAGGATAGACGCTTTCTGCCTATGGAGCTGACTCTATATGGAGAGATCAGACACACACATCTGCTCGGGGAAGTATATCACTAAATAGCAGGAGACAGCAAACAACGATATATGGCAAAGAATGCAACATGAATATCTGAATGTTATAATTATGCATGAATATGCGTGGTTTATGTATGATGTATGCTGACAGACAGACATATCTAACACAACCAGGTCCAAGAATCAACCACCCGGTACTACATCTCAAGAGAGAAAGCCAAGTTCACTGGGGAGTATCCAATCTGCTGGGGATCAGAGATACCAGGAAGCAAAGAACTCTGCAAGGGATGAATCATCAATCATTCCAGCTGGGGACGAGAGTTATCATAGACAAGGTCCACCATACCAACAACTCTACTGGGGAATCTATCCGAGGAGATAAAGGATTTATCGGGATCAACCACCAAATACCGCTCTTGCCCAAAGAGATCCAAGCTGCTGAGGAAGAAAGATTGCTACTCTACTGAAGGGAAGAGAGGTGACTCTCAACAAGCAATCCACTTCGTAGGATAAACCACAAGGGGTTCCGGAGGGAGGAGATACAGTCATGCCAGGAATATGGACAAAAATCTTACCCTGTTGGGGATCGTACCACCCTTGGGAGAGCACTGAGGATCTCCTAAGTATCCTTTCGTCATTGTGAATGTTCACTTTGTTTAAAAACAAATTATAAACAATTTGATCGTTTAAAACAATGATATTTTCTTAATCAAAACATGCAAAACATATGTTGAATAAAAACAGATAAGAGTGCCAATAATTGGATAAAAGGCTCAAATTTATTTGATAGAATGGTAGTCTGCGAATGGCAAGACTCCATAGATCTTTACAAATTTGAAATTGGTGATATATATTGGAAAAGGGCTACATTGAACATAATGACCATTTCTCCACCAATTCTGAATCCGGTGTATTTGAAGCTTTGGCTGATAATGAGCAAGGATCTCTGACGGGCGACAGTTGTAGAACAAAGTCTTGTCAGGATGCAATTACTTGCCAAATCCCTAATTTTTGCCTAGATTGCCCCAGGATGAGGTACTCAATCTAGCGGGATACATATATTCATTTTTCATGTCTCTAACTCTTGCCTGGACCGCCCTATCGGGTTTTCAATCCACTGAGACACTCATTTTTCCTAAGCCGACCTTTCGGGTTTTCAACTTAGCGAGCTATTCTGTTTTTATTTTTTAGGCGAAGTATTTCTTGACTGCATCTGAATTCACAGGACGAGTGAAATCCTTCCCATCCATAGTTGTAAGTATCGAAGCACCGCCTGAAAAGGCTCTCTTAACAACATCCGGACCCTCATAGTTTGGAGTCCACTTGCCCCTGGAATCGGGTGCGAAAGACAAGACTTTATTGAGCACAGGGTCACCTTCTCGGAACACACGATGCTTGACCTTCTTATCAAAAGCTTTCCTCATTCTCTGCTGATATAACTGACCATGGCACATGGCAGTCAATCTCTTATCTTCAATCAAGTTTAGCTGGTCATAACGACTCTGAACCCATTCAACATCAGTCAACTTGGCCTCCATCAAGACTCTCATTGATGGGATCTCCACCTCTACTGGGAGTACCGCCTCCATGCCATAAACAAGGGAGAAAGGGGTTGCCCCTATTGAAGTGCGGACAGATGTACGATAGCCATGCAAAGCGAATGGCAACATCTCATGCCAATCTTTGTACGTAACAACCATCTTCTGGATAATTTTCTTGATATTCTTGTTAGCAGCTTCAACAGCCCCATTCATCTTGGGTCTGTACGGAGAAGAATTATGATGTGCAATCTTGAATTCACTGCACAACTCTTTCATCATCTTGTTATTCAATTTAGATCCATTATCAGTAATGATCTTATCTGGCACACCATAGCGACATATGAGTTGATTCTTGATAAACTTCACGACCACCTGCATGGTCACATTTGCATACGACGCCGCTTCAACCCACTTGGTGAAGTAATCAATTGCTACGAGAATAAATCTGTGTCCATTGGACGCTTTCGGCTTTATCATGCCAATCATGTCAATTCCCCACATGGAGAAAGGCCATGGTGATGAGATCACATTCAAAAGTGTCGGAGGAATATGAATCTTATCAGCATAAATCTGACACTTGTGGCATTTCTTCACAAATTTGCAGCAGTCAGACTCCATTGTCAGCCAATAGTATCCTGCTCTCAATATCTTTCTAGCCATGGCATGTCCATTGGAATGAGTACCAAATGAACCCTCATGGACCTCAGTCATCAACAGGTTTGCTTCGTGTCTATCCACGCATCTGAGCAGAACCATGTCAAAATTTCTTTTGTAAAACACTTCGCCATTGAGGTAGAAACTGCCTGACAATCTCCTCAAAGTCTTCCTATCTTTTACAGATGCCCTAGGCGGGTAAATCTGGCTCTGAAGGAAACACTTGATATCATAATACCACGGCTTATCATCTTTTACTTCTTCTACTGCAAATACATGAGCTGGTCTGTCCAAGCGCATCACGGTGATATTGGGGACTTCATTCCACAATTTAACCACAATCATTGAAGCAAGCGTAGCAAGAGCATCTGCCATCCGATTCTCATCTCGAGAAATATGATGGAAGTCAACCTCAGCAAAGAACGTTGAAATCCTCCTCGCATAATATCTGTATGGAATGAGGCCAGGCTGATTCGTTTCCCATTCACCCTTAATCTGATTAACAACGAGGGTCGAATCACCATATACATCAAGATGCTTGATCCTTAGATCAATACATTCCTCCAATCCCATAATACAGGCCTCATACTCATCCATATTATTCGTGCATTTGAAAGTTAGCCTCGCTGTAAAAGGAATATGCGCGCCCTGAGGAGTAATAATAACGGCCCCAATACCATTTGCATACTGATTTACAGCGCCATCAAACACCATACTCCATCTGGAACCATGCTCTGGCCCTTCATCAAGTGTAGGCTCATCGCAATCTTTCACTTTCAAATACAGAATTTCCTCATCCGGGAAGTTGTAATGAACTGACTGATAATCTTCAATAGGCTGATGTGCCAAATGGTCAGCCAAGATACTACCTTTAATAGCCTTCTGAGCTCGATACTCAATATCATACTCAGATAACAACATCTGCCAACGAGCAATTCTCCCTGTTAATGCAGGCTTCTCGAAGATGTACTTGATTGGATCCATTCTGGATATCAACCAAGTCGTATGATTTATCATATACTGGCGTAAGCGCTTAGCAGCCCAAGCCAAAGCACAACATGTCTTTTCAAGCATTGAGTATCGAGACTCACAATCAGTGAACTTCTTACTCAGGTAGTAAATAGCATACTCCTTCTTTCCTGATTCGTCTTGCTGACCAAGGACACAACCCATCGAGTCTTCAAGAACAGTAAGATACATGATCAAAGGTCTTCCCTCTATAGGCGGAGACAGAATCGGAGGCTCAGACATATATTCTTTTATACTGTTGAAAGCTTTCTGGCAATCCTCGGTCCAATCATGGGACTGATCTTTCCGGAGGAGCTTGAATATAGGCGCACATGTGGCAGTCATGTGGGATATGAGTCTGGAGATATAATTCAAGCGGCCAAGAAAACCTCAGATTTGCTTCTCAGTTTTGGGCGCAGGCATCTCTTGTATTGCTTAGACCTTTGCAGGATCAACCTCAATACCTCTTTCACTAACAATGAAGCCCAATAACTTGCCAGAACGGAATCCAAATGTACACTTGTTGGGATTCAGGCGAAGCTTATATTTCCTCAAACGCTAGAAAAGCTTCAACAAATGCTCTACATGTTCAACTTCCGTTCTTGACTTAGCAATCATATCGTCAACATATACCTCAATCTCCTTGTGCATCATATCATGTAACAAGGTGGTCATAGCTCATTGATACGTGGCTCCGGCGTTCTTCAAACCGAAGGGCATCACTCGATAACAGAATGTTCCCCAAGGTGTGATGAATGTTGTCTTCTCCATATCCTCGGGTGCCATTTTAATCTGATTATATCCGGAAAATCCATCCATAAACGAGAAGACTTTGAATTTAGCTGTATTATCTACCAACATATCAATATGTGGTAGAGGGAAATCATCTTTCGGACTAGCTTTATTCAAGTCTCTATAGTCCACACACATCCGGACTTTTCCATCTTTCTTAGGCACGGGCACAATATTGGCCACCCATTGAGGATATATAGAAGTCACCAGAAACCCCACATCGATTTGCTTCTAAACTTCCTCTTTGATCTTCACTGCCATATCAGGATGAGTTCTTCTGAGTTTTTGCTTCACAGGCACGCACTCAGGCTTTAGAGGCAGGAAATGTTGCACAATATCAGTATCTAGACCAGGCATGTCTTCATATGACCAGGCAAAGACGTAAGCATATTCTCGTAGCAACTTAATCAACCCCTTCTTAACAGATTCTTCCAGAAGTTCCCCAATCTTTACCTCTCGCACACAATCTTTAGACCCCAAGTTGATTGTTTCTAAATTCTCAAGATGCGGCTGAATGATCTTCTCTTCATGCTCAAGTAGCCGGGTGATCTCATCTGGAATCACTTCAACCTCATCTTCCTCTGCCTCAAATACAGGGAATTCAAAATTAGGAGATGGTGTTGGGTCATTATGTTCAATGGGTTTAGAAATCAACCTGCATAATGATTTTGGATATGAAAAGATTTAGAAATCAAACAAGGCAAATCATTATGCAGATGAGAAGGTTGATTTTATTTTATTTTTTAGGGTTTTATGTGATCACCAATTTCATGCAAAAGCGAAAAGGGAAAATAAATGGAAAAACAAACATTTAACATGAATTTATTGAATGAAAATATCATTGTATTTATGCGCCATCAATGTCATCACTCCTCCTTTTGGCATGGGAGAAGGGTTTTTAAACAAAGTGATCATTACGTTGACTTATGGACAACTGTTGGAATATCCACAGCGACCCAATTGTTGCAGACCCCTCTAGGGATGATGAAATTGCCAGAATCCTCTGCATCTTCTTCTAAGACAGCAACAGCCTCCTCGTCCTGACCGGTGTGGATAAAACCTCCACTCTTGAATAGCCCTTGCTTGTCGAAAGTACCAGAAGAAAAACCTATGCCAGCTCGGGACTCGTTGTCTTCTAACTCAATCATTTTTCCTAAACCAGTGGTTGCACCATGCTCAATGGCCAGCTTTGCATCTTTGTAGGAAGCAAATGAAGGAGTTCTCTTCTCAATAGGCTCAGCAATAGATAAAGCTTGGAAAGGAGTTCCAACTTCAACCTCAGCATCTATAAAAGAGAAGGAAGACAAATGGCTAACCGGGAGAGCCATTTCCCCCTACCACTACCAGTTTCTTGTTCTTCACAAATTTCAGCTTCTAGTGTAGGGTGGATGTCACGGCGCCTGCCTCGTGAATCCATGGTCTACCTAAGAGACAGTTGTACAATGGGTGAATGTCCATAACATGGAAGGTAATTTGGAAATCACTTGGTCCGATCTTGACTGGGAGATAAACTTCCCCAATCACGGTCTTACGAGACCCATCGAAAGCCTTCACAACTACTCCACTCTGCCTCATGGGAGGCCCTTGATATGATAGCTTTGAGAGAGTGGACTTTGGCAATACGTTCAATGATGACCCAGTGTCCACGAGCACATTGGACATGGCGTCGTCTTTGCAATTCATAGATATGTGTAAAGCCAAGTTGTGGTCTCTTCCCTCCTTAGGGAGATCAGAGTCACAAAAGCTCAGGTTGTTGCAAGCAGTAATGTTTGCAACAATGCTATCAAATTGCTCCAAAGTGACATCGTGATCTACATATGCCACATCCAACACCTTCTACAGAGCCTCTCGGTGTGGTTCTGAATTTAAGAGTAAGGATAACACAGATATTTTGGATGGCGTTTGTAGAAGTTGGTCTACAACATTGTACTCGCTCCTTTTGATGAGTCTCAGCATCTCATCACAGTCTTCTTTCACATTGCCACTCGGGCCAACAGAAGTAAGAGTTTTCAGTATGGAGGAGGGCTTAACAGCAAGTGCCGGATTCGGAGAATTCACAGCGTTCCCGATCGGGCGTTCAAAAAAATCAGCATTATTTTGAGGCTTCGGCGGTGCTGAAAATACACGGCCACTACGGGTCAAACCGCTAACATCGGTAATATTCACAACAGAAGAAGAGGGCAAGGACACCTCTTTCCCATTCTCTACTGCTACGGCGTTGTAGCGATAAGGAACTGCATTTTCAGAGGAGTAAGGCACAGGACCAGCAGGCTTAATGATCAGAGCGGGAGAAGCCTTCTGCTTGCTACCATTGTACTTGATCATAACAGGCTCGGGTATTCGGAACACTAGGGAGATCACATTGACCTCAAGCTCATTTTCATCAACATTCCTGTTTTGAAGGATCTCAATGACTCCTTCGTTCAGCATTTCCTGAACATCCTTGCGCACCTGGCGACAACCCAATCGGTTAACAGGGCAGATTCGGCATCTATCATGGTCATGATCATAGTGACTGTAATCACACAGCAAACGGTGCAACTCGACCAGAGACTGTCGGATATGACTGACATATTTGACCTTGTATTTGCCAGGGCAGCCCTGGACCATGTTAACAGATTTCCCATGCTCGGGAAATGGGTTCTTCTTCACGTTAGGACCTACATCCTCAAAACACAAAATGTCACACCTCACAAGGTCTTGAACCTTGGTCTTCAAAGGATAGCAATTCTCCACGTTGTGGCCGGGAGCACCAGAATGGTATACACAATGCAATTCGGGCTTATACCACCACTGAGGGTTAGCAGGTATAGCCGGTGGGTCTCTCGGAGTAATCAGCTTCCTTTCTATCAAAGAGGGATATAACTCTGCGTACGTCATAGGAATAGGATCGAAGGTGAGCCTTTTCCTCTCGTAACTCGTGCTGGTTTGATTACTGTTTCGAGGCTGGTGGGCCTGCTGCTGCGGTCGGTGCTGTTGTTGTTGATATTGCGGATGTGGTTGCTGATTGTTATTATGTTGCTGATACTGTTGATTTTCTCTGAAAACAGGTGCTATATGAGCCACCTGGTGCTGGTTACTGGCGGGACGCACAATCTTCCTCCTCACAGAGGCTCTTCTTGGTTTCTCATGGGAGATCACAACATGTGCCTCTCCATCTTTCTTCTTTGCAAACACCCCATAACGTTTGGCAGAAGAGCCTTCTTCTCTGGTTAACCGTCCTTCACGGACCCCTTCTTCTAGACGCATCCCCATATTCACCATCTCGGTGAAGTCAGAAGAAGCTCTAGCAATCATCCGCTCATAATAAAAAGAACCTAAAGTCTTCAAAAAGATCTTAGCCATCTCTTTCTCTTCTAGCGGAGGCACGATCTGTGTTGCCACCTCTCGCCACCTCTGGGCGTACTCCTTAAATGTTTCTTTATCCTTCTGGGACATGGCTCTCAATTGATCTCTATCGGGAGCCATATCCACGTTGTACTTGTACTGCTTGACGAAGGCTTTGCCGAGATCATTGAAGGATCGGATGTTCGCGCTGTCTAAACCCATATACCAACGCAAAGCGGCACCGGACAGACTGTCCTGAAAGTAGTGGATGAGTAGTTGGTCATTATCGGTTTGAGTCGACATGTTCCTGGCATACATGACCAGGTGGCTGAGAGGACAAGTATTTCCTTTGTACTTTTCAAAATCAGGGACCTTGAATTTCACAGGGATCTTCACATTTGGAACCAAGCAGAGTTCGGCAGCAGACTTGCCGAAAAGATCCTTCCCCCTGAGAGTTTTCAATTCCTTGCAAAGCTCAAGAAATTGATCGTTCATAGCATCCATCTTCTCATAAACATCTGGACCCTCAGACGGCTCAGAATGATAGATGGTGTCGTCTACCCTGGGCAAAGTATGCATGATAGGAGGAGGAACGACAAGGACCGGGCTAGATGCTGGTAGAGAAGCAAAGGTGGGAACAAGACCCTCAGGCATGAAATTGGGAGGCATCCCCCACGGGAACCCGGTTGGCGTGGCTGTTGGAACAAAGTGTGCACTGGTAGCGGGCAGAGTAGAGGAGACAATCTCGGAGATAACTGTCCTCTTGGGAGGAGTTGAAGGTGTCGGAGAAGACTGGCTCTGGGCAGCCATGAGTGACTCCATTAGGGCAGTCAATCTGGCCATTTCCTCTTTCAGCTCACGGTTCTCTTGTTCTAGGTGATCCATCAGTCTCGAAATGTTGGCTCTAGTGTAGTACCAGTGAGTCATCTTGTCTTCAAAATAAATGAAGGACACAGAGTTACACCACAGGGCAAGGGACCGGAAACAAAACCTGCTTATGCATATGATGCATGCAATGTTTGTGCATATGATTTGTTTTTTATTTCAAAGGAACTTTAGAGTTTTATTTGCAAATTCTGGAAATATTAAGCATTTTATCACATATGGAAATATCTCATCAAATAATATCAGGGAAAAGAAGTGCAGCAACGTCAATCATATACAAGAGAAAAGGAAAATAATCGTCTTATGGATCCCTAGAAACAATCATCTAAAGCTCGGGACACATGAAGATAAGATGCGCGAAGCCTCTTCGCCTCCCTCTCGTAGGCTGCCTTCATATCGGCCTTCTCTTTGGCGAGTCGATCATACCTCCTCTTCCAGAACTTAGAAGACTGAGGAAGTAGAGAAGTCCATACATCATCAGGGTCATCAATAACCTGATGCTCAAGAAACTCAATCAACGCATCCTTCTCCTTAATCTGCTGAAGCAACTCTTCACGTTCACGGATCCAGGCACGTGAACGGTCTTCGTCTCTCAACTCCTCTACTCATTGATTAGGAAGGGTTGAAGGCCCATCCATAATCATAGGTGTAGGTCTCGGAAACTCGTAAGGCATGAGATACTCAGACGCCCTCTTCCTAACCCAAACAATGTAAGGCTCCAAAGCGATGCAATTCTTAGGACCCAACTCTTTCCTTCCTTTCCTATGAATCTTGCGCCAAGCGCGGACCATCCTAGATTTCAAGCCTTAGGGATCTTTACCATCCTGAAAGAATACACCCTCTAACAGAATGATATTGGGTTTATCCTTTAAGGGGAACCCAAGCTGACGACGTGCTAAAACATGATTGTAGTTAATCCCACCACATATACCAAGAAGAGGTACATTGGAGAATTCGCCACAAGAGTCAATAATCTGCATACCATCATACACATGGTTATACCAAGAGATATCATCATTAGTGAGAGACATAAGTCTCGTGGACCACCGTAGACATTCCTTGTTCTCCTTGAAAGCGACCGTCTGAGGTAAGTGAGAAATAAACCACTTATACAACAGAGGCAAACAACACACAATGGCGCCACCACCCTTTGCATTCCTCATATGCAAAGAGAAGTAGGTATTTCCCAACAGAGTCGGAACGGGATTAAGAGTAGAGAAGATCCTAATAGCGTTCACATCCACAAACTTGTCGATGTTGGGGAACAATACTAGCCCATAGATGAGAAGTACAAATATGGCCTCAAAGGCGTCCTCACTCATGGCCTTCCCATACATAGTAGCTTGAGCAATGAGGAACTCAGAAGGGAGACCTTGAATTCCTCCTTTGGTAGTTATATGAGCACCAACCAGAGATTCATCTATGTGTAACATGTCAGCTATCTCTTGAGAAGTAGGAAAACTCTCCAAGCCACTAAACGGAAACTGGTCTAGAATAGGTATACCCACAAGGTAAGCATACTCCTCAAGGGTAGGCAAAAGCTGGAAATCCAGAAACGTGAAGCAACGGTACAAGGGATCATAAAAATGCACCAATACACTCACCAATCCTTCATCCACCTGAGTAGTCAGAAGAGGAAGAAGCTTCCCAAAACGAGCCTTGAAACCCAAAGGATCTAATACATAGGATGTCAGATTCCTTAACTCTTTTAAATCTGGTTGTCTGAAACTGTACTTCTTTGTATTCCTTCTTTGTCTTTCCATGTCTGAAAATTTTGCAAATAGACCTCTCAAGTTCCTTGAAAATTTTCTCATTTTTTTGATGATATGGATGCAAATGGGTGCATGAATGCATGAATGCAACAATCACACTCAAGGATCAAGCAAAGCACACCAAACAAAGGTCATGGGATGGGTCATGTTATCCTTAATATCAATCATCCATTTTGGTGGATTATGGTTTACACCTTATCAACACCCAAGTTCCATTGATATTAAGGATTCATGAACGGATCAACCATGAATCAAGGGTTTGTTGTAAGTCACGAGCATGGAGTTAGGTTAAGAACCACCCAAAA
Organism: Lathyrus oleraceus; assembly: GCF_024323335.1. NCBI lineage: Eukaryota > Viridiplantae > Streptophyta > Magnoliopsida > Fabales > Fabaceae > Lathyrus > Lathyrus oleraceus. The sequence continues at coordinate 225,854,448 of NC_066585.1, forward strand.
GGGAGTGTACTAGGGTTTAAACCTGCCAAACATGTTCTACAAGAGGTTCCCATAGTCATCATCCCATCTTTCGGATATTATTGGAGAAATGACTACTCGTATTCCGAAAATATTCTCAAGAAAGACTCTTATGAGTGTAGTATCGCGTCACAATCGTATCAAATCTTACACTTGAACAACTTTCGCACTACATCCTAAGAATAGGCCAAGATGGGCTTGGTAAACTAAGGTCCTTGGCTTCTAAGGTCTATATTGGAAAGAGTAATGTCTAACCACAACTTACTTGTGTGACATTATTGATCCCAACATAACCTCCACCAAATGAATGGACTTGCGAGTCAACTTGCTAAGGAATAACTCCACACAAGTCAACAAGACTACGCCATTCTCCTATCCTAAGTGCACTCGAGTCCGGGTATAGAACTCATCTCACAAAGATCACCAAGCATACAAGGAATTAATATTCAAACAATTCAATCATTACATACAATACAGTAATCCCAAATTGGACAAAAATATGTCACACAAAAAAATATACAATACAATACAACAAATATGAAAAGTAGGCAAAACCCACTAGGATGTTTCGATCCCCAGCAGAGTCGCCACTTTTCTGTAGCGGGGTATTCGTTACCATTAGAGATATTGACTAAATCCAAGGTAAATCATACTAGTCGAGTCGCCACCTCACTTCTATTTATCCAAAGGAATGGTTAAAAAGCGATCAAAAACCTAAAAGTTTTATCGAATCAAAAACTAGTAAAAATGTCAGAGATCTGGGTAAGGGGGTTGGTTATGCAATGGGAAGGTGTTAGGCACCCAAAGCATCCTAGGGAGCCCTTTTCACATTTGTTGCAAAGGTTGTTGTTTTTGTGAAAATTTATTTGTGCAAACATGATTGAAGGGATGAGAAAAGCGTGTATGTTTATCTAATGTACTACTTACTAAAAGAAGGGTTAAAAGAAAATGACTCGCACGGATGTCGCATCCATTGCATACGTATCTCATCTGAATATGAGAATCAGAGTCTTCGTAGCTCAGCTACCTATGGGTTAAAGAGGAGTGTGCTCGCTAAGATATCGCGTCTTATGCCTCTGTATCTCATCTGGGATGAAAATCAGAGCAAAACGTAGTTCGACCACCTATGGGGTAAGGGTTGTGTTTTGGGGTGAACGACGTTACTACACAATCTACCGGATGCTCGACCTTTGGAGACTTACTCGCCTGTAGTAGAAGGAGATAATGTGTTCTTAGGAGAAGAAAAATCAATGAGTTTGGGGTGTTTAGGGATGCTCATGCAAAAAGGCAGTCCTAGATGAAGGAACCGCGCTACCTTAAATGACATCCCACAAGAGGCTATACGAAACCTAAGAAATCGGTAACATGCGGCAAAAGTAAAGGGATTGAGAGATCTACCACACGGATAAAGATCCGAAGTAACAACAATTAGATAAATAAGAAACCCAAAGACTCTTCCAAGCTAAACACCATCAAAGAAAGCGAGTCAGTACAGGTAATCGGAATAAACCTCTAGGTGGTATCCCACAAATAAAGTGGAACACCAGGCAAGCCATCTCTGCAAGAGTCATATGAGCCCTCACAAAACAAAACTCAACAAACAGGTTAGAGAAACAAGATAGGGTAATCAAGAGTTGCCCCCAAATCAAAATGTAACCACATGAATCCTGCCATTAAAATTCACAAAAAGCTCACAAAAAGCAACCAAGGGTAGGAGGCCTAAACCTCTTGTCAAACACATGCATCAAAAGGGTATCAAATTCACCCATAATACCTCATACATTCAGAGCATTCAAATTAAAAGCATAAAGTAATGGGAATAAGGGCAAACCTGATTGGAGAGACCAATGAAATTGAACAACACGATTGGGTTTGCAAAGCACTCTTAGGGTTTATATGAGAGGGAATTGGTTCTTTGTCGATGAGTTCCCTTCAGTCTCTGGAGGTTGCTCTGAACTCTGTTGGCTCTTCTCTCATTATCTTTTTCCCTGCCAGGGTAATAGGAATAGAATGGCCTTTTGTTTCACTGAAACTCTGAATTTATAACCTGATTTTTGTGGACCTGTGGGCTCAAATGAGAGAGGCCCAAATCCAAAAAAAATCTGTTATATTTTATTTATTTATTTATTTATTATTTTATTTTTTTCGTTTTTTTTAACACGTGGGCTTCACCTAGCAAGCATCGCAGTTCAAGAAATTCCTCTGAGCGTAGGTGATTCTGGTGGCTTTTCTTGGGACTCGCTAGGCGACCCATTCTGCTTGCCTAGCGAGCATGACAGCTCATGAATAAACTTTTGCTCCTTCAAGATTAACGTTTTGACTGACGAATAGACCCAATTTGAACCTGTTGGAAGTATCTCAAGCCATTCCCTTGTGTTGACTGATCATCTAAATAGAACCCACAAAGTGTCTTGGATGATACTCAAGCTTCAAACAAAAGATGTTAGTGACACATTTTTGTTCTTTTGGTTAGTAAACAAAAGTAAGAGAAACAATGATGTATAATTCAAGCATTCTTGGTGATCTCAAACCAATCACAAGGAGTCCCACCCAAAAAGGCAAAGGGAACCAAGATGCTAAAGACCCTTGAGGCAATGCAAATGCAATGTTATGATGCCATGAGGGATCTTAGGGTCAAAATTGGGGTCTTACAGAGTGTTGCCCTTCGTTTTGAAGAACGTCGGAGCCACGTATCAACGTGCTATGACTACCTTGTTTCACGATATGATGCACAAGGAGATCGAGGTATATGTTGACGATATGATTGCAAAGTTGAGAGCGGAAGTTGAACATGTTGAGCACTTATTGAAGCTTTTTCAGCGTTTGAGGAAGTACAAACTTTGTCTGAATCCCAACAAGTGTACATTTGGAGTCCGTTCCGGCAAGTTATTGGGCTTTATTGTCAGTGAGAAAGGTATTGAAGTTGATCCTGACAAGGTCAAAGCAATACAAGAGATGCCTGCGCCCAAAACTGAGAAGCAAGTCCGAGGTTTTCTTGGTCGCTTGAATAATATTTCAAGATTCATATCCCACATGACTGCCACATGTGCGCCAATATTCAAGCTCCTCCAGAAAGATCAGCGTCATGACTGGACCGGGGATTGCCAGAAGGCCTTTGACAGTATCAAAGAGTATCTGTCCGAGCCTCTGATTCTGTCTCCGCCTGTGGAAGGGAGACCCTTGATTATGTACTTGACTATTCTTGAAGACTCTATAGGTTGTGTACTGGGTCAGCAAGATGAATCAGGGAAGAAAGAGTATGCTATATACTATCTGAGTAAGAAGTTCACTGATTGTGAATCTCGATACTCAATGCTTGAGAAGACATGATGTGCTTTGGCTTGGGCTGCTAAGCGCTTACTCCAGTATATGTTGAATCATACGACTTGGTTGATATAAAAAATGGATCCAATCAAGTATATCTTTGAGAATCCTGCTTTAACCGGGAGGATTGCCCGTTGGCAGATGCTGTTGTCTACGTATGATATTGAGTATCGAGCTCAGAAAGCTATTAAGGGTAGTATCTTGGCTGACCACTTGGCACATCAAACAATTGAGGATTATCAGTCTGTTCAGTATGACTTCCCTGATGAGGAGATTTTGTATTTGAAAATGAAAGATTGCGATGAGCCTACGCTCGATGAAGGGCCAGAGTCTGGTTCCCGATGGAGTATGGTGTTTGATGGCGATGTAAATCAGTATGGAAATGGTATTGGGGAAGTGATCATTACTCCTTAGGGCACACATTTTCCTTTTACAGCAAGGCTAACTTTCAAATGCACGAATAATATGGCGGAGTATGAGGCTTGTATTATGGGTTTGGAAGAGTGTATTGATCTTAGGATCATACATCTTGATATTTATGGTGATTCAACCCTTGTTATTAATCAGATTAAGGGTGAATGAGAGACGAATTAGCCTGGCCTCATCCCATATGGAAATTATGCGAGGAGGATTTCAACGTTCTTTATTGAGGTTGACTTCCATCATATTCCTCGAGACGAGAATCGGATGGAAGATGCTCTTACAACGCTTGCTTCGATGATTGTGGTGAAATTCTGGAATGAAGTCCCCAATATCACTATGATGCGCTTGGATAGACCAGCTCATGTATTTGCAGTTGAAGAAGTGAAATATGATAAGCCATGGTATTATGATATCAAATGTTTTCTTCAGAGTCAGATTTACCCGTTTGGGGCATCTGTTAAAGATAAGAAGACTTTGAGGAGATTATCAGGCAGTTTCTACCTCAATGGCGATGTGCTTTATAATAGGAATTTTGACATGGTCCTGCTCAGATGTGTGAGGGTTTATTTGGTACTCATTCCAATACGCATGCCATTGCAAAGAAGATGTTGAGAGCAGGCTACTATTGGCTTACAATCGAGTCTGACTGCTGCAAATATATGAAGAAATGTCGTAAGTGTCAGATTTATGCGGATAAGATTATTATTCCCCCGACACTTCTGAATGTAATTTCATCACCATGGCCTTTCTCCATGTGGGGAATTGACATGATTGGCATGATAGAGCCAAAAGCGTTCAACGGTCACAAATTTTATTCTCGTAGCAATTGATTACTTCACCAAGTGGGTTGAAGCGGCATCGTGTCGCATTAAGCGAAAAACCGGCGGGAAAACGAAACAACAGAGTCGCCACCGTGCGTTATTTATCCCAAAAGAGGGAAAGGAAACGCTCGAAGTAAACCTGGAAAGAACATGGTCTCGCGACCAGAGAAAGATGGGATCGGGAGTCGGTTACGCGAAGGGAAGGTATTAGCACCCCTACGCATCCGTCGTACTCGACGGGATCCATGCTCAGTAAGGAAAGAGGAAAGGTTGCTAGATAACTGCTCAAACACTGCACACACGCTGGAAACAAACACAGATGAAAGACGGAAGAAACGGGACTCGGAAGGATATCGCATCCTGGGCCTACGTAGTCTGTCAGACACAGACATCAGAGTCGACGTAGTTCGGGGATAGGGGAAACGTGCTCTCTAGGATGTCGCATCCTATGCATACGTATCTTCTCTAACCAGAGAAAGAATCAGAGCACTCGTAGCTCGGCTAACGCACGCCAAACAAAGACACAAACAGGAAACCGACTGCCAATCGCTGGACTTACGTCAGACTCCACACAAACAGGCAAACCTGGAAACCGAATGCCAATCGCTGGACTTACATCAAACTTCGAACCGACAAACACACACAGGAAACCGACTGCCAATCGCTGGACTTATGTCAGACTCCAAACAAAGAAAAACACACAGGAAACCGACTGCCAATCGCTGGACTTACGTCAGACTCCAACCAGAGAAGGAAAACAAACACACACAAAAGGAAAAGAAAGTGCCCGGAGAGATCAGCTCAATCTCCTGCCTACCTACCTCATCTGGTATAAGGATCAGGGCGACGTAGCTCCCTTTAACAGGGAAAAAACTTCTAACCTAACCAGAGACAAGGGAGATAACAAGCTACTAGGGAGACTACGACTCGAGCCTAGAAGTTGTCATGCATAAGATCCCTATGTTGAGGTCTCTATCCTAACTTGCCCAGGAAGCAAGCTAGCCTAAACTGCACAGTCATCAAACACAAGCACAAGTAGCACACACTATATGCAAACAATTGGCTCATACAAGGCTAGGCTTTAGTCAAGGGGTCATGTCAACCTCGACAAACAAGCCAACTGGAATGGGGTGTTTTTAGCTCTTAACCCTAACATTGAGAGTTAGGGTGAAGCAGATGAAATAGGAAGTGAGGGTTATGCCTCATAGCTCTTATCCCTAGCCTGGGAGAGCTTGACTCAAATAGAAAGTGTGGGAGTTCAGAATGTAGGAACTCTTCTCCACATGACTGACACAACAAGATCTTGGGTTCTTATTCAAGATGCATCAACACATGTTATGTGAGCAAAGTGAATGAAACAACTGAATAGCAGGGGATGGATTGCACATCCCTTTTATCTGCCAATTGCCTCTAAAGAGGTCTTTTCCTGCTTGGCACAAAAATTAAACATCCACAAACATTGCCTCTTAAGGAGGGCTTCAGACAGGTGCCTGCCAAAGTAACATGACAGGTCTTCCAGACTACATGAAGATCAAGGAATTATACCTCAGTGGTATGCAAACCACAAGCAAGCAAAGAAAAGTTCAAATGAACTTAAAGCAACTTAGGTACCTGTGGAAACAGCTAAACCAATCAGTACAAAATCCAGACAAGCAGTCAATAGTCAATATTCAACAGACAACCCAATATGCAACACATGAACCATAAGCACAAGTGAATTGTTCTCAAAGCCTACAAAACAAGCAAAGGTTAGCTAACAACAACAAATGATCAAGCTCAAATGAAGGAGCAACATCAACCAAGGAGATGCACACTTGAACCTGAAATCCACAACTCAAATGTAAGTAACAAACCACTAGGTCAAAGCCTAGGGTCAAAAGACAATCAAAAATCCAAAACAGAACCTCAAACTCAACATGAATCATATTTAATCAATCAAGAATAATTCCTAAAAAGGACCAAACCAAAATCATCATGCAAGTTCATTTTATGTGCAAGAGAAATCAAATACCAATTCAAAGTATCCAAATGATCATCGTGAATGATAATTCCCAATCAAAACAGAAATGATTCAAATAATTCTGGAAAAAATCATGAGCATTAAACACATCTAACATGATCATCACACAAAAAATCAGAAGCATTAGAAGTCATTTGGCATGGAAATCAAATTGCACAAGTTGATCATCCAAAGGTGTGACACAAATTGTCACACCATGCAAACACAAGCATAAAACAGAATTGGTACATGAGAAAAATACCAAACCAAGCCTAAAACATCCATCAATGTGTCTAGAATTAGCATGTAAAATTTCAAGTCCATTGGATTAAAATCAAGCATTTCATGATAGAAAGAGTAAGGCAAGGTCACAAATGCACATGTGTTCAATCAACCTAGAGCAAATTAATTTCCAGCCATGCACAACTTTCAAACTCATGATCATAAAAAACTAGACATCACAAGGAACATTTTGCAAAAAATTGGGAGTGAATTGGATCATTTTTCAATTTGTTATGGATTTTACAATTTGATAGAAAAAATAAAATTCAAATATGAACATGCATGGCAAAAGAGGGGGAAAATGTGAAAAATGCTGAACAATTGAAATTGTCCTCGCTGGGATTCGAACCATGCGCATATTCAAATGAGCGCGCGCCAGGCAAAACGACCGCGTTTGGTCTGGAACCCTAGCGCTGCATGGAAATAGCAGAAAACGACGCTTGAAACCGACACAATACACCAGAAACCGTCGTAAATGTCCAGAATGCATGAATCTTCATCTTCTTCATGAGGAAGAAGATGAACATTCATGTCAAATTTCCAGATTTTCCAGATTCGCCCAGAATTTCACAAAACGCATATCAAATCAAAGCTTAGGCCATGTAGAGCACAGATCCACAATCATTTAAACTCAAAACATCATAATCAAAGAGAATCGTGCATGAACATTTTTGCATCTCAAACTTTAAATGCACATAACTCCATGAATAATGCACCAATTCACACGATTTTTCTACCAGAATACTCAGGGAACAAAGGTCTACACAAATATACTCATGAATTTGAGAATAATTGAGATCGAATTTTCACCTTCTTGAAGAGCAGGTTGTGGTTTTGCAAGTTCCAAGGCTCCAAATGATCCAAAGCTGTTCCAGAAGACTTATGGAGATGATTGATGAAGAATTGGAAGCTTAAACACGTGAGAATCCAACTGAATTTGAAAACTCCATTGATGCTTCAAGCTTCAAGCATGCACGAAATTGAGCAGAAATCCACAAGATGCACGTTCAATCTTACTTTAAAACACTCCATGATCATGAATTCACCAAGAGAAATGATGTTTATGTGAAGAATTTGGAAAATCTTTTTGAGAGAAAATTTTGGCAAATTTCAAGATCTAGATCTGAAAATGTGTGTTATGAATGAAAACAGTTGTGATTATCCTTATATATGTCCTCTTAATCATTCTGAGATTAAGCTTAAACCAAAACTAATTAAGATTAGAAAGAAATAAGGTGCATGCACAAATTTGCATTTTCACCTCATGCATGAAATGCATGCGTGAACAGTAACATGTAACTCACTATTTTCACTCAAAATCACATTTTAAACACAATGGCATTAGTAGAAAGTCCATACAATGCACCATTTTTAAATTTCCAAATTTCCCTCCAAAATCTTCATGGAAAAGCAAATAATCATGTGATGGAAATTCATGCAATGTGATGGATGTTTTGGAAACTTCATGTCATGACAAGCATTTTGCAAAAAGAACCACCAAATTTGGAGTTATGAATCAAAAGATATGGCCATTTGAAGTTTCAAGCATACTTTGCAATGATTTGATCATAACTCCTTAACCATTCATTAGAAATTCATGATCTTGGACTTTTTGGAAATGGGAGAGAAAGATCTTCAACTTTCATGTTGGACAAAATTTCATTTGAAGCTTCTTTGAAGTTGGAAAGTCAAGTTGAAGTTGGTCCAAAACTTGCCATTTTTGGAAACTTTTGAATTACAGGTCACTTTCCATTTTTGGAAACTTTTGATCTGGCTTCAAAATCTTCAAGGTAGATGTTTGACATGTTGAATAACCTTCTTTGGGACATGAATGAAGTGTCTCGAACCATTTCTCCATCTCCTAGCCCTCAGATGGCTTGCAGTTGACTTTTCTGGGCCTCAGATGACTTGATCATGCACTGTGGACTTTTGAGCCTCAACCATTGGCCAAATTGCTTCCAAATTATCCTTGGGTCATGTAAGCTCACTGGAACAACCATAGGGCCTATATCTCATGGAAAAACCCTTGCTCTCTTGCACAGATGGATTCTCTTGATCAGTTTTGACTGATGAAATGCAACATGCTATGCAATGCTAATGACCTAAAAATGAAATGAATGTACAAATGGGAGGTGCAAATTTGAGGTGCTACACATCATATGAAAATGTGACCAGGCAGGTGGTTGTGAAGTTTATCAAGAATCAACTCATATGCCGTTATGGTGTGCCAGATAAGATCATTACTGATAATGGATCTAACTTGGACAACAAGATGATGAAAGAGTTGTGTAGCGAGTTCAAGATTGCACATCATAATTCTTCTCTTTATAGACCCAAGATGAATGGGGTTGTTGAAGCTGCTAATAAGAACATCAAGAAGATTATCCAGAACATGGTTGTTACGTACAAAGATTGGCATGATATATTGCCATTTGCTTTGCATGGCTATCGTACATCCGTCCTCACTTCAATAGGGGCAACCCCTTTCTCTCTTGTATATGGCATGGAGGTTGTGCTCCCTGTGGAGGTTGAGATCCAATCAATGAGAGTCTTTATGGAAGCTAAGTTGACTGAGGCTGAATGGGTTCAGAGTCGTTATGACCAACTAAATTTGATTGAAGAGATGAGATTGACTGCCATGTGCCATGGTCAAATATATCAGCAAAGGATGAAGAAAGCCTTTGATAAGAAGGTAAAGCCTTGTGTGTTCCGAGAAGGTGACCTTGTGCTCAAGAAAGTTTTCTATTTCGCGCCCAATTCTAGGGGCAAGTGGACTCCAAACTATGAAGGTCCATATGTTGTCAAGAGAGCCTTTTCAGGGGGTGCTTTGATACTTACAACTATGGATGGGGAGCATTTCACTCGTCCTGTGAATTCAGATGCAGTTAAGAAATACTTCACCTAAAATAAAAACAGAATAGCTCGCTAAGTTGAAAACCCGAAAGGGCGACTTAGGCAAAAATGAGTGTCTCGGTAGATTGAAAACCCGAAAGGGTGGTCTAGGAAAAAGTTAGAGATAATATATATATATATATATATATATATATATATATATATATATATATATATATATATATATATATATATATATATATATATATATATATATATATATATATATATCCCGCTAGATTGAGTACCTCACCCTGGGGCAATCTAGGCAAAAATTAGGGATTTGGCAAGTAACTGCATCCTGACAAGACTTTGTTCTACAAACCGTCTTCTGTCAAAGATTCTCGCTCATTCATCGTCAACTGAAGCTTCAAATACATTGGATTTAGAGTTGGTGGAGAAATGGTCATTATGTTCAATGTAGCCCTTTTCCAGTATATATCACAAATTTCAAATTTGTAAAGATCTATGGAGTCTTGCCATTTGCAGACTACCATTCCATCAAATAAATTTGAGCCTTTATCCAATTTCTTGCACTCTTATTTGTTTCTGTTTAACAAATATTTGCATGTTTTAATCGATGAATTTCTTTGTTTTAAATAAATAAAGTTTTTATAAACTGTTTTTAAACAAAGTGAACATTCACAATGACTGAAAGGATAATTGGGATGTCCTCAGTGCTCTCCCTAGGATAGTATGATCTCCAAAAGGGTAAGGCATTTGTTCATATTCCTCGCATATTTGTTATCCTCAGTGATTGCAAAAGAGGTGATACACCACCAAGTCCCCATAAAGTCTGGAGTTTGGTCTCAATTTTCTGGTTCCCCAATGAGTCTAGATCTAGCATCTGTGTTTTATCAACTATATGGTTGTCATCCCTTTGTGTGGATTGACCTAAAATCCCTTATAGATTGATAAATTGACATGCTATCTTTTTCAAGGAAGTTGGTCTTCCGTCATTTAGATTGGAAGTCCCCCACAGAATGAGCAAAAAATCCCGGCATGAGTGGAATTTTCAACAAGTTGGTTTGTAGCTTATCCCCAGCGGATTCGCATACATTGATCTCCAGCAGGTTTGCCTCCCGTTGATCCTCATCAGGGTTGCTCATATTAGACTTCCCCCAGTTTGGTCACTAGCAGGTTATTTCCAGCTAATTGCCTACAAGTTATTCCCGGTTCAGTCATCAATAGTTGTTTCCCTAGTGGAGTTGCCTGATCGGAACTGGAATGTTGTTACTTCCTCCCTCTCGGATAGTTTCCTCCTAGCAGAGCGCGGATGAAAATGTTTATTTTCTATCCCTACTAGAGCGTTGTTTATCTTCTCCTCGGCAGAGATTGTTTCTCCAGCAATATGACGAAATGTGATGGTTATTAGAACTTTTGTTTGGTGGTTTTTCCCTGCAGAGTTTCTTATCTTTGCTTGGTTTTTCCCCAATAGAGTTACTTCTATGGTGGATCTTACCCGTGTTTAGTTCCCCCCAGCTAAGGCTCTACCTAACCCTAATTTGGCTTTGGAACTCTAAGAAGGACGTGTTATCTTCTTCCCCAGCGGAGTGTTTGGTGTTGTCTCCGCAGCAGAGATATTCTTTCCGTGTTTAGAAGAGAATTCTTGTTTGATATGCTTCTACTTAGTGGTTGTTCCCCCCACAGAATTCCACATCACCCCCTGATAAGATCCCTAGTAGATTTCTTCTCTAACTGATCTTATCCTTGTCTCTGCGTACTGTTGGAAGATCCCCAGCTTTGGTGGTTGTGATTCTTTGTTTATTCCCAAGAGCGGTCTCTGACCCTCGGTGATCCTGCTTGTTTCCCTAGCAGTGGTCTTTGTCCCTGGCAGCGACTTTTCTCGATCCTCAGCGGTGATTATTTTCCTGGTATTTGTTGCTCCCCTAGAGATTGGATTTCCCTTGTGGGCCTAGCTTTCTCTTTTGAGATGTTGTACCGGATGTCTGTCCATTGATTCTTGGACCTGTTTGTGTTAGATATGTCTTTTTGTCAACATTAATCATACATAAACCACGCATATACATGCATAATTATAATATTCAGATATTCATGTTGCATTCTTTTCCATATATCTTTGTTTGTTATCTCCTGCTATTTGGTGATACGTATTTCCCTAAGCAGATGTTTATGTCTGATCTCTCAATATAGAGTCAGCCTCGTAGGCAGAAAGTGTTTATCCTTTCTTCCATGTTCCCCACTAAGTTATGTTCTCATGGATGGTCGTTGTTTCAGATTCCTCCCAAAATATGAATTGGGATGGAATTACTCCCCTGAGTTATATCCTCATCGGGTTGAGTCTTGTTTCACTGTGTCTTTCTAGTTTGTTCCTAGATTGACCTTCTGTCCTGTTATATCCCCTGCTTCCCTGTGGTTCAGGTGACCAGTTGCTCAGTAAACAGTAATTGTTCATTCTCTCCCCAGCGGATGTTGTGGCCTTCTACCCAGTAACCGGTAGTTGTAAGTCCTATTTCTATGGTTTACTACCCAGTAACCGGTAGTTGTAAATCCCATTTTGTCCCCTTGCAGAGTTAATCCCTGATTTTGTTCATCCTAACCGATGACGGTTACTCTCTTCTGTGATTTTCTACCCAGTAACCGGTAGATGTAATCCCCTCTTTGTTGGTTATCTTTATCCAATATTCGGTGATTGATATCCCTTCGTTTCTTGAGTAAACCACCCAGTAACCGGTGATATATCCCTTGGATAATTGCTCTGATCAAGTAATTTATCCCCAGTGAGTTATCTTTCATTTACCCTTATTTAGTAATGATTGTTTCTCCCTTTGATTGGTCATCATTTTGTACCCGATAGTCGGTATCCCGATGTCCTTTCTTTTCAGTCGATTTATCCTTTATTAACCCAGTAACCGGTTGTGGATAATCTTCCATGCGAGTATGTTATCTATGATCTGACGGTAATAGATACTGTGTCTCATGCGCTCTCTAGTCGAAGTCTTTTCTTCCCTAGTTGAGTAAGATTCGTATTTCTTTATGGAATCGAATGTCCATCCTGTAAATTGAGATTGCTCTTCAGTCCTCCTTTTGGATGATGAGTGTCTTGGAAATATTCCCCAAATCACGCCTGGTTGGTCACCTATTATATTCCCAGTAACCGGTATCCCTGGTATTCCTTCCTTTCTGCTCCCTATTATGACTTTTTGTCCCTTGTGGAGTCAGATTTTCCTGAGTTGAAATTTACCTTTTTAGGTTTTCCTCAGATATTTTGGATGATTGATATCTCTCACCTTTACACCGGTCTTAGATATTCTTTCTCCCCGAGCGTGTTGTTCCCTCACCCTTATACCGGTGTTTCGATCACATGTCTCTTTGAGCTTATTACCCAGTAACCGGTAATACCTCATTTATTTCTTCCCCGCCTGAGTCCCTTAGCGGATTTTCCCCATCCGAGTCCGGATTTTTATCCGAAGTATCCTTCGTGGATAGTTTGTTGTATTGGCATATTCCCCAATACATGCATCTTCGCATCAGCTCGAGTCTTTCCATTGGTTTATTTTCATGGAATCCCTTCGTGTCTCCCAGCAAGTTTCAAGTCGTGACCTGCTCACGCATTTTCCCCTTTATATCCCCAGTAAAATCCCCAGAGTCTCTGTCCCATTTATGAGTATATTACTCATATGGATCTTCAGTTTCTCCTGATTTCTTTTTCCTTTGTGGACATATATCCCCACAGAGTATTAATTTTTGGCATACATACATTAGCATCATGAGGTCTCTTAGGGACCAAAATTCGTCTCTTTGTTATTATTTTAGCCCATTCTACCTCGTCGAGACAATGATTTTAACCTTCATATCTCCGGCTAGAATTACCTTAAATAGGGGCATTTGTAAGACCCTAATTTTGACCCTAAGATCCCTCATGGCATCATAACATTGCTCATTGCATTTTGCTTCAAGGATCATAGCATCTTGGCTCCTTAACCCTTGGGTTGGGACTTGTGTGGTTGGTTTGAGACCACCAAGCATGCTTGAATTGTATATTGTTGCTTTTCTCATTTTGTTTACTAACCAAAAGCACAAAAATATGTCACTAACTTTGTTTGTTTTGAAGCTTAAGCAATCATGTGATCCAAGGCTCCTAGGAGATCCATATACTCATTGATGTGGCCAGATGAAGTTGAAAGCAAGCATGAAAATGGTTCACAAAGCTCTCAATCATTATATATGTCTCCCAAGTATCTCAATTTTTCAATTTTATCAAGATAACCCAAAGGGCTTGAGGATTGTTTCCCAAGGAAACCCTAATTTGGCTGTGCATTGATTGTGCCTTGCTCATGAAGCAACCTCAACCTATGATCAAATACAATCAAGGGAAGTTATTTCATTCATCATTTTATGCATATATGAGATAATGTGAGTGTCCTCAATCATTTATTCATCAAGATTTGAAATTTGGACTTGAGAAGTTGATCAGTCAATTCATCTAACTATTTTGAAATCCACTGAGACCTAACTTTTGATGTGTTTGCAAAATGAAGATGACCCCAAGAACAATAATGTTCTTAATAACCATATGAACAACTTTCATGTTCATAAAAATTTCATTTGAAAATTGGAAGGTCATCATTCATTTCACAACATTATAGGTCATTTTGACTGAAACCCTAATTTTGGGTCAACTTCCCAAGGACCTAACTCCTTCATGTTTCATTATTTTGAGGTGGAACCAAGTTTATTGGAAATTTTAAGATGTCTACTTCAACTGTTATGTTGGACAAAATTTCATAATCCTAAAAGAAACACATGTGATAATACAAAACATTATAGGTCACTTTGGACCAAAGTCATTGAAATGTGAAAAAAGTCCAACTTCAAGTGCCCATAACTTTCTCATAAAAAATCCAAAGTTGAAAAATTTAAGTCCAAATTGATTGTCTTGAAAAGATATACAACTTTGAGGTTGAAGGTTTTGTCATTGGAGGCTTGCATCATTGTAACAGAAGGGCTTGAAGTTGGTCCATTTTGGCAAAATTTCCATATACATGTTTTGTATCTTGAACTTCATGGCCTGTTTTCAATAATTTCCAAACTCCAAATGGATTTTTGTTCAACATGACATTTGTTCCTCATGTCAAGACCATTCCAACCATTACCCACATGCCTATGTTTCAATTTTGCAAATGGCATTTTCGAAGAGGGGAAGTTTTAGGTCCAATTATGCATAACATTTCAAAATTCCATGCACAAGCTGATATCATGCAATTTGCATGTCCATTTTCATTTGGCTGATGTTTAGCACTCAATTGCCATTGCTTTTGGGCCTCCCATGCGCCTGTACAGGCCCATGCATGAAGGACCCAACTTCACATGCATACGGATATTTCATGCATTGCATCACCCTTGGCTATAAATAGAAGGCTCCATTCACTTCAAACATCAACCTAAAGGCGCCTGAAGCTCTGCACAATTGAATCTCTAACCCTCACTTAAAGGAATTTTGATTTTTCTCTCAATTTTTCAAGTTCAATTTTCAACTTCATTGGTTGATCTTTGACTTTCAATTCCTTAGCCTAGCTTCTTTGTTACCTCAAGAACAAGTTGCATCAAAGAATTGGAGTGGATCAAGCATTGAAAAGATGCACTTCAAAGGTTGATTCTCAAACTGTTTTCATTCGAATCTCTTTGGATTTTGAGCATTTCTTGTATTGGTTGGTACCTCTGAAGTCCTCATGTGAGAGGAAATTGATTTGTGCATTTAATTTTATGAATTGAGCAAACTCAGATTGAACACCTTATTTTTCTATCTCACATTTCTCCTTCTATGAGAGTCTAGAGTAGAAACTAAGGTTATAGGGGTGATGTACATCACCCTAGCTTTCGAATGATGTATGGATCGTGTATTATGGTGAAGGTTTGAAAACCTGTAACTCTGGCCGAAACAGTGAGTCTCACTGGAGAAGATGGTGGTTTCCACCACCGTCCCCACGTGGATGAGTTCCTGGCCCTTGGATCTGGCTCTTGGGATCTAATCCTATGTCTTGGTTTGGCTGACTTCATTTAATGCCATGTGTGATGTTGTTGACTCAAGTACATCACGAGCGCGCGCTTATCAGCCACTATATGCGCCACGTCAATTAATGAACCAAGATTTGACGCCTCTGGATTTTTGTTATTTTTAATTTCTGTTTTAATTTTCTTTTATTCCAATTATTTTTAAAAATTCATAACTTCTTTATTTGGAAACATAAAAATATGGGACCAATTGCAAAAAATTTCTCTTGAATTCTAGTTTCTAAAAATGATTTTTAATTATTTTTGTGATTCCGTTTAATATTTTTTTGTGAATTATTTCATTTCTGATTGTTTTTAATTCATTTGAAATACTTTCCAATATTCAAAAATGCCAAAAATATTTTCTTAACATCTTTGGATGATGATGAATCTATGAAAAATATTCTCATCAATTTCTTAATTGATTTGAGATTTATTTGAGATTTTAGTTCAATTATGTTATTTTTCTTCATTTTTAATTGTTTAAAATTAGTTTTTGTTTTCAAAAAATGATGAAATTTTTTGTCAAACCTTATTTGACCATGTTGACCTTATGATGATCCAATTGGACTTTTCCAAGTTGATTTGAATTGGATTTGAAGTTTGACCTTTATTTTTTTATTTTAATTCGAAAAATTACCAAAAATATTTTTATTGTTTCTTGACTACTAAGCTTTATATCACTTCTGTTTACCATTGATCGATGTTGATTCCATTCATGTTTGATCAATGTGTGTTGGTTATGTTATTTGAATTTCAATTATGTACATTTCATTTCCATCTTCTTTTTCTTTTTTTTTCTTTTTGACCATTGAGTTAATGATTGTTGGTTAGCCTTGACATATGAGAGGCTTAACCTTCTTTGATTCAAATCAAATTCATCTTGATTAAAAATCAAGTGAATTGCTTTGCATTAGAGATAGGTTGCTTCTTGGTCAAGCAAAAAACCTAAATCCATACAAGGTCATTATTCTTTTCTTTTGGCATGGCAAGTTGTAGGAGCTTGGCTTACTAGTCATGGTCTCTAACTTGTGTTTAATTGCCTATAGTTTTATTTACCGGCCTCAGATAAGTGTGACTACCACATTAGCCCACTTACGATTGCTTAACATAGCGCTAAATTGTCTTATGGCACACTAACACTAACTACTAATTACTAATATTTTAATTCAAGCATTTAATTCTTGCAATTTACTTTAATGCAATTTAATTTCTTGCTCATTAATTCATTTGTCTTTTCCCTTTGCTCACTTGAGCTCATGCTTATGTTAATGCACTTTGCCTTTTGCTCACTTGAGCACTTTATTGTGTATATACTTTTGTCTTGTGCTTTGTTTTGTTTTGTTTGTGTGAACCCAATGCAAATGGAGAAATGACTTAGATTTAGGACCTTACCTATGCTGAATGGAGTTTGAAGAGCAACTAGGACTCATGCCTTTAGAAAGCTAAAATTGTCAAAGGGCAACTAGGACTCATGCCTTTAGAATGCTTAATCTTGAAGATGACATTTAAAGGACCCCTAATTCTAAACTCACTCTTTTCCATTCTTTCTATTGCATTGTGGAACTTTTTGATTTGTGTGTTCTTGTGATAGGGATCCCAAACTTGAGCTACCTAGAAGGACCATTGTCATGAACATCCAAAACGAGGGAGACAAGTCCAATTGGAAGATTCCTAGGAGCTTGATTGAATATTTGCTTAATTGCTTGAGTTAATTGCTTATTTCTTGCTAAATCCAAAGGAAAGGAGCAACTTGGATCATCTATATGATCTCAAAAAGGGAACTCCAAGTGGTTTTATTTCTCTTCCCTAATCTTTGCAACTTTATGATCTAGCCCTTCTCTTCTTCTCTCCACTTTAACCCAAGCCAAACTTTTTGTGCAAACATTAACATTTCTTTCAAAATTAGAAACCTAGGCATTATGCCTTTTATTTTTTTTCAAACTCTTTTCATAACACTTATTTTGAATTGAATATTAAGTCAACTTTGACCTTATTTTGTGAATACTTTTCATTTGTAAATACAACTCACTCAAATTATTTTTGTGGTTCTAATGACAACTTTTGCCAAAGCTTTTCATAAACATTAGCTATTAGGTTTGAGTTATCCTAGAGGTTGATATAATACTCACCTGTATCCTTAGTGATGGACTATAAGTCTTCCATGCTTATTATAGGGTTAACGCCTCACTAGCATGTTGAAGCTCTCCTCACATGGTGGATTTGTGGTTCTAGGTTGAGTTTTCTCCCTTTGATAACAAAATTCCTTAAAGCTTTTGGCCAATCAATTCACCAACTTCTTTTGAGATTTTTACCCCGAACTACGAGGTTTTGATCCTCCCTTTTTAAGATGGTACGTATGCAATGGGTTCATCCATTCAAACACAAAATTGTAAATAAATTGTATATTCTTTTCTCATCTCCCCAATCATGTTTGCACAAATATTTTCACAAATACCAACATACCTTACAACATTTGTAAAATGGGCTCCCTTAGAGTACTAAGGATGTTTTGGGTGCTTAAAACCTTCCCATTGCATAACCAACCCCCTTACCCAGGTCTCTGACATTTTTATTAGTGTTTGATTTGATAAATAGAAGTGCGGTGGCAACTTGAATTGTATGATTTACTTTTGATTTAGTCAATAAATCTAAAGGTAACGAATACCCCGCTACATAGAGGAAGGAGTCCATGAAGGACGTCTATCTAGAGACGAAGGCTCTTCAGCAAAGCGATATGGGGGCTTTACAAAGAAGAAAGAGGGAGAGGCACATGTTGTGTCTTCCCATATTAAATGAAGACCCTCTATGAAGAGGAGGATTGCTCGCCCTGCCGTTAGCCAACACCAGGTGGCTCATATAGCACCTGCTTTTCGAGAAGCTCAACATCATCAACAACAACAACATCAACAATATCAACAACAACATCGTCCACAACATCAGACCTACCAGCCTCGAAACAACAATAACACCAGCACCAACTACGATAGAAAGAGGGTCACTTTTGATCCAATTCCAATGACCTATGCTGAACTTTATCCGTCTTTGATTGATAGAAAATTAATTACTCCACGTGACCCACCCGCTGTACCGACTAACCCTCAGTGGTGGTACAAGCCTGAACTACACTGTGTATATCATTCCGGTGCTCCCGGACATGATGTGGAGAATTGCTATCCCCTGAAGACCAAGGTGCAAGACCTTGTGAGAAGTGGGATTTTGTTTTTCGAGGACGTAGGTCCTAATGTGAAGAAGAACCCATTGCCCGAGCATGGGAAAGCTGTTGTGAATATGGTCCAGGGTTGCCCTGGCAAATATAAAGTCCTGTATATCAATGATATCAAACAATCTTTGGTCGAGATGCACACACTGTTGTGTGGATACAGTCATTATGAGCATGACCATAATAGGTGCCAGGTGTGCACTGTCAATGAAAGAGGATGCCGACAAGTCAGGAAGGACATCCAAGAGATGTTGGATCAGGGTATGATTGAGATACTTCAGAATCACAATGAGGAAGAAATGGATGTTATATCCCCTGTATTCGGAATACCAGAACATGTTGTTGTCAAATATGATGGCAACAAGAAGAAGGTTTCTCCATCTCTTGTAATCAAGCCAGCAAGCTCTGTCCCGTATTCTTCAGAGAAAGCTGCTCCTTACAGGTACAATGCAGTCATGCTAGAAGATGGGAAGGAGGTGTCGTTCCCCTCCACCTCTGTTTTGAGTATCTCAGATGTTAGTGGTGTGACCCATAGTGGTCATGTTTTCTCGGCGCAGCCGAAACCCCACAAAGATGTCGTGAGAAGAACTGCTGCTGTTAATCCTGCCGATCCTGTGGGGACTTCTTCTTCGAATCCGGCACTTGTTGCGAAGGGTGTTGACCCTGCTGTTATTGATAAATCTGTGAAAACTCCTGTCCTGGTTGGCCAACATGGCATTTTGAAAGAGGACTATGATGAGATGCTAAGGCTCATCAAGAGGAGTGAGTACAATGTTGTTGATCAGCTAGTACAAACTCCATCAAAGATATATGTGCTATCTTTGTTGATGAATTCTGAGCCACGCCGCGAAGCTTTGCAGAGGGTGTTGGACGTGGCATACGTGGATCACGATGTCACCATTGAACAGTTTGATAGCATTGTTGCAAACATAACTGCTGCAACAATTTGAGCTTTTGTGATGCCGATCTTCCCGTGGAGGAAAAAAAACCATAATTTGGCTCTACACATTTCCATGAACTGCAAGGATGATGCCTTGTCCAATGTGTTGGTGGACACAGGATCATCGCTTAATGTCTTGCCAAAATCCACTCTGGCGAAAGTTTCTTACCAGGGGCCTCCCATGAGGCAGAGTGTTGTGGTTGTTAAGGCTTTTGATGGATCAAGGAAAACTGTGATCGGTGAAGTTGAACTCCCGATCAAGATCGGACCTAGTGATTTCCAGATCACTTTCCAGGTCATGGATATCCATCCATCATATAGTTCTTTGCTTGGCAGACCATGGATTCACGAGGCAGGCGCCGTGACATCCACCCTACACCAGAAGTTGAAGTTTGTCAAAAACAAAAAATTCGTGGTGATAGGGGGAGAGAAGGCTCTTTTGGTTAGCCATGTATCTTCCTTTTCCTACATAGATGTTGAGGATGAGGTTGGGACTCCGTTCCAAGCCTTGTCTATTGCTGAGCCTTCAAGGAAAGGACCTTCTTAATTTGCTTCCTACAATGATGCTAAGTTGGCCATTGAGTATGGTGTAACTACTGGTTTAGGACAAATGATCAAGCTAGAAGATAATAAATCCCGGGCTGGCATGGGTATTCTTCAGGCATTTCCAATGAGTGTGGGTTGTTCCAGAGTGGTGGTTTTATCCACACTTTTGAAGATCAAGAGGTTGCTGCCATAGTGGAAGATGATGAAGAAGAAGATCTGGGCAACTTCGTCATACCTGGAGGAATCTGCAATAATTGGGTCGTTGTTGATGTACCAACAGTTACCCACAAGTCCACATAATATGTTCATTTTGTTAAAAAAACCCTTCTCCCATGCCAAAGGGAGAAGTGGTGACATTGTTGGCACATATTTGATTAATACAATGATATTCATTCAAAAATTACATGTTAAATGTTTGTTTTTCCAAATTATTTTCCCTTTTTTATTTTTGCATGAAATTGGTGATCACCATAAAACCCTAAAAAAAGAGAGAATAAAATCAATCTTTTCATTTGCATAATGATTTGCTTTGCTTGAATTCTGAAATCTCTTTTATACTCAAAATCATTATGAAGGTTGATCAAACCCATTGAACATAATGATCCAACGCCATCTCCCAACTTTGAGTTCCCTGTATTTGAGGCCGAAGAAGATGATGTAGAAGAGATTCCTGATGAGATTACCCGTCTGCTAGAGCACGAGGAGAAGATCATTCAGCCACATCTTGAGAATCTGGAAATAGTCAACTTGGGGTCTGAAGACTGCGTTCATGAAGTGAAGATTGGGGAACTCCTTGAAGAGTCTGTTAAGAAGGGATTGATTTAGTTGCTACGAGAATATGTCGACGTCTTTTCCTGGTCATATGAAGACATGCCTGGTCTAGATACTGATATCGTGCAACATTTCCTGCCTTTGAAGCCTGAGTGTGTGCCGGTGAAGAAGAAGCTCAGAAGAACTCATCTTGATATGGCAGTGAAGATTAAAGAAGAAGTTCATAAGCAAATTGATGCGGGGTTTCTGGTGACTTCTACATATCCTCAATGGATGGCCAATATTATGCCTGTGTCTAAGAAAGATGGAAAAGTCCGAATGTGTGTGGACTATCGAGACTTGAATAAAGCTAGTCCGAAAGATGAATTTCGTCTACCACACATTGATATGTTGGTAGATAATACAGCTAAATTTAATATCTTCTCATTTGTTGACGGATTTTCCGGTTATAACTAGATTAAAATGGCACCCAAGGATATGGAGAAGATAACATTAATCACACCTTGGGGAACATTCTGTTATCGAGTGATGCCCTTCGATTTGAAGAACGCCGGAGCCACGTATCAACGTGCTATGACTACCTTGTTTCATGATATGATGCACAAGGAGATCGAGGTATATGTTGATGATATGATTGCAAAGTCGAGAACGGAAGTTGAACATGTAGAGCACATGTTGAAGCTTTTTCAGTGTTTGAGGAAGTACAAGCTCTGCTTGAATCCGAACAAGTGTACATTTGGAGTTCGTTCCGGCAAGTTATTGGGTTTTATTGCCAGTGAAAGAGGTATTGAGATTGACCCTGACAAGGTCAAAGCAATACAAGAGATGCCTGCGCCCAAAACAGAGAAGCAAGTCCGTGGTTTTCTTGGCCGCTTGAATTATATTTCTAGACTTATATCCCACATGTGCGCCTATATTCAAGCTCCTTCAGAAAGATCAACGTCATGATTGGACCGAGGATTGCCAAAAGGCCTTTGACAATATCAAAGAGTATTTGTCTGAGCCTTCGATTCTGTCTCCGCCTGTTGAAGGGAGACCTTTGATTATGTACTTGACTGTGCTTGATGACTCCATGGGTTGTGTATTGGGTCAGCAAGATGAATTTGGGAAGAAAGAATATGCAATATACTACTTGAGTAAGAAGTTCACTGATTGTGAGTCTCGATACTCAATGCTTGAGAAGACATGCTATACTTTGGCTTGGGCCGCTAAGCGTTTACGCCAGTATATGTTAAATCATACAACTTGGTTGATATCCAAAATGGATCCAATCAAGTATATCTTTGAGAAGCCTGCTTTAACTGGGAGGATTGCCCATTGGCAGATGCTGTTATCTGAGTATGATATTGAGTATCGAGCTCAAAAAGTTATTAAAGGTAGTATCTTGGCTGACCACTTGGCACACCAACCAATTGAGGATTATCAGTCTGCTCAGTACGACTTCCCAGATGAGGAAATTTTGTATTTGAAGATGAAAGATTGCGATGAGTCTACGCTCGATGAAGGGCCAGAGCCTAGTTCCCGATAGGGTATGATGTTCGATGGCGCTGTTAATCAATATGGAAATGGTATTGGGGTAGTGATTATCACTCCTCAGGGCACACATTTTCCTTTTACAGCAAGGCTAACTTTCAAATGCACGAATAATATGGCGGAGTATGAGGCTTGTATTATGGGGTTGGAAGAGTGTATTGCTCTTAGGATCAAACATCTTGATGTTTGTGGTGATTCGGCCCTTGTTGTTAATCAGATTAAGGGTGAATGGGAGACGAATCAGCCTGGCCTCATCCCGTACAGAGATTATGTGAGGAGGATTTCAACTTTCTTTACTGAGGCTGACTTCCATCATATTCCTCAAGATGAGAATCGGATGGCAGATGGTCTTTCCACGCTTGCTTCAATGATTATGGTGAAATATTGGAATAAAGTCCCCAATATCACTGTGATGCGCTTGGATAGACCAGCTCATGTATTTGCAGTTGAAGAAGTGAAAGATGATAAGCCATGGTATTATGATATCAAGTGATTTCTCCAAAGTCAGATTTACCCGCTTGGGGCATCTGTTAAAGATAAGAAGACTTTGAGGAGATTATCTGGCAGTTTCTATCTTAATGGTGGTGTGCTTTATAATAGGAATTTTGACATGGTTTTGCTCAGATGCGTGGATAGACACGAAGCAGACCTGTTGATGACGAAAGTCCATGAGGGTTCATTTGGTACTCATTCCAATAGATATGCTATGGAAAATAAGATGTTGAGAGCAGGCTACTATTGGCTGCCAATGGAGTCTGACTACTGCCAATATGTGAAGAAATGCCGTAAGCGTCAAAGGCGTCGAACGGTCACCGTTTTATTCTCGTAGAAATTGATTACTTGACCAAGTGGGTTGAAGCGGCATCGTATGCGAATGTGACCAGTCAAGTGGTTGTGAAGTTTATCAAGAACTAGCTTATATGTCGTTATGGGGTGCCAGACAAGATCATTACTGATAATGGATCTAACTTGAACAACAAGATGATGAAAGAGCTGTGTAGCGAGTTCAAGATTGCACATCATAATTCTTCTCCTTATAGACCCAAGATGAATGGGGTTGTTGAAGCTGCTAACAAGAACATTAAGAAGATTATCCAGAAGATGGTTGTTACGTACAAAGATTGACATGAGATGCTGCCATTTTCTTTACATGGTTATCGTACATCCGTCCGCACTTCAACATGGGCAACCCCTTTCTCCCTTGTATATGGCATGGAGGTTGTGCTCCCCGTGGAGGTTGAGATCCCATCAATGAGAGTCTTGATGGATGCCTAGTTGACTGAAGCTGAATGGGTTCAGAGTCGTTATCACCAGCTAAGTTTGATTAAAGAGAAGAGATTAACTGCCATGTGCCATGGTCAGTTGTATCAGCAAAGGATGAAGAAAGCCTTTAATAAGAAGGTCAAACCTCGTGTGTTCAGAGAAGGTGACCTCGTGCTCAAGAAAGTCTTGTCTTTCTGCCCGATTCTAGGGGCAAGTGGACTCCAAACTATGAAGGTCCATATATTGTTAAGAGAGCCTTTTCAGGCGGTGCTTTGATACTTACAACTATGGATGGGGAGGATTTCACTCGTCCTGTGAATTCAGATGCAATCCAGAAATACTTCGCCTAAAATAAAAACAGAATAGCTCGCTAAGTTGAAAACACAAAAGGGCGGCTTAGGCAAAAATGAGCGTCTCGTTGGATTGAAAACCTGAAAGGGCGGTCCAGGCAAAAGTTTGAGACACGAAAAAATGAATATATATCCCGCTAGATTGAGTACCTCACCTTGGGGAAATCTAGGCAAAAATTAGGGATTTGGCAAGTAACTGCATCCTGACAAGACTTTGTTCTACAAGCTGTCTTCTGTCAAAGATTCTCGCTCAGTCATCGTCAACTGAAGCTTCGAATACATTGGATTCGGAGTTGGTGGAGAAATGGTCATTATGTTCAATGTAGCCATTTTTCCAATATATATCACCAATTTCAAATTTGTAAAGATCCATGGAGTCTTGCCATTTATGGACTACCATTCAATCAAATAAATTCGAGCCTTTATCCAATTCTTTGCACTCTTATTTGTTTCTGTTTAACAAATTTTTGCATGTTTTAATTGATAAATATCATTATTTTAAACAAATAAAGTTTTTATAAACTGTTTTTAAACAAAGTGAACATTCACAATGACTGAAAGGATGAATGGAATGTCTTTAGTGCTCTCCCAAGGATAATACGATCTCCAAAAGGGTAAGACATTTGTTCATATTCCTGGCATGTTTGTATCCTCTTCATCATCTTTAAGGTTGTTTCCTCAGCGAGCGCAGAAAGAATTGAACATCCTCAACTCCCCAGAGAGTCTGAGTCTAGAATTTGTGTTTTATCAATCATATGGTTGTCATCCCTTGTGTGGACTGACCTAAAATCCCTTATAGATTGATAAAAGTTGATATGATATCTATTCACGAGGAAGTTGGTCTTCCCCCAGCGTAAATGGAAATCTCCAGCAGAGTGAGCGGGAATTCCCGGCATGAATAGAAGTCCTCAGCAGGAGTAAGCATGTGTTCTCTGCAAAGCTATCTTTCAGATATCTCCTCAGCAGTAGTTGCTTAGAGAAGTTGGCAAAGCGTTTATTCCCCTTTTCATCCCTAGCATGGTGCATGTTGATGGAGAATTCAACCAAGACGGTTCCTTCGGAGGTACTCGTAGTTATCCCCAGCAGGTTGGCTTGAAGTCTCTCCCCAGCAGGTTGGCTTGAAGTCTCTCCCCAGCGGGTTTTCCTACAACTCATCCCCAGTAAGGATTCTCACAGCAGACTATCCCCAGTTGGATCGCCTACAGTCTTTCCCCGATGGATTTGCCTGATCAGAGCCTGATAAGTTGTTCTCCCATCCGTATTGGAAAGTTGCCTTTAATTTGAGCTGGTGGTAAAGATGTTGTGTCTTTCCCCAGCGGAGCAAGTGGTTCTCTCTCCTCCTAGCAGAGATGTCTCTCCAGCAGATAGAGGATTTATTTTGATTGTTAGAACGTCTGTTTTGCGGTTGTTCCCCATAGAGTTTCATATCATTCCTTGATAAGTTCCCCAGTAGAGTTTCTTCTACGACGGATCTTATCCGTGTTGAGCTCCCCAGTAGAGTTTCCTCTATGATGGATTTTATGTCTGTTCAACAGCAAATCTCTGGCGTTGACTCTGAATGTTACCCAGCTGAGATGTTGATTGATCCCAGTTTTACGTTGGTATCCTCTCCGAGTGGAAGACATTTTCCAGTTTTGAGGGATTTTGAGGAAGATATGTTGTTTCCTTCCCCAGCGGAACAATTTGTTCCTCCTCCTGGAAGCAGAGATGTCTCTTCAGCAGTTAGAAGAGAATGCTTGATTGATGAGTCTGTTTGGTGGTTGTTCCCCACAGAATTTCATCTTATCATCCCCTGATAAGAACCCCAGTAGAGTTCTTCTACGACAAGTCTTATTGATATCTCTGCATGTTCCCGAGAATTGTTGGAAGATCCCCAATAGTTGGTAGCTGAGACTTTGTTTATCCTCGGCGGTGGTCTTTGTCCCCAACGGTGATTGGTGTTTCCTGGTATTTGATGCTCCCCACCAGATTTGATTTCTCCTGTGGGCCTGGCCTTTCTCTTTTGAGATGTTATACCGGATGTCCGTCCATTGTTTCTCGGACCTGTTTGTGTTAAATATGTCAGTCTATCAGCATTAATCATACATAAACTACGCATATACATGCATAATTTTAGCATTCAGATATCCATATATCTTTGCTTGTTATCTCCTGTTGTTGGTAAAATTTTTATCCCCAAGCAGATGTGTGTGTCTGATCTCTCCATATAGAGTCAGCCCTATAGGCACAAAGTGTCTATCTTTCCTTCTATATTCCCCACTAAGTTATATCCTCGTGGATGATTATTGTTTTAGTTTCCTCCCTAAATATGCATTGGGATGGAATTACTCCCCTGAGTTATATCCTCATTGGGTTGAGTCTTGTTTCATTATGTCTCTCTAGTTTGTTCCTAGATTGACTCCTTTCTTGTTATTCCCCTGCATTTCCATGTGGATTAGTTGTTCAATTGCTCAGTAACCAGTAATTGTTCATCTTTTCCCCAGTGGGTCTTGTGGCCTTCTACCCAGTAACCGGTAGTTGTAAGTCCTACTTATGTGGCATTCTACCTAGTAACCGGTAGTTGTAAGTCCTATTTCTGTGGTTTTCTACCCAATAACCGGTAGATGTAATCCCCTATTTGTTGGTTATCTTTATCCAATATTCGGTATTGATATTCCTTCATTTTTGAATATACCACCCAATAACCGGTGATATATCTCTTGGATAATTGTTGTTGTCAAGCAATTTATCCCCCGCGAGTCATCTTTCATTTACCCTTGTTTGGAAATGATCGTTTCTCCTTTTTGATTGGTCATCATTTTATACCCAGTAACCGATATCCCGATGTCCTTTCTTTTTGGTCAATTTATCCTTTATTAACCGAGTAACCGGTTGTGGATAATCTTCCATGCGAGTATGTTATCTACGTTCTGACGGTAATAGATAATATATCTCATGCGCTCTTCAGTCGAAGTCTTTTTCTTCCCTAGTTGAGTAAGATTCGTATTTCCTTATGAAATCGAATATCCATCCTGAAAATTGAGTTTGCTGTTTCAGCCCTCCTTTTCGGATGATGAGTGTCTTGGATATGTTCCCAATTCACGCCTGGTTGGTCACCTATTATATGCCCAGTAATCGGTATCCCTGGTGTTCCTTCCTTCTGCTCCCTATTATGACTTTTTGTCCCCTGTGGAGTCAGATTTTTCCTGAGTTGAAATATGCCTTTTTAGGTCTTCCTCAGATGTTTCGGATGATTGATATCTCTCACCCTCATACTGGTCTTAGATATTCTTTCTCCCTGAGCGTGTTGTTCTCACCCAGTAACCGGTGTTTTTATGACATGTCTCTTTTTGAGTTTATTACCCAGATGTTGGTAATATCTCATTTCTTCTTCCTCAGCTAAGTCCTTGTTGGATTTCCCCATTTGAGTCCGGATTTTTATCCGAAGTATCCTTCGCGGATAGTTTTTGTTGTATTGGCATATTCCCCAATACATTCATCTTTGCGTCACTTCGAGTCTTTCCATCGATTTATTTTCGTGGAATCCTTTCGTGTCTCCGAGCAAGTTTTCAAGTCGTGACCTACTCACGCATTTTACCCTTATTTCTCCCCAGAGTCTCTGTCTCCCTAGCGACTGTATTACTCCTATGGATTTTCAGTCTTTCTCTGGTTTCTTTTTCCTTTGTGGCCATATTTCCCCACAGAGTATTAACTTTTGCATACATACGTTTGCATCATGAGGTCTCTTAGGGACCAAAATTCGTCTCTTTGTTATTATTTAAGCCCATTCTACCTTGTCGAGAAGAAGATTTTAACCTTCATATCTCCGGCTAGAATAACCTTAAATAGGGGCATCTGTAAGACCCTAATTTTGACCCTAAGATCCCTCATGGCATCATATCATTGCTCATTGCATTGCCTCAAGGATCATAACATGTTTGGCTCCTTAGCCCTAGGGTTGAGACTTGTGTGAGTTGGTTTGAGACCACCAAGCATGCTTGAATTGTATATTATTGCTTTTCTTATTTTGTCTACTAACCAGAAGCACAAAAATATGTCACTAACTCTTTTGTTTTGAAGCTCAAGTGATCACATGTGCTCTTGCTCCTAGGAGGCTCCTATGCTCAATGAACTGGCCAGATGAAGATGAAAGAAAGCATGAAAATGGTTCACAAAGCTCTCAATCATCATATATGTCTCCCAAGTATCTCAATTTCCAATTTGATCAAGATAAACAAAAGGGCTTGAGGATTGTTTCCCTAGGAAACCCTAATTCAACTATGCATTGATCGTGCCTTGCTCATGAAGCAACCTCAACCTATGATCAAATTCAATCAAGGGAAGTTGTTTCATTCATTATTTTATGCATATATGAGTCTATGTGAGTATCCTCAATCATTCATTCATCAAGATTTGAAGTTTGACCCTGAGAAGTTGACTAGTCAAGTCATCTAACTAAATTGAGAATCACTGAGACATAACATTTGATGTGTTTGGAAAATAAAGATGACCCCAAGAGAAACAATGTTCTTAAGAACTATATGAACAACTTTCATGTTCATCAAAAATTCATTTGAAACTTGGAAGGTCATCATTCATTACAAAACATTATAGGTCATTTTGACTGAAACCCTAATTTTGGGTCAACTTCCCAAGGACCTAACTTCCTTATTATTTATGATTTTTAGGTGATACCAATTGAACTGGAAAGCTTAAGAAGTCTACTTAAAATTTTATGTTGGACAAAATTTCATAATCGTAAAAGAAACACATGTGATAATACAAAAAAGTATAGGTCACTTTGGACCAAAACCATTGAATTTGAAAAATGTCCAACTTCAAGTGCCCATAACTTTCTCATAAAAAATCCAAATGATGCAAAATTTAAGTCCAAATTGATCATCTTGAACCTATATACAACTTTGATGTTGGAGGTGTTTCCATTTGAGGCTTGCATCGTTGAAACAAAAGGGATTGAAGTTGGTCACTTTTGGCAAAAAAATTCAAAGACATATTTTGTACCTCAAACTTCAAGGCCACTTTTCACAAATTTCCAAACTCCAAATGGATTTTTTCCCAACATAGCTTTTGTTCCTTATGTGAATCCCTTTCCAACCATTACTAAATGCCTATGTTTGGATTTTCTATATGGGAGTTTCGAAGAGATGAACATTTATGACCAAATATGCAATTCAATTTGAATCTTCATGCACAAGCTATTACAGTCCCAATTGCACGTCCATTTCAACTTCAAATGATATCAACATGCAATTCCAATCAAGTTTGGGCCTCACATGCACCTGTACAGGCCCATGCATGGAGGACCCAAAGCTTCATGCACACGAGTTTTCCCTCACTTAGCATCAGCGCCAGCTATAAATACAATACCTCCCTCATTCAAAATTCAACCTTAAGGCAACCTGAAGCTCTGCTGAAATCAAAACCCAACCATACCAAAGGAATTCTGATTTTTATTTTCTCAATTCAAGCTTGAATTTCAACAAATTCAGTTGATCTTCAAGACTTATTCCTTAGCCTTGCATTCATATCACATCTCAAGATCAAATTGGAAGCAAGAATTGGAGCAGATCGTGTTGTTTAAAGCTGCTCTTCAAAGGTATATGATCCAACTGTTTTGATCTGAACCTCATAATATAATGTGAATTGCTTGTGTTCAAACTGTTTTCTGAAGTCCTCGAGCAAGAGGCAGGCCAGTGGTGGTCTTGATTTCATGTTTTGAAGCATTTCAGTTTGCACACCTTGAATTTCAAGCTCAGATTTCTCACTTGATAGAGATCTTGAGGACAATCCAAGGTTACAAGGGTGATGTATATCACCCTAGCTTCATTTTGGTACCTGGCTCGTGCATTTTGGTTGAGGTTCAAAAACCTGCAACTGGTGGCCAGAGTTGGTTGGTCCACCGGAGAAGATGGTGGTTTCCACCATCATCCCCACGTGGATGACTCCAGGCCCTTGGATGAGGCTTCAACGTTCTAATCTTGGCCAATGATTCTTTTGACTTATTTTAATTCAGTGTGTGACGCGTTTGACTTGAGACTATGATGGAAACGCGCTTCTGAGCCCTTGGATATTGCCACGTCAATTAATGAAATTGATCCAAGGGGCGCTGATTTTTCTCTTTTCCTATTTTCTGTTTTATTTTCTTTTAATTCCATTTATTTTCAAAAATTCATAACTATTTTATTTGAAGTCATAAAAATATGAGACCAATGGCAAAAAATTTCTTGAAAAATCTAGTTTCATAATCTGCTTTTTAATTATTTTTATGATTTCATTTAATGTTTTTTGTGAATTATTTTGTTTTTGATAGTTTTTAATCCATTTTAAATACTTTTTGATATCCAAAAATTCCAAAAATATTTTCTTAACACATATGGATCATGATAAGTCTATGAAAAATATTCTCATCAATTTATTAATTGATTTGAGATTTATTTGAGATTTTAATTCATTTGTGTTATATTTTATTGTTTTTAATTGATTTAAAATAGTTCCTGTTTTCACAAAATGTTGAGAATATTTGTCAAACTTTGTTTGACCGTGTTAAACTTATGATGATTCAATTGGACTTGTTGAAGTTTATTTGAATTGAATTTGATGTTTGACCATATTTTGTCCATTTTAATTTTGCGTTTATTTTAATTCCAAAAATACCAAAAAATAATGTTGACCTTGGTGACTTCTAATCTTGATTTCTCTTCTGTTTTACATTGGTTGATGTTGATTTTGATTCACATTTGATCATTGTGTTTTGATTATGTCATTTGATTTCTCCTTTTATCCATTTCATGTGATCTTCATCTTCTTCTTTTTATTTTGGCCAATGACTTAATGATTTGTGGTTGATCTTGACATATGAAAGGCTTAACCTTCTTTGATTCAAATCAAACTCAACTTGATCAAAGATCACGTGAGTTGCTTTGTGTCCAAGATAGGTTGCTTCTTGGTCAAGCAAAAAACCTAAAGTCCATACAAGGCTTTCCTTCTTTTCTTTTGGCATGGCAAGTTGTAGGAGCTTGGCTTACTAGTCATGATCTCTAACTTGTGTTTATTTTCCAATAGTCTTATTGATCGGCCTCAGATAGGTGTGACTACTATATTATTCCACTTACGATTGCTTAACATAGCGCTAAATTGTCTTATGACACACTAACATTAACTACTAATTACTAACTTTAATTTGAGTATTTAATTCTTGCAATTTACTTTAATGCAATTTACTTTCTTGCTCATTTATTCATATTGCTTTTTGCATTGCTCACTTGAGCACATATTTTATTTTTATGTCATTTTCGTTTTGCTCATTTGAGCACATTATTGTATATAAATATATTGTTGCTTTGTGATTGTATTGTCTTTGTTTGTGTGAAGCCAATGCGAAAAGGAGAAAGGACTTAGAATTAGGACCTTACATATGCTTAAAGGAGTTCAAGAGCAACTAGGCCCCATGCCTT
The DNA here is from genome assembly GCF_024323335.1 of Lathyrus oleraceus. Taxonomy (NCBI): domain Eukaryota; kingdom Viridiplantae; phylum Streptophyta; class Magnoliopsida; order Fabales; family Fabaceae; genus Lathyrus; species Lathyrus oleraceus. The sequence goes on from NC_066585.1 coordinate 225,886,302, forward strand.
TAGAATGCTAAATCATAAAGTTTGACTTCAAAGGACCCCTAATCTAAACTCATTCTTTGTCCATTCCTCTTATTGTGTTGTGAATTTTTTTGATTGTTTGTTCTTGTGTGATAGGGATTCCAAACTTGAGATAGTAAGAAGGACCATTGTCATGAATAGCCAAGTTAAGAGAGACAAGCCAATTGGAGATCCTAGGAGCTTGAAAATAATATTTATTTTGATTGCTTGTTGCTTGCTAAGTCCAAAGGAAAGGAGCATCTTGAATCATCTTTATGATCTCAAGAAAGGGAACTCCAAGGGTTTTATCTCTTCTCTCATCTTTGAATGTTTAGGACTAGCCCTTCTCTTCTTCTCTCCATTCTAACCCAAGTCAAACTCATTTTGTGCAAACTTTGACATTATTTTCAAATAAGAAACCTAGGCCTTAGGCCTTTGATTTTTCAAACTCTTTTCATCAATACTTATTTTGAATGAACCTTAAGTCAACTTTGACTTCATTTTGTGAATACTTCTAACTTGTAAATACAACTCACTTCAAGTTAATTTTGTGGTTCCAATGGTCACCTTTGTAAAAAAAAATCATAAACATTAGCCATAGGTTTGAGTTATCATAGTGGTTGATGTAAACCTCACATTATCCTTAGTGATTGGACTATAAGCCTTTCATACTTATGATAGGGTGGATCCCTCACTAGTATGTTGAAGCTCTCCTCACATGGTGGATTGTTGGTTTAGGTTGAGTTTTCTCCCTTTGATAACAAAAGACCTTAAGGGTTTTGGTCAAATCAATTCACCAATCTTTTTGAGATTTTTACCCCGAACTACGAGGTTTTGATCCTACCTTTGTGATGATACGTAGGCAATGGGTTTATCCATTCAAACAAAAAAATTGTAAATAATATGTATATTCTCTTCTCATCTCCCCAATCATGTTTGCACAAAACTTTTCACAAATACCAACCTACAATACACCTTTGAAAAAAGGGCTCCCTTAGAGTACTAAGGATGTTTTGGGTGCTTAAAACCTTCCCATTGCATAACCAACCCCCTTACCCAGATCTCTGACATTTTTATTAGTTTTTGATTTGATAAAACTTCTTACTTGGTTTTTGTTCGCTTTCTAACCTTTCCTTTGGATAAATAGAAGTGCGGTGGCGACTCGGATTGTATGATTACTTTTATTTTAGTCAATAAATCATAAGGTAACGAATACCCCGCTACAATACTGTGTTCACTAGTTTCTTCTCAAAAGTGAAAAATGAATTTGACTCTAAGATCATCAGAGTCATAAGTGATCATGATGGTGAATTTGAAAACAAACTTTTTGATGAACGTTTTGAATCTAATGGAATATCCCATAATTTATTCTATCCTAGAACTCCACAACAAAATGGAGTTGTAGAAAGGAAGAATATGACTCTCCAAGAAATGGCCAGAACCATGATGAATGAAACTAATGTGGCTAAGAACTTCTGGGAAGAAGCTGTGAATACAGCATGTTACATTCAAAATAGAATCTCTATCAGACCTATTATGGAGAAGAATCATTATGAACCGTGCAAGGGAAGAAAACCCAACATTTCCTATTTCCATCATTTTGGATGTTCTTGTTTTATTATGAATACTAAAGATTATCTGAACAAGTTTGACTCTAAGGCACAAAAGTGTATTATGTTGGGATACTGAAAACATTCTAAAGGATATAAAGTATACAATACATAAACACAAATTGTGGAAGAATCAATACATATCAGATTTGATGACAGGCTTGACTCTGAAAAGTCAAAGCTAGTTGAGAATTTTGCAGATCTGGAGATAACACTTGCAAGTTTTGACGAAAAGACCAAAGAATTTAAAGAAGCCGAAAGAGGAACTTCAGAAGCACTTGAAATCACAATTAATCAGAAAAGACAAAGAAATAGGCAGAATTTTTCTAAAGAATTGATTCTGGGAAATAAGAATGAACCTGTAAGAACAAGATCAACATTCAAAGTTTCTGAAGAAACACTTTTAGGACTAGTATCTCTGATAGGGCCAACATCCTGCGAAGAAGCTCTTCAAGACAAAGAATGGATTATGGCAATGAAAGAAGAACTTGATCAGTTTTCTAAGAATGACCTTTGGGATCTTGTACCAAGAACAAAGGGAACCCATGTGATTGGAACTAAATGGGTCTATAGAAACAAACTAAATGAAAAGGGTGAAGTTGTCAGATATAAAGCATGACTGGTAGCACAAGGTTATAGTCAACAAGAAGGAATTCACTAGAATGAAACCTTTGCTCTAGTCGCATGGTTAGAATCTATTCGTCTCCTTGTATCTTTTGTTGTAAGTTATTCCATTAAATTATATCACATGGAGGTTAAAAACACGTTTCTGAATGGTTATATTTCTGAAGAAGTGTATGTCCATCATCCTTCTGGCTTTGAAAACTCAAAACTTTTAGAAAATGTTTTTAAACTTAAGAAATCTCTTTACGGTATGAAATAAGCTCCCAAAGCTTGGTATGAAAGACTTAGTTCATTTCTTCTGGAAAATGATTTTATCAGAGGCAAAGTGGACTCTACACTCTTCTGCAAAAATATCGTAAACGATCTTATGATTAATATTTGGTTCTGCTAACCCCTTTGTTTGCCAAGAATTTTTTGAGCTAATGCAGACATAATTTGAGATGAGTTTGATGTAAGAACTGAAGTTCTTTATGGAAATACAAATCAACCAAACATTAGAAGCCACGTATGTATATCAAAGCAAAAACATAAAAGATATTCTGAAGAAATTTAACATGTCACAAAGCAAACCATCCAAGACTCCCATGCATCCTACTTGCATTCTAGAGAAAGGAGAGGTAAGTCAAAAGGTTTGTCAGAAACTCTATCGTTGTATAATATATTATCTCTTTTATCTGACTGCTACCCGTCCAAATATATTATTCAGCTTATGTCTTTGTGCCAGATTTCAGTCATATCCAAGGGAATCTCACTTAACTGCCATTAAGAGAATCGTTAGGAATCTGAAAGGAACACCTAACATTGGCCTGATGTATAAGAAAACATCAGAGTATAGGCTTTTTTGGGTATTGTGATGTAAATTACACTGGAGACAGGTTAGAATGTAAAAGCACATATGGGAAATATCAGTTTTTGGGAGGAAATCTCATATCATGGGCAAGCAAAAGACAATCAATTATTGCATTGTCAGCTACAGAAGCAGAATACTTTTCAGCTTCACTGTGCAACACTTAGATTCTCTGGATGAAGAATCAACTTGAGGACTTTCATATTTATGAGAGTAACATCCTTATCTTTTGTGACAATAATGTTACTATATGTTTAAGTAAGAATCTGATTTTACATTCTAGAGTGAAGCACATAGAAATTAAACACCATTTTATCAGAGACTTAGTTTAATGGGATGATATATTTACAAAACCCTTAGCAGAAGATAGATTTCTTTTCATTCTGAAACATTTAAATTTGGAAAATTGCCCAAAATGAATCTGAACATGCGCTTCTCCTCTCTAATGCTAAATCAGACTCTGGCTCAAATATATGTTGGTTATCTAATTCTGATTTTGATACTTCTACAAGTTAGAAGATATATGGATCAGAAACCTTCTGATTCAGAAACCTTTTGGTATTCTTGACTCCAGAAACATCAACACATGGTCTCTCAAACGTGTTGCCTTGGATCTTCTACACACTTGTCTAGCTCTGAACTCAAGGGCCAAATTGTTGAGATCCCCTCGAGTAATGTGCATATTTTTTAGATTAGGCACCCATCATTAGCTACATTTAATTCTCCCCACGCTTATCAACTCATATTTTAGCAATAATAATTACTTTTGTTCCCTCACCAACGTTGTCGTTTTGCATGTGTTTTGAACTTGTCTATATATATTACCATAATTCCCACATTCACACTTTTCACTCTCACAACTTACACAAACCCTTAACTTCACTTCTCTGCAACTTCTCTTCAAACTTCATCTCCTTCAACAAACAACATGAATCCTCAACAATAACAAGTATTCGAATACTCACAAGAAATGAATGCTACTGAGCAACAAGTTGAAGCTTCACAACAAGTTGCAACCCAAAATGCTACGCCTTTAACTACCTCCTATCAAGAACCTCATGTTCTTGATCATCCTCCTCACATTAACCTTTCTACCCCTTTTGAGAAACTCAAAGTGCTTTGTCAATTGTTGGTTGATTTCGTAAATCTCAAGAAGAATGGAATGGATTTAACACAAGAGCTGGAGAACCAAGGGTGGGAGAACTACTTCAAACGTCTTTATTGCCCCATTTACACATTCCTAGTGAAGGAATTCTGGAGATTCTCTGATTGCGATGATCACTGCAATGTATCTTATGTTTTACGCATCAAGACAGTGATCACAGAGAAATCCATAGCCAAGCTTGTGAACATGGAAACAGCTGGGGGAAGAAGAATCTACAACATAAACCCTAGGGCAAACCTACCATCTTCTCTCAGAACCCAAAAAGGAAATCCTCCAAGAACAAAGTGCTTCATCAGCATCTGAGGGTATGGCTAAAGATCATTATGGGAACCATCCATCATCGTACTGCATCCAACTCCCCTGACTACATCAACACTGAGTAAAAATGCATTATGTACTGTCTGCACAAATGGCTGAAGCTGAATCTTCCCCCCTTCTCTTCAAGTATTTGAGGGACCCCGTTAGAGACACCAGAAATAACATGAAGCCTAGGAACTAAATTCCTCTAAGAAGACTTACTTTAGACGCTCTGATAGATAGTCATCTGGTGGACCATCTCATCTCCCTCAATCTGATGGAAGACGTCACTGTGGACGTAGGGAAGCCTCTGAACGGGAGGAATCTGAAGAGCATGGGTTTCATTGACAAGGTCAGTGTCAAACCCACAAAGGACACCTCCTGGGAAGCTCTGAAGGATCAATGGGATATATCAAATGGCATGTATCTCTTTTCCAAGATTGATCCCCTAGAAGTCATCGCCTGCTACCTTCAAGATCTAGAAGCCCAAGGAATTGACATTTCTGGCTTCAGCTTTGATTGGCTACCAGATCAACCACCAAACTTCATGAAGAGGAATAGAGAACCCTCTGAGAAGAAAAAGAAGAAGATTCTGAAGCTGGGAGAATCTTCAACAACTCATAAGAAACTTGTGCCTCTGAGCACTTTAGCACCTGGTAAGTCCTTATGTTCAACTACCTCAATTCAATCTCACATCAACATCCATCCCCGTATTTGAAGCCATCATGTTCAACGAACCCATATTACCCCATCATATACCCCAGTTCCCCTCCCTAATACGACCTAACATCTAACTTTGAACATTCAGATATCCCTGACCCAACCTCCCCAACTCTTGCAAAAATTTAGGGCACAACTGACTCTAAAAAGACTCAGTCTGTACCAGAACCTTCTGAAACCATTCCACCTCCCTCTGAACCCACTTATAAACCTTATGAACCCATTCACAAACCTTATGAATCCACTTCTCAACCCTCTGAACCTGACCTAACTCTTCCTACCATTGATGAGGATTTTACCAAGTTCTCATAGAACTCTGCTTTAATACTCAGGCAACTATCTGATGAATCCAAGGTCAATGATAATCCTTATGAAGTAAGGACTCATTGGAACGGTTTTCTCAGGTGGATGACCTCTGAAGTCTTCAAGCTGAAGAGACTTTCTGAACAAGTCAGAAATGACTACATCAGAAGTGCCGAAGAGAGGCTAGAGGCGCGTTTGGCGCAGGAGGCTGCTGAAAGGGAATGAAGAGAAAACTGAAGAAAGAGTTGTTGCTGAAGTTGCTGCTAAGGAGGTAGCTGAGAAAGCTTTTGCAGAGGCTGAAGCTAAAGCAAAAGCTGAAGTTGAAGCAACACTAGCCACTGAAGTTGCTCGAAAAGCTGCAGAAAATGCTGAGAAGACTAATGAGGTTTCTCTGACTCGAGGTGAGTCATCCATATCTGACTTGGATCCCCTAGTCCTCAAGACTCTAAAAGAGCTACATAAATAACATCAACTAGTTAGAGCCTGACTCGACCAGCAGGATCAAGTCAACTCCAGCATCCAGAATCTTCTTGCTTAGTTGCTTCAAAGGATGCCCCCCTCCAAACCCTTAGGCAATCTAGGATTACTTTCTTGTATTTTTCTAAGATTTTTTGCCTGTGAGGCCTTTTTCTTCTATTTTCTTCTGCTCTGTATCTCTATGACTTATCAATGAAATAATGCTTTTTATGAATTTATCATTTGTGCATTTTGTTTAACTTTTTGAGTCTGAAAAAAAGGGGGAGAAATAAATAGAAGTATTTTTTTATGAAATAACATATCTAACTCTCAGATTGCACTTCTTACATTCTGACATGAAAATCAATTCCGTAGTCTAAGTGTTTTTCCATGATCTGTCTAAACAAGGAAAAATAAATATGTATATGAGAAACAAATAAAAACAAGGAAAACAACCTAAGGAGATCTGGTAAGAAACTCTCTAACCCAGAAACCCTTTTCTAATACAAATGTCTTTAATTTTTTTTCTAAGTATCAGACTTAGGGGGAGATTGCTAATCTCAGAGGGAGTTATACTCTATCTGGCTCTGATTCATTTAATTAAGTTCCTTGAAAATTACCAATGTTTCATCAAAATTCTAAGTTGTTTCATAATAAAAAAAGGGAGATTGTTAGAACAAGATTTTGATTCTGCAATATATCTCTAAGTTTTTGTGATAACAAAGAATAAAACAATTTGGTACCCTAATAATTTTCTCTAAGTGTGAAGGTCTCTAAGAGAAAACGAATCTGAGGAAACTAATATCTAGCATCTGACGTAATCTAGAAAAGTTGAACCAACACGAAGGAATCAGATCTGACTCTCAACAAGAAGACTTCTAAGAAGCAATCACATACATAATCTGACGCTGCAGTTCAACTCTGACATTTGAAGACTCTACATCTGAAGATCATTTAAGATAACAATTGAAGACTATTCAAGATAATATATGATGACTATTCAAGAGAATATTTGAAGACTGCAAGGCTCTTCTCAAAGACTCTGACTCTGCTAACTCAGATTCACGCTAAAGTAATACATATTTAGCATTTTTAGGCTCAATCTGTGACACAAAACGAAGAGATAATAAAAGTTACTTATCATAGAGCGTGTTGTCATGCCTATTGTGATATCTCCAAGAATATTATCAATAGGGTGGTCTTTGGATGTTCTCCAAGTCAAAGGAAGGTTGTCTACTACAGTCGGACTCTCCTCATTTTCCTCTTCATGATCATCATCTTCTACTTTCTCATTTTCATCCGTTTGGGTTTGATCAATCCCTTCATCGACTTCATTGAGAATGTCATACGAAGACACACATATATCATGAAAAGACATACCTTCCCAACATTTTTTGGAAAAGACTCCTCAAAAGAAACATGAATGAATTCTTCAACAATAAATAGCCTCTTATTATAGACCTTATATGCCTTAGTGGATTGTGAGTATCCAAAGAAGATACTCTCATCGACTTTAGCATCAAATTTACCTGGATTATCCTTTCCATTGTTCAAAATAAAACATTTACTTCAAAAGACATGAAGGTGAGAAATATTAGATTTTCTACCTATAAGTAATTCATATGGGGTTTTGTTTAGAATAGGATGTATCAATATCCTGTTCAAAATATAACACGACGTGCTAATAGCATCAGCTCAGAAGTACTTTGGAAAATTACCTTCATTAAGCATCGTCCTCACTAACTCCTCTAAAACTCGGTTTTACGCTCCACAACCCCATTTTCTTGTGGAGTTCTAGGAGCCGAGAAGTTATGCTCAATATCATGTTTCTCACGATACTATTCAAAGAGAATAATTTCAAACTCTCCTCCGTGATCACTTTGAATGGAAACAATTTTCAAATTCATTTTATTTTGGAACAATCTAAAAAATTGTTTGAAACCCGGACATTTCTCAATTTTACTAGACAAAAACATAACCCAACACAATGTATAATAATCATCAACTATAACAAAGCCATAATAGTTTCCCCCTAAACTTTTTGTCCAAGAAGGACCAAAGAGGTCCATATGAAGAAGTTCAAGAGGTCTAGATGTTGAAACAACATTTTTTGATTTAAAAGAGACCTTCGTTTGCTTCCCTATTTGACATGCTTCACATAAGTGGTCTTTTATGAACTTTAGTTTATGAATACCAATGACTAGATCCTTTGAGGTTACCTTGTTTAGTAAGTCAAAGTTAATACGAGCTAAACGCATATGCCACAACCAAGAATTTTCACTTATGTAGCAAGGCACTTAGTACAAACCAACGAAACATCATTTAAATTTAGCATATAAGTATTATTGACTCTCAATCCCTTAAAAAGACAGTCCTTCTTCTCATTATGCTCAAATAAACAACAAGTATTAATGAAAGTGGCTTTAAAACCCTTGTCACAAAGTTGACTAATACTAAGAAAGTTGCGTTTAAGACCATAAACAAGTATTACATCGGAGATAGTAGTAGATGAAGGATTACCTACACTACCTTTTACAAGAATAGATCCTTTGTTCTCATCTCCATAAGTGATTATTCCATTTTCTTTGGCACAAAATCAATGAATAACGATATGTCACCCACCATATGCCTTGAACATCCACTATTAAGATACCGCATCTTTTCGGTAGATTCAAGACATTCAACATGTAGAATTAAACAAAGGAAACAGGTACCCAATGTTCATTGGGTCCTTGGAAGTTAGTGAAATCAAGGTTGCATTTAGGAAAACATTGAGATACTCATTTAGGAACTAACATCTTCCTAAATTTTCATTTTTCAATGGTATGACCCTTTTCCAACAATAATGACAAGATATATTACAATGAGTTATGATTTTACAATTTGAATCCTTTTTGTAATTTTGATTCTTTTTGAATGAATTATTCAAAGATATCTCATACTTAGAAGGATCAATAGAAAATTCACTTTTAGGTTGTAAATCTTTGTCTAATTTGGCTTGAAGAGCATTTATCTCTTTTTGCCAATTATGACAAAATTCACAACCAAACCTAGAAGGTTCTTCACTCATATTCGTGTCACTTTGAATATCTATCATAGATATCTTAAGAGTTTCTAACTTCCTTTCATATTCTAATACTTTAGCTTCTAATTGTAAAAATATCTTTTCATGTGAAGCTAAATTCTTAAAAGTCGTTAATGCTTCTCTATGAAGATTATCAAAAGCGCCTTGCAATTGAGAATGAGATAAATCACTAGTAAGCTCATGTTTAGAAGGACTTACTTGTTTCTTCTTCCTTCCATTTTCCATAAGAAAAATTTGGGCCGATTCTACACTTGAAGTGGAGCTTTCATTGCTTGAGAAGTCACTTGCACTTTTACAAGCAACATAAGCTCTTCCAGGTTTACTAGTCTTCTTGTTATGCCTTCTTTCTTTGTCTTTCTTAATCATGGGATATTCCGGTCTATAGTGACCAATTTCACCATAACTATAACAAGAGCTTCTAAATTTACCTTTCCTATTCTCACCATCTTTTCAAGATTTGGACTCCCTTATAAATTTGGCTAGGTTTCCTTCGGAATGCTTAACTTTTTTTTTCCCGAATATACCTTTGGTATCTCTTGACAAATAGCCAAACATCATCATCATTGGAGTCCTTGTCATCCCTTTCTTCACACTCACTAGGCTCATTCTGTGAGGACTTAAAACTAGAAGTCTTTAGAGCAATGGACTTCTTCTCTTCCACCTTGTCTTTACCTTTCTCTTTATTCATCTTCTTTTCATACTTTTTTTCATGTTTTTTCAAGAAAGTGAGTTCTTGCTCATGTTCTTCTAATTTACCAAATGAAGTAGTAAGATCAAGTGCTTTAAGATCATTTGCTTCTTCGATAGCGGAGACCTTGGGTTTCCATTCCCTGTTAAGACGTCTTAAAACCTTATTAGTAGCAATAAAATTGGAGATAGGACTACCTAGAGCATTCAATCTATTAATAAGATGTATGAATCTCTTTTGCATGTCGGCAATGGTTTCACTATGCTTCATATGAAAGAGTTCAAACTTTTGGTCTAATTTGTTGATCTAGTTTGTCTGACCTCATTAATTCCCTTATGGGAAACTTCTAATGCGTCCCACATAGATTTTGAGGTTTCATAATGAGACACATGATAATACTCATCAACACCTAATGCGGATATGAGAATATTTTATGCTTTCCAATCATGAGACCACAACTTATTATCATTATCATTCCATTGATTTTCCGGTTTTGGTATGATGACGCCTTCACCATTGGTCAGTGTAATTTCATTAGGACCATTGGAGATGACGTCCCGTACACCCTTATCAATAAAGTTGATATGGATACACATACAAGCTTTCCAATAGCCATAATTTCCGTTGATGAAAATAGGTGCTCTATTATACGCCCTTTTAGGTTTGGAGCTCGTGATACCACTTGTTAGATGATAGGCCTATATCTAGAGGAGGTGAATAGATCCCAAGTTAAAACTTTATTCGAAAATTTAATTTATAAAAACTTACCTTTTGTTGGTGATTTGGTCACCAATAATTCCGCTTCAATTCAACTTTTGTTGCTTCTTCCTTGCACGACCTCCTTGTCTCAAGGCTTTCACCCGACTGAATTAATCCCAAGCGCACACTTGTTGAACCCAAGATTTGTCAATACGGTCTACCATTTCAAGTTATTCCCTTGCCGACACACATAGTCTCAAGGCTTTCACTCGATCGAATCTGAATTGCACAATATTGTCCAAAACCTTCAAACCCTAAAGATCTTGAAGGAAAACCCCACCTCAATTTTCTTATATAAATCCCCCAAATATCACAACCCAATATTCTCGGTACAACAAACCTAATTGGACGTTATCAATCCTAATCTAGATGACACCCAATCAAAACAATGATTATATGTATTTGGATTGTGTGTATGCATAGATTGAATTGAAGATGATGAGATGCTTTAAAAATCCAGATTCATGTAGGTTTTACTCACTCTAAAAACCTTACTAGAGAATGATGCATGTATGAAGTATTTATATGTATGAGGGATTTAGGGAAAAATAAAATGGAAAGGACTTGACAAAAATATGAGTTTTTGAAAAAATACATCAGATAGGTCAAGTTATAGAGGTTATGTGTCGACCTGTTCGATGTATATGTCGACCTATCTGCAAGACCCCAATTTTGACCCTAACATCCCTCATGCTATCTCATCATTTGCTTTAGCTTTGGGATCACACCTTGGTATCCTCCTCACCTCTCATTCATTGGGTTTGCATTGGAAGAGATCACCAAGCAAATTTGATTATATCATGCTTTATTTTTATTTTTTGACTAACCAAAATACAAAAAACATGTCTAGTGTAGCTTTATTTCTTTTGTAGGTAGTGTGTGTGTCCACCTGTGCCTCATCAAGCTCACATATAGGGTTTGAGACGCTCAATGCAAGGGATCAATCAAGGAAAGGTTCATAATAGTTCTGAACATTATATATGGATCCCCATGTTCTTTATTTGTCAATTTGATCAAAAATTCATCAAAGTTTGAAGCTTGTTGGCCTTGAAGCCTTAATTCATCTAGGTATCTTGTGTGACTTCCTCTGCAAGTGTCTTCAACCATTGGTCAAATACTTAAAGGTATACTTCATGATATATCATCTTATGCATATATGATTCTCCATGGGCCCCAAAGATCAAAATAACCTCAAATTTGCAAGATGGTTCAAAGAGGTTGACCAGAGAAAGTCAATTGGTCAAAACTAAGGTTCCCTAGATCTTATCTCCGATAATTTTTGTCATATGAAAATGATTCCAAGAGAAAAGTTACTCTTTATGACATTCCAAACATTTTTCATGTTATCATCAAGTGATATTTTTCTTGAAAAGTCATTTTTTATCGTGAAAGATTATAGGTCATTTTGTTTGTGCCCTAGTTAGGAGGTCAATTTCCAAGAACCATAACTTGCTCATTTTTTATTATATGAAGACCATCCAAGTTTCATGATAAAATTAAAGATGTATTATCCAACTTTAATTATTTTAGAAATTTCAAATTCAACTTGCAAGGGCATGTGCCAAGAGGAAAGGTTATAGGTCATTTTGGGCCATCATCATTGAACAAGCAATTTTCCTCAACTTCTAAAATCCATAACTCCCTAATGCAAGATTCAAATGGTGTCAAATTTGTGACAAAATTGAAAATTATTGAAATATATACAACTTTAATTAAGGAACCATTTTCATTTGAAGCTCATAGCAAAAGGTACTCAAGGTGGAAGAAGTGGTCATTTCACTTTTAACTTAGAAAATTTTCAAATATGTTTGATTTCTCCAAATTCCAACTCAAAATTCATCATGATCCAAGCTCAAAATGGAAAAGTCTTCAACATCAGAGTTGTTTCCCTTCATGTTCCCTTTCCAAAACATCCAATATCATGGCATATGGAGCATTTTTGAGTGACTTGCGCATGGCTGTAATGCATGACCTCATTTGGCAAGTTCAATGTCCAATTTCTATTTCCCTAATGCATGATCTCATGTTGTTATTTCTGGTTGATTAGCACATGAATTTGGACCTATCCATATCATTACATGGTTCTTGTACACGCCACGCCAGCATGCAACCATGGTTTTGCTATTTTTGGAAAAAGTTAGGAAGGTGTAGAAAACAACTTGCAATGCCATATATACATGCCCTTGCTGATCAGAATGGAGATCCCTCTTGCCCAATATTTGAATTGCTTCTTCCCCAACCTCTATTAAACGATAATCTTGGAGGTTTCATTAAAAGTCGAGTTTCAATTTCACTTCTGTTTTGAGGTTGAAACTCCAAGAGTCTAAGCCATTTGAGCTCTCATTTCATTTCCTGCAAGTTATTAGAGGCGAGCCAAAGAAAATTGGAAGCAAGATCAAGCTCAATTGAAGCAAACTGAAGGTGAATTTTCTTGATTTTTCTCTTCATCGATTCTCCCTCAATTCTTAACTATTTTTCTTGATATTTGGTTGTCTGGAGACCTAGCAATGTAGGCAACAAGATTGAGTTTCTTTAAGGTCAAATCGAAACAACTTAGATCATGCACCTCAAATTTCAATTACATTTATATTTTGATATACTTGGAATTGGGAGAAATTGAGGTCATATTCGAACTTTTGAGCATTTGTCCTTTAAAATAGTATGCTCACTTTTCATTTTCATGAACGTTGGTAGTGTCCCAAGCACTTGATCTTGATTCCACGTTCTAATCAGGGTCCTTGATTTGTTTGACTCATGTTGCTACGCGTTTGACTCAGGCGTTTGGTGCACTCTAGCGCGTGGCCATCAGATTTGACACCTCAATTAATGAGGGAGATTTGATGGCCCATGTTTTTTCCATTTATTTTATTAATTCTCATTTTTCGTTTAATCCACTTATTTTGATTAATTCATAATAAATTCATTTTTAATCCAAAAAATATGCTACTTTCACCAAAAATCTGTAAATATTTTCCTCTTCCATATTTTGAATTAATTTTGATATTTTTTGTGAGTTAGTCGATTTTTGACTTATTTTTAAATATTTTAAAATACTTCTGACTTTCCAAAAATTATGAATATTTTTGTCTAAGGTCCTTTGGTCTTGTTTAACTAGGATAAATCTCTTGGCCATTTATTTGGTGATTTGAAGGAATTTGAGGTTTTGTCCATTTGAAAATGCATTTTAATTCATTTTAAAAATTGATTTTTAATTGATTAATTGTTTAAAAAATTTGTTGAGCCATTTAATTTATCTTGTGGTGTTTGACTTTCTATTTGGCCTTAGTCATGTTTGATTTGGCTTTTGTTTGACCAATGCTATTGGATTTAGGTGATTGATGAAATATACATTTCATCCCCCAAAATGAATGGATAATATTGATGAGATGAATTTCCTCCTATGTTCAATTTGGGTTTCTACTTCCCCTCCCCTCTTCATATTCATCCCTATTCTTTCCCAATCCATCATTGACAAATGCTTTCTCTAATGTCCAAATGCTAGTTGATTCATCAATGACCTCGTGTCAAATAACTCAACATGAGCTGGATTGAGATAGGTCATTCCTACTTTATTTTTGTGTGTGGCATCTTTTAGGAACTTGGTTCTTTGGACCAAGTCTCTAACATTCATTAACACCAATATCTTTATTGCCCGACCTCAGATAGTTGTGACTTCTACATAACTCAAATTACGATTGCTTAACATATAGTTAAATTTATCCTGCAAGGCATAACATTCTAGTAAGTGAGATTGTAAGTCTCCAATTATTCATGGTATTGTATGAAGACTTAACCTTTTTTCTATTCATGAGAGCTAGTGGAATACTTGTTGATTTATCAGCCATTCTCATGGATGATGTCTTGGTTCATGACTTCGTACTTGTGAGTGGATGGTTGAGTGCTCTTCAAGGAATGACTTAAAAAATCAAAACTCTTCACTAACATTGACTAACTTCTCATTAACATTGCTTTACTTTCATGTCATTTACTTAATGCAATTTAAATTTCAGTACCTTTACCATTCATTGCCATTTACATTTCATGCAAGATGTTTATGTTTCAGTCATTTTTACTTTTGCTCATTTGAACCATATCTTATGTTTGTATATGTTGTTTGCTTGTGATTTTGTTCTGTTTGTGGTCTTAGGACCTTAAAATACTCAATAACAACAGAAATCCTAAAAAATATGTTGGTGGACTGTTGGACTTGATATGAGCTTTTGGATTTAGAATTAGGCAACACTCCATATGCTTTAAGGACTTGGCCAATGCCAATATGTTGAGACTGAGTTATTCTTGAATGTGCCTTTCATCTGATGCAAACCCTGTGTGCTCTTGGGTGATCTGCCATTTTGTATTTATGCTTAATTGTTATGATGTTATTATTATTGATTGTCTGATGTTTGTTTCTGAGAATTTGCGAAGGAACAGTTTCATCTGATACATTGGAAGACACTGAAGACTGATAGTTATTCGAGTTCTTGCTTGGATATTATGGTTATTGGTCTTCATTTGGTTTTCTTGGATATTTCTTATGCTTGTTGCTTGCTCAAAAGTCCAAAGGAAATGGGTTTCTATCTGACATTCTTGTCTTGTGGATCCCATTGGTCATATCTTTTCAACTCTTAACATTTAATTTTTGTTTAGGGTAGCCTCTTCATCCCCTACCACTTCTTTAATTTCAAAATATCTCCCTCCTTTTAAAACTTTCTTTGTTTGTGTTTTCAACTTAGACATGTTTTAATAAGTAGAAACTTTGGCCTTGTGCCAATGAATTTTTCAAACTTTTTCTTAAATCAAAATTGTGAATAAACTTAATCATATTGACCCCAATCTCAAAAAGACAAAAATAACTACAACTCCATTCAAATCTTTGGCCATCTTTGTGCCTCTTTCGGCTATAGTTTTGTTAAAATCAATTCATCAACTTCTTTAAATTTTTTACCATAAACTACAGGGTTTTGATCCCTCATTTTTATGTTGGTACGTAGGCATAACACCGAAGGTCATGTCAAACACAAAATATAATTAATGAATTCTTTTATCATCCCCCAATTCCATTTTATCAAACATATTTTCAACAAAAACACTTGCACACCAAAAAGGGCTCCCTAGAAGTCCCTAGGACACTTTGGGTGCAAACACCTTCCCTCTGTGTAGCCAACCTCCTTACCTGTAATCTCTGGAATTTTATTAGTTTTGATTTGAAATAAATAAGATGTGATGGCGACTCTTCTAGGGAGTAGTCCTTAGTGGATTTAGCCTACTTTTTTATGTGCAATATTTTGTTGATATTTAACGTTTGTTTATTTATATATATTTCTTGTGTGGTATAATCTATCTGTTGTGCTTTGTGATCTCTGAGTGGTGAGATAAGTTATAACCCTAACTTGAGTGCAGTTAAGACAAGAGGATGTCATAGTCATGTTCGACTCGTGTGGAGTAGTCCTTAACGAGTTGACTTGTGACCTATATACTCAGTGGAGAACCCTTTGGAATTACTGATGTCACACGAGTGAATCATGTATAGGCATTACTTTTTCCAATCTGGATGTCCGAGATGCTAAGGACCGTAAAACATATAACCCAACTTAGATAATTCTAGGACGTAGTGTGTAGACTATTCAAGTGTAAACTTGATTACAGTTGTTACACGATGTTACACTCAGACGAGTTTCTCTTGAGAATACTATGGCTTGATGAGTCATTCATCTAAACCCAGAGTATCCGATAGATGGGATCACAACTCTGGGAACTTTTTTAGAACATGCTCTATAGGTTTTATCCATAGGACACTTCTTTGGGATGGTTCTTAACCCGAATCCATGCTCGTGACTCACAACAAACCCTTTGATTCTCGGTTGATCCGATCAGTCTCATCAATATCAATGGAACTTGGGTGTTGATAAGGTGAAAACCATAATCCACCAAAATGGATGATTGATCTTGATGACGACTTGATCCATCCCTTGACCTTCGTTTGTGGTTTCCTTGTGTGTGATCCCTTGTGTGTGATTGTCGCATTCATGCAAACATAAGCATCATAACATTCATCGCAACAATAAATTTTCAAGGAAACTAAGGTCTTATTCGCAAATAATTTTCAAACCATGGATTATGGACAAAGGAATACCAAAAAGTACAGTTTCAGGTGTCCTGATTTGAAGGAGTTAAGGAAGTTGTCATCCTTCCTATTAGATCCTTTAGATTTCAAGCAACATCATGGGAAGCTTTTATCTGTATTATCTATCAAAGTTATGGAAGGACACTTGAATGTCTTGGTGCCCTTTTATGACCTTTTTTACCGATGCTTCACTTTTCCAAACTATCAGCTTATGCCCATGTTAGAGGAGTATTCCCATCTCTTGAGTATTGTAAGACCCCAATTTTGACCCTAAGATCCCTCATGTTATTCTCATCATATGCATTAGCATTGGGATCACACCTTGGCATCCTCCTTACCTCTCATTCATTGGGTTTGCATTGGGAGAGATCACCAAGCACATTTGATTGTATCATACTTTGTTTTTCATTATTTACTAAACAAAATACCAAAAATATGTCATTGTATAGTTCAACCCTTTTGTAGGTAGTGTGTATGCTAACATATGCTCTATCAAGCTCATATCTAGGGCTTGAGACCCTCAATGCAAGGATCTCAATCAAGAAATGGTTTACTATGGCTCTAAGTATCATATATGGATCCCCATGATCTTCACATGTTATTTTGATCAAGATTTCATCAAGAGTTTGGAGTTTGTTTGCCTTGGAAACCCTAATTCATTTGGGTATCTTGTGTGACTTCTTCAACACGTTTCTTCAACATTTGATCAAATATTTCAAGGGATACCTCACATTTCATCATATTATGCATATATGATCCTCCATGAGTCCCAAAAATCAAGAGAATGTCAAGCTAGCAAGTTGGTTCATGGTGGTTGACCAGAGGAATTCAACTGGTCAAAACTGGGGTTCCCTAGACCCTATCTCCTATAATTTTAATCATATGAAAATGATTCCAAGAGACAGGTTACTCTAAATGACATTCCAAACAACTTTAATGTTGAGGTCAAGAGCTAGTTTTTCTTGGAAATTCATTTTTTATGGTGAAAGATTATAGGTCATTCTGTCTAAACCCTAAATTGGATGTCAACTTCCCAAGACCTTAACTTGCTAATTTTTCATGAGATGAAAGTCATTAAAATTGAATGATCAAATTCAAGATGTCTACTTCAACTTTTATGTTTGGAGGAAGTTCAAATTGAAATTGCAAATACATGTGATAAGTGGAAACATTATAAGTCATTTTGGGCCAATACCATTGAACAAGTGATTTTCCTCAACTTATAAAATGCATAACTCCTTAATGTTAAATCCAAATGAGGTCAAATTTGTCACCAAATTGAAGGAATTTTAAATAGTTACAACTTTGATGAAGTAACCTTTCTCATTTGAAGTCCATAGAAAAAGTTACTCAAGATGGAAGAAGTGAACATATGGCTTGATACTTAGAAATGTTTTTGATATGTTTGATTTTCCAAACTTCCACCTCAAACTTCATCATGATCCAAGCTTCAAATGAAAAAGTGTTTAACATGAAAGTTGTTCCTCTTGATCTAAACTTTCTAAAAATTCCAAAAACGTCTCATTTGGACAAGGTATGAATGACTTGTGCATGGCTTAAAGTTGAAGGACCATTTGGAAGATTTGAAGTTCCACTTTTCATACACGAATGCATGGATTGTTAACATGATTTTAGCATTGCTTACATGTAATTTTAGACCTAAGTGCATCATTTGATGGGCCTATCACACGCCCAGGCAAGTGAGATTTCCAACTTTTTCAAAAAATGGAAGTGTGCAATTATCAATCTCCTTGGCTATAAATAGAAGCTCCCTTGCTCAGAATTAAGGACCCTGGCGCGCAAGCTTTGAATCCCCAACCCTAAACCCTCACATTCAAAGGATAAGCTTGAAGATTTTCTTTCAAAATCGAGTTTGAATCTCCCACTATTTTTGAGATTGAAACTCCAAGAGTCCATCCCTTTCCTTGATACATTTCTACTCCATCAAACATCTGAAGCAAGGCCAAGCATAATTGAGAGCAACATCGTATCAATCTGAAGCTACAGTGAAGGTGATTTTCAGAATTTTTCATCTCTTCGATTCTCACTCAATTCTTCACTATTCTTGTTGATTTTTGGTTGTCTGAAGTCCTACCAATGTAGGTAAGAAGATTGAGTTGCTCAGAGGTCAAATCAAAGCAACTCAGATCATGATCCTCAAAATTCAACTCCCTGTATATTTCTAAATACTTGGAGTTAGATGAAATTGAGGTCAGATTAGAGCTCCTGAGCATTTTTTCTTTAAATTCATGTCCTTCTTTTTTATTTTGGTGATGGTTGAAGGTGGACCAGTCTGGTGAGGTCCATCGGAGAAGAAGACCGGAGCTCTGGCTCCGGCGGTGTGTTGGCACGGTTCTGAACCACATGATCCTTTCAAATTGTTTTATTCGAGAGTGTTGGAACTGATTACCATGCGTGCAGCGTGCTTGACTTGGTGTATGGTGGAATGCATGTTGTGGATCATTTGATATGCCACCTCAATTAATGAGGGAGATCAGATGATCCACGTATTTTGTAATTTTTGAATTTATATTTTAATTGCTTTATCTTCATTAATTAATATTAATTTTAATATTGATCTAAAAAATATACTTTCACCAAAAAATTCAAATATTTTTCTCTTTCATTTTCTGAATTAAAATTATTTATTGGATCAATATTAATATTTTTCATGATTTAATTGTTTTTATGCATATTTTTAATTGTTTAAAAATACTTTTAAGTCTCCAAAAATATTGAAATTTTTTCTCCAAGGTCCTTTGACTTTGTTTGACCTATGATAAATCTATTGGACATTTATTTGGTGTTTTAAAGAGATTTTAGGTTTTTGATCAACCATAATTTAATTTAATGCATTTTTAATTGTTTAATTGTGAATAAATTGTGTTGAGCTATTTTTATTGACTTGTGAAGTTTGACTATTGTGTTTGGGAATTGGTCAAGGTTGATTTGACTTTGTTGGATTAAAATCATTGGATTTAGGGGATTGATGAAATATACATTTCATCTCCCAAAATGAATGAATGATTTTAATTTGATAAAAGTCCTCCAATGACCAATTTATGTTTGTCTCATTCCCCCCTCCCTCTTCATCTTAAATGCCTTTCTATCTCATCCATTTCATTGACCTATGATATCTCTATATCCTAAGGCTAATTGGTTGATAAACCAATACAAGTATGGATGAGATTAGGTCCACCCTTTTGCCATTTTTTTAAGTGTGGTATATTTTTGGTGTATGGTTCATCATACCATATCTCTCACATGCATTAACACTAAATTTCTATTGCCCGACCTCAGATAGTTGTGACTTCTACATAAGTCGAATTACGATTGCTTAACGTAGCGCTAAATTTTGACCCAAAAGCATAGCATTCTAGTAAGTGAGATTGTAAATCTCCCCCCTTTCATGGTATTGTATGGAAACTTGGCATTTTTTCCATCCTTTGGAAGATGTCTTGGTTCAAGGATCTATGCTTGTGAATAGAGGGCTGAGTGCTCTCCAAAGAATGACTTAAAATAATAAAGAAAAAAATAAAACTCCACTAACTTCTAATCAACTAACATTTGACTAACTTTTAATTTCAAGCCTTTTACTTTTATGCACTTTAAGTTTAAGCCATTTATCATACCATTTAACTTGTTTATTTTAATGTCATTTTCACTTTGCTCACTTGAGCCATGTATTGTGATTGTATATACTTGTTTGTGTATTTTGTTTGTGTTTGTGTTCTTTTGACCTTAATGTACATAATAACAACAAAAATCTCTTAAAAAATTATTTGTGTGGACTGTTGGATTTGATCTGGGACTTGGACTAGAACTAGGCAACACTCCCTATGCAAAAGGACTTGGCCAATGCCAACTTTTCTGAACCAAGTGCTTGTGAATTGAAATATCATCTGATGCAAGTATTGAGATCCATTTTGAGTTCATCTTCTACATAGTCTTGATGTAAATGTTACTTTAAACCTGTGTATAATGCCCTATTCTAAGCCATCCAAGGAGTATATCATATGATGCATGAGAGCTTAAGAAGAAGACTATGAAGTTGCTAGCTTGGGATGTGGCTATCTTTATTTGATGTCTTTCTCCTAATCTTGCTATTTGTGTATTGATATTGCTTTATTCTAAAGTCCAAGGGAAACTCGGGTTTCTATATGACATTCTTGTCTATTGGATTGCATCCCATTGGTCAGATCTTTTCAACTCTTAATTTTTAATTAGGATTAGTCTCTTCATCTCCTCACACTTCTTAAATTTCAAATTTCTCCCCCCTTTTCAAAATCTTCTTTGTGTGTGATTTCTAATCTTAGACTTTATTGCAAATTAGAAACTTTGGCCTTATGCCATTGCATTTTCAAATTTTTTTCCTTAAATCAAACTTGTAAATGAATCTAATCATATTGACTTAAAATTTCAAAAGACAAAAATAACTAACACTCATTCAAACTCTTTTAGGCCTTTTGTGCCTCTTTCAAACTTAAATTTTTGTTAAAAAGCAATTCACTTACTTTGAAATTGATACCACGAACTACAAGGTTTTGATCCCTCATTTTTATGTTGGTATGTAGGCAGAAGTTCGAAGGTCTTGTCAAACACAAAAATATAATTAATAAATTCTTTTCTCATCCCCCACTTTATTTATTGCAAACATCCTTTATGCCAAAACATGTACATGCAAAAAAGGGCTCCCTAGGAGTACCTAGGACACTTTGGGTGCTAACACCTTCCCTCTGTGTAACCAATCCCCTTACCTGTAATGTCTAAAATTTTATTAGTTTTGATTTGAAAACTTCTTATCTTTGGTTTTTGTTCGTACTTTTCCCTTTTCCTTTGGAAACAATAAAAGTGCGGTTGCGACTCTGGTTTTATTGACGTTAAGTTTATCCATAGCTTAATGGTCATGAATTTACCGATACAGGTATGCCTGTATATAACAAGGTACCTTTCAGTGGATTAGAGGAGATTCCCAGATCGCATGTCATAGTCGAAGCTCTTCATCTAAAGAAATCTGAGATTGATGCTAATTTGGTGAAGAAAGGAGGAATTCAAGGGTTGACTTCTGAGTTTCTCATTAGTAGAGCTAGTGCCTTTGCTCAAACCGGTAGTGTGGATGATTTCGAAGCCATCTTTGTCTTGCTCCTATATGGCTTAGCTTTGTTCCCTAACATTGACGATTTTGTTGATGTTAATGCTATTAGAATTTTCTTGATCAAAAATCTTGTTCCGACTTTGTTGGGTGACACATTCTTCTCTTTGCACTTAAGGAGTTATAAGGGTGGTGGAACCATTGTGTGATGTGTTCCTCTTATGTAAAAGTGGTTTATTTCGCACTTTCCTCAGACACCTGCTTTCTTGGAGAACCCACAATGTCTACGGTGGTCTCAGAGACTTATGTCTCTCACTAATGATGATATTGTTTGGTATGATTCTGCTTTTGATAGCATAGGGATTATTGATAGTTGTGGTGAGTTATCTAATGTGCCTCTCATTGGTACACAAGGAGGAACCAACTACAACCCGACATTGGCTCGTCGTCAGCTTGGGTTCCCCTTGAGAGATAAACCTAATAACATTCAGATAGAAGGTCTATTCTATCAGGAGAGTAAAGATCCCCAACATTTGTAGAATAGGATGGCACATTCTTGGCATAATATGCATAGTAAAGGAATATCCGAGCTTGGTCTATGCAACTATGTAACTTTGGAAGCTTACACTACTTGGGTGAAGACGAGAGCTTTGGAGCTGAAAATGTCGCACGCTTGTGAGATACCTATGTCTATGGTTATGGATGAGCCATCAACTCTCCCTAACCAAGATGTAGAGGAGTTGGAAGACACACTTCCCAAGATGAAGCAAGAGAAAGACCTATGGGAAGAACAGTTCCTTGATTTGAATCGTAAGCATGTGGAGTTGCAGCATGAGTCGAGAGACAAAGATGCACTTATTAAGGTTCTTAAAGAGCGTAAAATGAAGAGACAGAGAGATCCAGAGGATTTATTTTCCTCCAGTATGCCTCAGCCTTCCGATGCTTGGAAGAAGATTATTGATCGACACGTCCTCGAGAAAGCTCAGATGCAGGTAGCCTTTGAGTTAGAGATTCGACACATCTGAAGGAAGTACACTCCTTTGGCCAGTTCATCTAATCCAGTTGCTAGGGATCCTTAGGATGATAGTTTCCCTTTCTCTTGTATTTACATTTTGGTTTCTGAAATTGTACTCAGTGTAATCCTTCCAAATTTTATGAATAAAAAGAGATTTTTATGGTCAAAATTGTTATTATTGAGTATTGTTATTCATTGAAATATTTGCGAATACGACCTTATATGTTCCTTGAAATTTAAAATAAAAAACATTGCATTTCATGCATCATTTGCATAATAGGTTTCCTTCAGCCAGATGTCTTATCAGTTCTTATTTTGTGTATCAGTCAAGCTGACTCATTAATACAATACTCGTGTTAATCGTCTGAAGAGAATAGAGCATCTTGAACAAGAGAATAGAGAACTCAAGGATGAGATTTCAAGACACACCGCTCTGGTGGAATCTGTTATTGCTTCTCAGAATCAACCATATCCACATCCTGAAACTCCTCCTCCTTAGAGGACTTTTATTTTAGAGATCGCTTCAACATTTGTGCCTGTTATTGCTGCCAGCCAATCTGCACCTGCCATGCATGTTGGATTCCCTTGGGGAATTCCACCCAACTTTGTGCCTGAAGGGTACACTCCAAAAATTTCTTCTATGTCAACATCTAGCCCGGTCTTGTCTGTTCCTCCTCCTATTATGCATACTCTACCTCGTGTCGAGGAAACCATCTACCATTTTAAGCCTTCTGAAGGTCCTGATGTTTATGAGAAGATGGACGAGATGAAAGACCAATTTCTTGAGTTGTGAAAGCAATTGAAGACCTTAAGAGGGAAGGATTTGTTCGGTAATAATGATGTTGAGTTGTGTTTAGTGCCCAATGTCAAGATTCCGGTTAAGTTCAAGGTCCCAGACTATGAAAAGTATAAAGGGAATAGTTTCCCTATGAGTCATCTTGTCATGTATGCTCGAAAGATGTCTACTCAGACCGACAATGATCACCTTCTTATTCACTACTTCTAAGACATTCTTACTGGTGATGCACTCAGATGGTACATGGGCTTGGACAATGCTAGTATATGTGCTTTTAATGACTTAGGCGAGGCCTTTGTCAAGCAATACAAGTGTAATGTTGATATGGATCCAGATCGGGATCAGTTGAGATCGATGTCTCAGAAGGACAAAGAGACAATCAAGAAATACGCCCAAAGATGGAGGGAATTGGCTGCTCAGATTAGTTCACCCCTGGAAGAGAAGGAGATGACCAAGATCTTTTTGAAGATGCTGAGTTCATTTTATTATGAACGTATGATTGCAAGTTCCCCTAATGATTTCACTCAAATGGTGAACATGGGGATGAGATTGGAAGAAGGAGTCCGAGAGGGACGATTATCCAAAGATGAAGCGTCGGCGAGCAAGAAATACGGTGGTAGTTTCTCTAGAAAGAAGGAAGGGGAAGCCAACGTAGTATCGGTAGGAAAACAAAGAAGACCCCTTGTGAAGAAGAATTCTCAGTCCCATCAACATCATCATTAAGTATCATCAGTAATTCTAGTTTTCACCAATAATTTAACAAATTAATCAGTTCCTATTCAGCAACAACATCAACAACAACCACAATAACATACCAACAACAACGACAACAATCACCATTAGAATTATAAGAGGAAGAAGGTCTCTTTTGACCCATTTCCTATGACTTATGCAAAATTATATCCCTCTTTGGTAGTAAAAAATTTAATTCAACCCAAAAATCCTCCAGAGGTTCCTGAGTCGTTTCCATGGTGGTTTAAACCCGATCTTCATTGTTCCTTTCACCAGGGAGCTCCTGGTCATGACATTGAAAACTGATACCCTTTGAAATATGAAGTTTAGAAGCTGATCAAGAGTAGTATGGTGTCCTTCGAGGACAAAGCGCCTAATGTTAATGCAAATTTGTTGCCTGCTCATGGCAATGCTTCAGTGAACATGGTAGATGGTTGTCTTGGAAATTTCAGGGTTTTTGGTGTGCTTTGTATCCGGAGATCGCTGGTAGAAATTCATAGGGATTTGTTCCTGGTGAGTGATTGTGAACATGACCATGATGATTGTGTCATTTGCAGCGCCAACCCTCATGGGTGTGTAATTGTTAAGAGGGATATTCAAAAGGTGATGGATGAAGATGTTATTCAAGTTCAGCCACCAAGTATACGGGAAATGATGTAAACGTTATCGTACCAGTGTTCCAGACCCCTGAGTGGTAGTTATTCAGTTTGATGGTAGCAATAACAATAATGTCAACAGATCGGTATCGCCGTTGGTTATACGGTTAACGGGCCTCATCCCTTATTCATCCAATAAAGTTGTGTCGTATAAGTATAATGCTACCATGATAGAGAATGGGCAAGCGGTTCCTCTTCCAATTGCAAATTCAGTAGTGAGCATTGTGGATGTAGTGAAGGTGACCCGTAGTGGTCGTGTTTTTGGTCATGTATCCCCAAAAACTGTGGAAGATGTTTCACCAGGTAAGAAGTCAGATGTTCCTATAATTGATCCAGTTAGTGCTCCAACTTGTCAGTCTGGTGAGTCCAACAGGTTAAAGACTAATGATGATGATGAAGTGTTACGTTTAACTAAGAAAAGTGAGTTCAACATTATGGAGCAGCTGCTCGAAACGCCTTCAAAGATTTCAGTTTTGTCATTGCTGATGAACTCCGAGGCACATAGAGAGGCTTTGAAGAAAGTGTTGGAGAAAGTCTACGTGGAACATGATGTCACTGTGGATCAGTTCGGCCATATAGTTGACAACATTACTTCTTGTAATAACCTGGGCTTTAGTGATGAAGAACATCCAGAGGAAGGTAGAAATCACAACTTGGCACTCCACATTTTAATGAACTGCAAAGAGGACGCTCTGTCCAATGTATTGGTTGATACTGGTCCGTCATTTAATATGTTTCCCAAGTCAACTCTAGAAATACTTTCTTATCAAGGAGAACCGATGAGGTATAGTGGTTTGCGGTTAAAGCGTTTGACTGTTCTCGAAAAACTGTCATTGGTGAAGTGGACCTTCTAGTTAAGATATGACCGAGTGACTTTCAAATTACTTTTCAATTAATGGATATTTACCCAACCTACAATTGTTTGTTGGGAAGGAAATGGATTCATGAGGTTGGAGCCGTAACGTCTACTTTGCACCAGAAACTGAAATTTGTGAATAACGGCAAGCTCGTCGTTGTTGGTGGAGAGAAAGTGCTTCTTGTGAGCCATTTGTCATCCTTCACCTATGTAGAAGCTGAAGAATAAGTTGGAACTCCGTTCCAAGCTTTGTGTATTGCTGATGAGTTGAAGACTGGGGCATCCATGTCTTTTCTGAAGGATGCATAAGAGTTTATTCAGGTTGGCAGCACCGACAAGTGGGGCCATTCAATGCTAACACCAAGGCTATCCAACCAGTTTTCCATAGTGGAGGGTTCATTCAGGAGATGATCAACACTCAGCTGCTATTATTTAAGACGACGGTGAAGATGAAGCTTGTGCCAATTTTGTGACACACGACCAGACTTGCAATAATTGGGTTGCTGTAGACGTTCCTGTCATTATACATCATTCAAAGTAATTTCTTTTATTATTAAAGAAAAATCCTTCTCTTATGCCTAAGGGAGAAGTGAAACATTGTTGGGCATTTTCCTTATTATCATCAATAAAAGTACAACTTTATTTATCCACATCTATGATATTTTTAATTTTACTGTTTGCTTTTTCTGAAAATGGTAATCACAAAAAACATAAATAAGCAATAATTCTTCCATCTACATAATATTTGTTTGCACTCCACTTCTCTAAAATCAAAATATCAAATTATTATGCAGGTTGGTTCTCAAACGCATTGAATTTAATGGTCTTACTCTCTTTCCAAACTTTGATTTCCCTGTGTTTGAAGCTGAGGAAGAGAATGATGATGAAGATGTGATTGATGAGTTATCATGTTTGCTTGAGCACGAGGAAAAAGTCATTCAGCCATTTGAAGAGCATATTGAATTACTCAACTTGGGTTCCAAGGATGATGTGAAGGAAGTCAAGATTGGGTCTCAACTATGTCCAGAAATTAAGAAGGGGTTGGTTAATCTTCTCCGTGAATATTCTGATGTGTTTGCTTGGTCCTATCAAGATATGTCTGGTTTGGATTCTGAGATTGTGGAGCATAGATTGCCTTTGAAGCCAGAATGCCTGTCGATCAAGCAGAAATTAAGAAGAACTCATCTTGATATGGCAGTGGAGATTAAGAAGGAAGTGTAGAAGCAGATTGATGTTGGTTTTGTTGTTACCACCAAGTATCCATAATGGGTGGCCAATATTGTGCCTATTTTGAAGAAAGACAAAAAAAATTGTATGTGTTTTGATTATAGAGATTTAAATAAAGCAAGTCCAAAAGATGATTTTCCTCAACCATACATTGATATGTTGGTAGACAATACAACTAAATTCAAAGTCTTTTCGTTTATGGACGGATTTTCTGGTTATAATCAAATCAAGATGGCACCCGAAGATATGGAGAACACCACATTCATTACACCTTGGGGAATATTCTATTATCGAGTGATTACATTCGGTTTAAATAATGTTGGTGCAACATACCATAAAGTTATGACCACTCTTTTCCATGATATGATGCATAAAGAGATTAAAGTCTATGTTGATGACATGATTGCTAAATCAAAAGATGAAGACGAGCATGTTGAGCATTTGTTGAAGTTATTCCAACGTTTGAGGAAATATAAACTCCGCTTGAGTCCCAATAAATGTACTTTTGGTGTTCGCTTTGGTAAGTTGTTGAGCTTCATTGTCAACGAGAAGGGTATTGAAGTTGATCCTGCCAAGGTCAAAGCAATACAAGAGATGCATGCGCCCAAAACTGAGAAGCAAGTCAGAGGTTTTCTCTAACGCTAAAACTATATCTCAAGATTTATATCACATATGACTGCCACATGCGCGCCTATATTCAAGCTTCTTCAAAAAGATCAGTCTTGTGATTGGATCAAAGATTTCCAAAAAGCTTTTGACAGTCTCAAGGAAAATCTGCTTAAGCCTCTGATTCTGTCTCCGACTGTTGAAGGAAGACCTTTAATCATGTATCTGACTGTGCTAGAAGAAAGTATGGGTTGTGTGGGCCAGTAAGATGAATACGGGAAGAAAGAATATGTAATTTACTAGGAAGAAAGAATATGCTATTTACCACCTCAGTAAGAAGTTCACCAGCTGTGAGACTCGGTATTCTCTGCTTGAGAAGATATGTTGTGCATTAGCTTGGGCAGCTAAGTGTCTGTGCCAGTATATGTTGAATAATACTACTTGGTTGATATCCAAAATGGATCCAATCAAGTACATTTTTGAGAAGCCTGCTTTAACCAGGAGGATATCCAGCTGGAAGATGTTGTTATCAGAGTATGATATCAAATACCAATGTCAGAAAGCTATTAAAGGTAGTGTTTTGGTTTACCATTTGGCTCACCAACCTATTTAAGATTATCAGTCAGTGCAGTATGATTTTCCTGACGAATAGATTTTGTACTTGAAGATGAAAGACTATGATGAACCATTGCTTGAAGAAATGTCAGAACATGGTTCCCATTGGGGCATGGTTTTTGATGGAGCTGTTAATTTGTATGGTAATGGAATTGGGGAAATGATTATTACTCCTCAAGGAACTCATTTTCCGCTTACAACTAGATTGACCTTCAAGTGTACAAACAATATGGCTGAGTATGAAGCTTGCATTATGGGGCTCGAAGAGGCCATTGATCTCAGAATTAAATATCTTGACGTCTATGGAAATTCAACTTTGGTTGTGAATTAGATCAAAGGTGAATGGGAGACAAATCAGCCCAGTTTAATACCGTATAAAGATTATGCGAGGAGGATTTTAACTTTCTTTACGAAGGTTGAGTTTCATCATATCCCTCGAGATGAAAATTGGATGGAAGATGCTCTTGCAACGTTAGCTTCCATGATTATGGTTAAATTTTGGAATGAAGTGCCCAATTTGACTATGATGCGTCTTGATAGGCCAACTCATGTGTTTGTTGTTGGAGAAGTCAAGGATGAAAAGTCCTGGTATAATGATGTCAAGTGTTTCCTCTAAAGTCAGATCTACCTGTCTGAGGCATCTTTGAAAGATAAGAAGACTTTGAGAAGATTAGCTAGAAACTTCTACCTGAATAGTGATGTGCTTTATAAGAGAAATTCGATATGGTTTTGCTCAGATGCGTGGATAGACACGAAGCTGACATGTTGATGACTGAAGTCTATGAAGGTTCCTTTGGTACTCATTCCAAATGCATGCTATGACGAAGAAGATGTTGAGAGCAGGTTACTATTAGCTAACAATGGAATCTGACTGTTGCAAGTTTGTGAAGAAATGCCAAAAGTGTCAAATACATGCAGATAAGATTCATGTCCCTCTCTGTTGAATGTCATTTCCTCCCCATGGCCCTTCTCCATATGGGGAATTGATATGATTGGCATGATTGAGCCTAAAGCATCAAACGAACATCGTTTCATTTTGGTGGCTATTGATTACTTCACAAAGTGGGTTGAAGTGGCATCATATGCAAATGTGACCAAGAAAGTTATTGTGAGGTTTATTAAAAATCAGATTATATGTCGTTATGGTGTGCCAAGTAAGATCATTACTGATAATGGATCGAACTTGAATAACAACATGGTGGAACCTCTTTGCAAAGACTTCAAGATTGCACATCATAATTCTTCTCCCTACAGGCCCAAGATGAACGGGGTTATTGAAGCTGCGAACAAGTACATTAAGAAGATTATTCAGAAGATGGTTGTGAAGTACAAAGATTGGTATGAGATGCTCCCATTTGCTTTGCATGGGTACCGTACATTCATCCTCACTTTAACCGGGGAAACCCCTTTCTCTCTTGTTTATGGCATGGAAGTTGTCTTCCCAGTAGAGGTTGAAATCCCTTCATTGCGTGTCTTGATGGAAGTCAAGTTGACAGAAGCTGAATGGTGTCAGACCAGGTTTGACTAGCTCAATTTAATTGAAGAAAAGAGATTGTCTACCATGTTTCATGGTCAGTTATATCAGCAGAGAATGAAGAAAGCTTTTTATAAGAAGGTCAAGCCTCATGTGTTTAGAGAAGGTGACCTTTGCTCAAGAAGATTATATCTTTCAAACCTGATGCTAGGAGCAAATGGACTCCTCATTATAAAGGCCCATATGTTGTTAAGAGAGCCTTTTCAGGCGGTTCTTTAATTCTTACAAGTATGGATGGTGAAGAGTTCACGCGTTCTGTGAATGCTGATGCAGTCAAGAAATACTTCACCTAAAAAGAAAAGAACAACTCGCTAATCTGAAAACCTGAAAGGGCGACTTAGGAAAAAATGAGCGTCTCGGTGGATTGAGAACTCGAAAGGGAGATCCAGGAAAAAGTTAGAGACATAAATTAGAAAATTTATCCCGACAGATTGATTACCCCACCTTGGGGAAATCTGGGCAAAAATTAAGGATTATGGCAAGTAACTGTATCTGACTGGTTCTGATCATTGAAGCAATTTTAAAACAGTCATTAGGTTCCAATTCATCATTCTCAACCAAAGACAATAACATGGTGGATTTCAAAGTTGGTAGGGAGAATAGTGGTCATTGTATTCAATGTAGCCGTTTTCCATGTAAATTACCATTTTCAAACTTTGTAAAGATCCATGGAGTCCCTCCATTTGCATACTACCATTCTATTAAATAAAGTTGAGGTTTTATCTAATTTTTTCTTATTCTTATTTGTTTCTATTTAATAAAATTGAATTTTTTTATGATGATAATTTTGAAATGAATAAATCAATGAATAAAAAATTTCCTAAAATAATAAAGCATTTAAGTTGAGAACATTGATTTCAAAAAAAGGAATGTCAACAGCAATCTAAGAGCTGATGTGAAACATTGAGAACATTGTTGTCTTCCCCAAGCGGTTGGTTGGTGATATTATCTCCCTAGAAGTTCATCGTTTATCTCCAATAAAGCTGGTGTGTTTTTATTTGTAAATCATCATCTATCCCGAGATGAGGATTTTTTATCTACATTTGCAGGTTGTTGTTGAATGGGCTTTGGATCCTTGTAAAACCTTTATTTGGCTTTCAGATCCCCAACATCTTTATTTAGTTATATAACTGTGGTACTTTCTCCCCTGCATGAGTCTGCAGATCCGCGGATTTCTCTTGTACCTTGGAATTGGTTTATTTCTCAATTTCCAAGAAGAGTCTGCTTGTAAGAATTGGTTGTTGATTTGAATCCTCGTGTGACCTTCATTTTGTCATGGGATATTGTTCTATCCCCAACGGAGGCCCTATAGAGTTTGATTTTTGATGAAATCACCAATAGTTTTCCTAATCCCCATTCAGAGTTTTACCTCTTGTTGTGATTTGGATCCCCAATGGTGTTTCATCTTCTGATAGAAGTTCTTTTCATTTAGACAATATTTTGATTCTGAGAAGTACTGATGTCGTCTCCTACATGGTTGTCTCCCATTTGATATGGTGTTGACCTAATATTCCCCGCATTGTTGACTTGTTTTACCCCTCAGCTTGAGATATGTATCTTCAGCAGATGTCCTTTATCCTCAGCATGTTTGGTTGGATGCATGTTCTCCATGTCTTTCCCTAGCCAGAGTTGAATTTATTCAAAGCTAGATGATTTGTCCTGAGAAGATTCTCCAGTTGGTGTTCCCGTCTTTTTGAGATTAGATGAGTATCTAGTTATGGTGATTTCGAACCCCGTTTGTTTATATCCTTTATGCTCATGTTGTTAGTTAATTGTATATATACTCATGCACATTCATGCATATAACATAGCATCAGATATTTCGTTGTGCATTTTTATCGCATTAACTCTTCTTCTGATCTTTTGCTTTGGTGATATTATTTCCCCCGTGCAGGTTTGGTGTGTCTGTCCTCCCTCAATTGTAGAGTGTCATCCCCTTTAAGCAGAAAGAGTTTATCCTTTTATCTTCCCCACTGAGTCATTTCCTCATGGATGATTATTATTTCAGTTTCCTCCCCGGTTCATTATTTGGATGGAACCACTCCCCCTGAGTTATATCCTCATTGGGTTGGGTCTTGTTTGGCCATTTCTTTCTAGTTCTTACCTAGATAGATCTTTTGGCCCCCAAGAGTTTATTACCCAGTGACTGTTAATATTCTTCTTGATGATGAGTATTTTTACCTATGTTAATTTACCCAATAACAGGTAAAAGGTAATTTACTTCTTTGAATTTTCCCCAGCGGATTCGTTCTCACGTTTCCCCAGTAAGTATATCCATGATATGTTCATCTTAAATGGTGACATATATTCTTCCTATTCGGTATTCTACCTAGTTAAAAGGTAGTCGTAATTCCTATTTGCGGTATTTTGTCCACTAACGGCAAATCTAAATCCTACTATCCCCTCTGAGTTTATCCTTGATATGTTCATCTTCACTGATGATGGATATTCTTCCTTTTTCCCCAGGTGGTTTATACTTGATATGTTCATCATAACCGATGAAGGATATTCTTCCCTTTGTGCCTATCCTTGATATGTTCATTTTAACCGATGACAAATACTCTCTTTTCAGGTCTTCTGCCTAGTTTCCGGTAGTTGTAAATCCTATTTCTGTTGGTGGTCTATCCTTGATATGTTCAACTTAACTAATGATGAATATTCTTCCTTTTTTCCCAGGTGGTTTATCCTTGATATGTTCATCCTAACCGATGAGAGATATTCTTCCCTTTGAGTCTATCCTTGATATGTTCACTCTAACCGATGACTGATACTCTCTCTTTGGTCTTTTACCCAGTAAAAGGTAGTCGTAATTCCTATTTGATTCCCCTTTTCCCAGTAGGTTATTCATACCCAGTAATCGGTAATAAATATTCCTCTTTTTTTTCAACGAGTCATCCTTGATATGTTTACCCTAACCAGTAACGGATGTCCCTCTATTCGAGTGTATTATCTTCCTACCTAGTAACCGGTGGTAGATAATATATCTATTTTCTTATGTTAAATTTTTTCTTACCTAGTTGAGTTTGGGTTCATATTTTATTATGAAATCGAATTTCCTTTGGCTTGAGTATTTTAAATTTGTTCTAATCTACTCTCGTCCCTGACAGATAGCTTTATCTCCAGTCCAAGTCTTTCTGTTGATTTATTTTCAAGGAAATCCTCCCATGTCTCCAGCAGTTTTAGGCCGTAGTCTGGCCTACGCATAGCTCTTATCCCTAGAGTCTATTTCTCCTCAGTGAGTTTTCCTTATGGAATACATTATGCTCCTGCGGGTTTTCGGTCGCTCCGGATTCTTTTCCTTTGTGGCTATATATTTCCCATAAAGAATGTATCAATGAAGGAAAGGTTCACAATGGTTATTAACATCATGAATGTATCCCCATGTTCTTTATTTGTCAATTTGATCAAAAATTCATCAAGAGTTTGAGGCTTGTTGGTCTTGGAAGCCTTAATTCATTTGGGTATCTTGTGTGACTTCCTCAACAAGTTTATTCAAATATTGGTCAAATACTTCAAGGGATACTTCCTTATGCATATATTATCCTCCATGGGCCCCAAAGATCAAAATAACTTCAAGTTTGCAAGGTGGTTCAAAGAGATTGACCAGAGAAAGTAAACTGTTCAAAACTAGGGTTCCCTAGACCGTATCTCCTACAATTTTTGTCATATGAAAATGATTACAAGTTCAAAGTTACTCTTTATGACATTCTAAACAACTTTCATGTTAGCATCAAGAGCTAATTTTGCTTGGCAAGTAATTTTTTATGGTGAAATATTATAAGTCATTTTGTCTGTGCCCTAGTTAGAAGGTAAACTTCCAAGAACCATAACATGCTCAATTTATATTATATAAATACCATCCAAGTTTCATGATCAAATTCAAGATGTCTTCTCCAAATTTTATTCTTTTAGAAATGTCAAATTCAACTTGCAAGGGCATGTTCCAAGAGGAAATATTATAGGTCATTTTGGGTCATCATCATTGAACAAGAAATTTTCCTAAATTTCTAAAATCCATAACTCCCTCATGCAAGATTAAAATGATGTCCAATTTATAACCAAATTTACAAGGATTGAAATATATGCAACTTTGAATAAGGAACCATTTTCATTTGAAGCTCATAGTAAATGTTATTCAAGGTGGAAGAAGTGGTCATTTGACTTTTAGCTTAGAAAAATTTCAACTATGTTTGATTTCTCCAACTTCCACCTCAAAATTCATCATGATATTATATCGAAATGGAAAAGTCTTCAACATAAAAGTTGTTCCCCTTCATGTTACCTTTCCAAAACATCCAAGATTGTGACATTTGGAGCATTTTTGAGTGACTTGCGCAAGGGTCTAATGCATGCCCTCATTTTGTAAGTTCAATGTCCATTTTTTATTTCCCTAATGCATGATCCCACATTATCATTTCAGGTTGATTAGCACATGAATTTGGACCTATCCACATAATTACATGGTCCTTATACATGCCCATGCAAGGATGCGACCAAGGGTTTCTATTTTTGGAAAAAGTTTGGAAGGTGTAGAAAACAAGTTGCAATGTTACACATACATGCTCTTGCTAATCACAATGGGGATCCCTCTTGCCCAAGCTTTGCATTTCTTCTTCCCCACCCTCCATTAAAGGATAATCTGAAAGGTTTTCATTAAAAATCGAGTTTAAATTTCACTTCTGTTTTGAAGTTGAAACTCCAAGAGTCCAAGCCATTTGAGCTCTCATTTCATTTACTGCAAGTTGTTAGAGGAGAGCCAAAGTAAATTAGAAGAAAGATCAAGCTCAATTGAAGCAAACTGAAGGTGAATTTTCTGGATTTTCTCTTCTTCTATTCTCCCTTAATTCTCAACTATTTTTATTTATCTTTGGTTGTCTGAAGATCTATCATGGTAGGAAACAAGATTGAGTTGCTTTGAAGTCAAATCGAAGCAACTCCGATCATGCACCTCAAATTTCAAATCCATGTATCTTTTAATATACTTGGAATTGGGAGAAATTGAGGTCAGATTCGAGCTCCTAAGAATTTTACCTTTAAACATTGGTGGTGGACCAGTCCGGTGAGGTCCACCGGAGAAGATGACCGGAACCCTAGCTCCGACGGTGTGTTGGCAATGTCCCAACCACTTGATCTTGATTCCACGTTCTAATCAGGGCCCTTGCTTTGTTTGACTCATGTTGCTACGCGTTTGACTCAGGCGTTTGGTATACTCTAGCGCGTGACCATCAGATTTGCCACCTCAATTAATGAGGGAGATCTGATGGCCCATGTTTTTTCCATTTATTTTATTAATTCTGATTTTTCTTTTAAACCACTTATTTTGATTAATTCATTTTGAATCCAAAAAATATGGGACTTTCACTAAAAATCTTTAAGTATTTTCCTTTTCCATTTTTTGAATTAAAATCATTTTTTGGTTTAATTTTGATATTTTTTGAGAATTAATTGATTTTTGACTTATTTTTAAATATTTTAAAATACTTTTGACTTTTCAAAAATTGTGAAATTTTTTGTCTAAGGTCCTTTGACCTTGTTTGACCTAGGATAAAGCCTTTGTCCATTTATTTGGTGATTTGAAGGGATTTGAGATTTCGTCCATTTAAAAATGTATTTTAATTCATTTTAAAAATTAATTTTTAATTGATTAGTTGTTTAAAAACTTTGTTGAGCCATTTAATTGATCTTGTGGTGTTTGACTTTTTCTTTGGCCTTTGTCATGGTTAATTTGACTTTTTTTTTTAAATCAATAATATTGGATTTAGGGGGTTGATGAAATCTACATTTCATCCCCCAAAATGAATGGATAGTATTGATCAGATGAATTTCCTCCTATGATCAATTTGGGTTTCTACTTCCCTTCCCCTCTTCATCTTCATCCCTATTCTTTCCCAATCCATCATTGACTAATGATTTCTATAATGTCCAAATGCTAGTTGATTCATCAATAACCTTGTGTCAGATGAATCAACATGAGTTGGATTGAGATAGGTCCTTTCCACTTTATTTTTGCGTGTGGCATGTGTTTAGGAACTTGGTTCTTTGTACCAAGTCTCTAACATGCATTAACACCAATATCTTTATTCCCCGACCTCAGATAGTTGTGACTTCTACAAGAGTCAAATTACAATTGTTTAACCTAGAGATAAATTTGTCCTGCAAGGCATAACATTCTAGTAAGTGAGATTATAAGTCTCCCATTCTTCATGATATTGTGTGAAGACTTGACCTTTTTTCCATTCATGAGAGCTAGTTGGAGCCCTTCTCATGGATGATGTCTTGGTTCCTGTCTTCATACTTGTCATTAACATTGCTTTAATTTCAAGTCATTTACTTAATGCAATTTAAATTTCAGTACCTTTACCATTCATTGTCGTTTACATTTCATGCAAGATATTTATGTTTTAGTCATTTTCACTTTTGCTCATTTGAGACATTTCTTGTGTTTGTATATATTATTTGCTTGTGATTTTGTTCTACTTGTGGTCTTAGGACCTTAAAATACTTAATAACAACAAAAATCTTAAAAACTATGTTGGTGGACTGTTGGACTTGATCTGAGCTTTTGGATTTAGAATTAGGAAACATTCCCTATGCTTTAAGGACTTGGTCAATGTTAATATGTTGAGATTGAGTTATTCTTGAATGTGCCTTTCATATGATGCAAACCTTGAGTGCTCTTGGTTCATCTTCCATTTTGTCTTTATGCTTAATTATAATGTTTTTATTATTGTTGATTGTCTGATGTTTGTTTCTGAGAATTTTTTAAGGAATAGTTTCATCTGATATATTGGAAGACACTGAAGACTGCTAGATATTGGAGTGTTTTCTTGGATATTATGGCTATCTTTATTTGATGCCTTGTTCTTCATTTGGTTTGCTTGGATATTGCTTATGCTTGTTGCTTGCTCAAGAGTCCAAAGGAAATTGGTTTCTATCAGACATTCTTGTTATGTGGATTGCATCTCATTGGTAAGATCTTTTCAACTCTTAACGTTTAATTTTTGTTTAGGGTATCCTCTTCATCCCCTCCCACTTCTTTAATTTCAAAATCTCTCCCTCCTTTTAAAACTTTTTTTGTTTGTGTTTTTAACTTAGACATGTTTTAATAAGTAGAAACTTTGGCCTTATGCCAATAAATTTTTCAAACTTTTTCTTAAATCAAATTTATGAATAAACTTAATCAAAATTTTCAAACCATTCCTCTGTGTAACCAACCCCCTTACCTGTAATCTCTGGCATTTTATTAGTTTTGATTTGAAAACTTCTTATATTTGGGTTTTTGTTCGTACTTTTTTCTTTTCCTTTGGAAATAAATAAGGCGCGGTGGTGACTCTGATTTTTCAATTGACGTCGGGTTTATCTATAGCTCGATGGTCATGAATGCACCGCTACACTATCCAAAGTCATGTGTCCACCTATGACTACTATTTGTTCCCTATGTGTCGACCTGAAGACTCGACACATGAAACATAAGCCACATGCTTTAATACAGAAGTATACATGTCAACCTATAAACTTTATGTGTCGAACTATAGTCAGGAAATTGTTTCCATACGTTGACCTGTGGTTACATGTGTTGACCTGTAATGCTATTTTTCACAAAAAATGATTTTTCATGCATGTTTGATGCATAATACCTTTTCCACGTTGTTTCAGAATACTTTTATGCTTCCTAATGCTAATATACACATAGAGATTTAGAGGATATCGTCCAATATACATTAACGCTAAAATCCTAGTTTTGACATCATACAAAATCATCTAACAAAAGTTGCATTCACAGGATTTTTTAGACAATATCTGTGATCTTTACGGGTTGTTTTAGCAATAAAATGTTAAGTATTTCTACTGAGGAGAGGAGACAAAGGTGGGAGAAGCTCAAGGGTGATATTTCTGGCATCAACAATCCATATAGTCACCCTGAGGGCTTTAAAGTCAAGGGGATGAAAAGGCATGATGAGGACCCAACTCCGTAATCGCCTAACGTGAAGGCTCAAATGCTAGAGGAAGTTTATTTTCCTATTGCATAGAATGCGAGTACTTAGGTACCCTTTATAGGAGATGATTTTTCACCTCTTACGACTTTATGAAGCTATATTGGTTTCGACACCCTTCTATTCAAGAGTTTTCACCTCCTTTTTCTCCAAGGAGTTCCATGCTGATTACCAAACCCTTCGTTCCAATACAACCTCGTCCATTGTAAACATGAAGTATAATCTTTTGTTTAGGGTGCTCATGTTGTAGGATGTCGACCATGAAAGGCGCGACAAAGCTAAGAAATAGTTGGAGGCAAAGCTCTAGGAACAGATGGATGCTTACAATGAGAGTTAGAGGTTGTTGTAGTCCCTCCAGAAAGTAAAGGAAAATCGGGAGGAGAAGGCGGTAGATGTAAAATCCAAGGCTAAAGAAATCTATGATAAGAAGGAATCCCTACGAGAATCTATGGACGCCGCCATCCTTTATCAAAAGGAGTTAAAGAACACAATGTTAGATCTCACTGATGAGGAAGTGTGTACTACTGGCATTTATTTGAAGCACACCAAGGAGAAAATCCTCTTCCTCTACCACAATCTAAACTTGAGCCAAATGGATTTTCTCAAAGTTCTTTGTGTCTTCCAGTTGGGGGATGAGGAGGCAGTGGCCTCCCTGGGGTGACAGATGGCAATGAGTCTAGATTCCCTCAACCAAATAATGTTGTTGAAGGAGATGACCCAGGAGGAAGATTGATGGTATGGTTGTTTCTAGGCCCCTAGCGACTTTGTATTTATTTGCCCTTTGATATTTCAGGGGTATTTTGTTGTACTTTTTGGCCTCATCAGGGGCCTTTATAATTCTAATGAACAATGGCGCCCCTTGAAGGCACTTTTTATGTTAACTTATTTTATTGTTATCCTTGCATGATTAACACTTTAACATTGAGGGAATTTGTTATCATTCTTCCTCTCGCAATAATTTGGATGTAGGGGGACTTAACAAAGATATCATTTTAGGGCCATGGTGTTTTATTTCCTTTGAGGGGCTACAAGGATCTCACTATTTGATCGGCTCTATTGGCGGAAAAGATCCCACTTAAGGACCCAACAACTTCGATCGCCTCTATGAGCGGTTAATACCCTACATAAGAATCCATCGACTTGATCTCCTTCATAGGATGTAAGGATCTCAATTAAGGATTCAACTCCTTGATCGCCTCTATGGGCGGAAATGGTCCTACTTAAGGACCCCAAAAATTTGATCTCCTTTATGGGAGGAAAGAATAAGGATCCAATGATTTGATTTCCTCTATGGGAGGAAAGGGTCCCACTTAAGGATCCAACAATTTTGATCACCTCTATAGGCGGAAAGGATCCCACTTAAGGATCCAACAACTTGATCGCCTTTATGGGCACCAAAGATTCCACTTAATGACCCATCTATTTTGACTGTCTCTATGGCCAAACTTCTCTTGAGCTTTCAAATTTCCTGCAAAGAAAGTAAGAACAAAAAATTATGGATTGTATTAAATAGTAAAACGAGGTGCCTCATTAAAAACCCTCACTTTGTGAAAAAAAAGAAAAGGGAAAAGAGTGCCCTGTGTGTAGTAACATGTCCTTTATTATCGGTAGAAATGCAATACTCGCCTATAAAAACTGATAACAAAGTTTCCAAATAATTAATAAAGGAAAATAAATAAACAGCAGCTATGCAGCTGCCTCTAGAGGGCATCCCCTATGGACCTTCAATCTTTAGTCTCCTTAGTGGCTAGAGGAGAAGCCTCCCCTCCCTTGAAGGTTTCTCATGGTGACATTGTTCCTAAGACCATTCTCTTCGCTCTTCTGCATGGAGCGCAAACCCTTTTCAACTTGAGACTCTTTGTGTAACATTTCATGGAGATCTTCTAATCTCCTCAGATAATCCTTACTTGCTCATTCCAGAGTGGGTACTTCATGCATAAATACAGAGTCGACAAAGCGGTGCCCAACTATTTAAAAGTTGGTTTCCCTATAATCATATTGTGGGAAGAGGGGGTACCAATAACCAAATACCTAACCTTTATTTATTTTTCCTTGTCCTTCTCTCCAAAGGTGATCTTCAAGGTGATGTATCCTTTTACTTGTACATGTTCTCTGGAAAATCCTACTAATGATCCTTTGAAATACATCAAGTCTTCTAGGTCGAGGTGAAGTCTTTCAAACGCCTCTAGTACAACATGTCTGCAAAATTCCCATGGTCAACAAGAACTCTCTCAATCTCCCATTCGTCACATTTTATGGTGATTACCATAGAGTCATCATTGTGAGGGTGAATGTCAGTTGCATCTTTCTCAGAGAAAGAGATCATAGTTTTTGGTGTTTAGCATTCGCTTTCAGGGAGGTCTATATACTTAGGATCTGGAAGGCATACCTTCTACGAGAAAAGCTGGTATCCCCGCCCTCAATGAATCCTAATTATATGGTGATAAGAGTGTGTTCTTACCTCTCTTTGTGGCACTTATTTTTCTTTATTAGGCATGGGGCATCTGATGTCATCTCACCCTTGCAAGTTAGGTTTGTCTGATGCATATGGGAAGAGTCACCCTTCACATATTTCATAAGGTGCCCCTCCTGGATTAATCTATCAATTTCCTTTTGAGATGGTATAAATATTAAAAGTGATGTCCCTTGACTCTATGGATCTTGCACCATCTTCCCAATTCAAGACCCATTACATCCTTCTATGGAGTAGACGGTGTAGGGATGTTGTACAGGTGGAGAACCACATTCTAAATTTGTTCATGG
Source organism: Lathyrus oleraceus (assembly GCF_024323335.1). Lineage (NCBI taxonomy): Eukaryota > Viridiplantae > Streptophyta > Magnoliopsida > Fabales > Fabaceae > Lathyrus > Lathyrus oleraceus. The sequence goes on from NC_066585.1 coordinate 225,926,863, forward strand.
TAGGTGTTTAGCGGAATGACGTTCTATGTCTCCTTACCTATCCTCTTAAAAATGGTCTTGTCCTTTATGGGAGATGTATAATTTCTCTTCCAAGGGTGGTGTGAACCCTCAGCATTTAGAACAATATTTTTGACATCATGCGCCTTCTTCTCAATGTTGTTGTTTTTGTCCTTTATGTAGCATTCTGCTCGGGTGACTACTTCCACCAATAAGAGTGTTGGCTTATGGGAGAGGGACTCCTTAAAGTTTCCCTACTTGACTCTATTTTGGAAATCCCCCATAAACTTATCTTGGTTTAGTGGGACGACCTTAATGGTGGCTTCATTAGACCGGGCGAGATAGGCCCTCAGCGACTCTGATGGACCCTGGCATATGATGAGAGTGGTTAGGGATCAAACAATTCCATATCCTATAGGGGATTAGAATCTTGTTGGTGTTGTCTGATTTTATGGACATCACCCTCTAATGTTAGGTTATAGTGGCGTAATTCGTCCATGGTGCAATGCAACCCTGCTAGAGCGTCGACACTATCGCATTTGTCGGTACCTTATGGCGTAACAGATGGAGCTCCCTTGTTAATCATGACCAAAAGTGGCTAGGTGTAGGAGTGAATGATATAAGTAACTAGGTTGATGGTGAGGAAGAAGGTATGTCCCATGTTAGCTTTATCGGGGGCCATGGTGGGCACCAATGTACTGGTCAAAAAGTATAGGTGTGTGTGTTCCTTCTATAAAGGTAGTGGAACTCAAAGGTCTTAGCAGGCATATTACATTGTATGCTGGTTAGGGATTTCCCACGGTGGCGAGAAGACCTATATGGTGGTGTTTTATGGTGGTTTACAAACACTACTAACGTGAGGTGAAAGGCTTTGTTGTTGAGTGGTGTGCTATGTTGTAGGCATATATAGGGTATGGTTTGTATTGCTTAAGACTTATATTTTCCCCCACTAGGGAGATATATTTATGATCCCATATTTTGGCCTAGGGTTTGTTGGACTTGTGAATTCACACACAAGAGGGGGTTGAATTGTGTGGTTTGGGAAAAATTGGATTTAAAAAACTTTTAGAAATAAAATCAAAGTTATACAATTTCATTCAAAGAGTTAAGGGAAGAAGGAGAACACCAAGAGGTATACAAGTTCATTAAAAAACGACTTAATCATGTCCCTAAGAATTGATCTTGAGAGTTTCCATTAAACATTAAGAGCTTTTAGTAGGAAAGGCTGACAGATCCCCTTATATAAGAAATTATGGTTGATCTTCAACCAAGAAATGCAAGAGGATAGATATAGCCGTTTGCGTTTTTTCTTTAGTATAAGCTTGAGAGTGAAGTGGCCAATCTTCCTTCCCCATGATGGTTTGAAGCGGTTAGTCTTTTCTCTACACATGATAAATTGATGGAAAAAACCCATGTTGGATTATGATTGATTGGGGTTGTATCTGTACTCATTCTGATGCGATAATTATTGTATAATTCGTATGTATTAATTTCAGAGATTTTGGATTGTCATGACAGAGGAAAATTATGATTGGGGTGGTTTATATGAGAAAAATGCATAAAAATACGCTATACCAGTGATGACACGCATTACCTAGATGTTAGTCCAACCATCATCGCATCAGGGAAGAAGAAGTCGAACCATTAGCGATGACGGGCGTCACCCATGTGAGGGTCAAACCGTCAGCACCTCACGACAGACGCAATTTCCCTTACACCTTCAGCTAGTGACAGGTAGGCATACCCATGTGGCGATGATCGTAATGACCGATTTTGATGTTTGACTCAATTTTTCATAGAAATTCTGATTCCTTGACTTATTTCATACTATTAAGTGATAATTGTTGAGAAATGAGTTTTTCTTGTTTATGATCAATTTAATTGATAGCAACCTCGTGAATATGCGATCTTGAATGTTGATGGTTTAGGTACTAGGAGAATCAATGTTTTAGCCCTACCAACAATATTGATATGTTTAGGTTCACAAGAATCAGTGTTAGCCTTAACAAGCAGTGTTAATATTGGGGTATGAGGTTTGGACAGAGATTTGTGTTTGATTCTAACATCATGCATCATGTATATCAGAGTTAACTTAAGACTTTGGTGCAATGTTTAGGACTTCGGTCTAGTGTTCAACATATCGGTCTAGAGTTTAGGACTTCGATCCAATGTTTAGGACTTTGGTCCAGTGTTTAGGATCACTCAGTAACATACCTTTAATATTCAGTGATGGTACCACATGCATAGGAGTATAGGAAACGAGCATTGCATATTTAATTTTGTCGGTCGTATAACTGTATTGATTATAACTGATGTTGTATATTATCCTTAATGTTTTAACAACATTTAAGTTATGTAATGTATTCTCAACCCTTCTTGTTTCCATGTTTCTACATATGCATATTATGTAGATAATTCACAGATAGAGATTGAGGAGTTATAGTTGCTATTTATGGAGGATGGTGTATTTGGCCTCTTCAGTTGTTTTGATTATGTTTTATGTTTTCGCCGGACCTTGTCGGCTATTAGTGTATTCCAGATTTTGCTCTGATACACTAACATCGGTTTGGGAATACTTTGCTATATTTTATAAGTTATTTTAAAATGATTTCTCATGTTATATTTAAAGTTTAATTTTACACCTTTGAAATGAAAGTTTAATGTTTTGTCAATGTGACACCCTTATCTCATCTTAATATTTTCCGTAATATTTTATAAATTATCATTAAGATTTAGGGTGTTACACCAATAATGTTTCTAGATCATGCCTAAATATATCATCAAAAATTGATAATCCAAGATTTTTTCTTAAAGATACATGTATGGGTTCAACTTTTTTTACAATGCATTATCAAAATAATTGTTATTGAATATATTATAAAATAAATCAAACTAATTGTATACTCTTTACATTGTAAATTAAATATCATTTTAACATATTATAATATTTAAAAGTATGAATTATTTTACTTTTTCAGTGACAGTAATGATTATTTTCCAATGATTTTCATAAATTAGTATTATTGTATCATGTTAGTCAACCTTCATACTCAATATACAAATGTTTGATAGAGAGTTGGTAATTAATAAACTAATGTATTTTTTTTAGGAGAAATAAAAAGGAATGTATATTGTTTAAGGTAGATTTTGAGAATGAATATGATTGTCTGTCTTGGAAATACCTTAGATATATTTTGAGAAGAATGAGTTTTAGGTGTAGATAGCTAAAATAGATGGAAGCTTGCATTTTTTCAAGTAGTATGTATGTTCTAGTAAATGGTAGTCATACACTGAACTTCCAAGCATGGAGAAGTTTGCGTCAGGGGGATCCTATGTCAACTTTTCTTTTTCTTCTCATAATTGAAGGTTTAGACGGGTTAATTTACAATGCCATTCAAATGGGGGAGTTCCAACCCTTCAAATTCAATGAGGAAATTCAGTTTTAACTAGTACAGTTTGTTGATGACACTATAACTTTGGGTGAGGGTACATGGAAAATCCTATGAAGCATCAAGTTTGTTTTACATGGTTTTGAGTTGGATTCAAGATATTGTGTTAACTTCTTTAAAAGTAAGCTCATATGACTTAATCCGAATGTATGCTTTAACCAAGTAGCCTCGACATTCTTGTCTTGTGGAACATGCTCAGTTCCTTTTTCATTCCTTGGAATCCTTGTTGGTGTCAATCCAAAAAGGATCTTAATTTGATTGTCAATTTTGGATAAGCTTTGTAGTCGTCTTTCAACTTGGAAGGGAAGAAATTATCATTAGGAGGGAGCGCAGTATTTTTGAATTATGTATAGAACAATATTCCAAAAAAAATTCTCATCCTTTAAAGCTTCTAAGATAATCATAAATAAAATAGAAAAGATACAACGAGCCTTCTTTTGGGGTGGTGTAGAAGAAAGTAATAGAATAAGTTTGGTTAGTTGGTTAAAAGTGTGTATGCCTAAGAACAATGGAGTGTTAGGTGGTAAGAACAATGAAAGGTTTAATTTGGGATTGCTAAGCAAATGGAGTTGAAGATTCCTTAATGATCACAATGATGTTTGGTTTACTTTTTTTCCTACAGATAAGGTGAAATCAAGAATAAAATCCTTAATGTTAATGGAGTTGTCAATAGAGAAAAGGATTCACTATGGTGGAAGAATTTAAGGCTAGTTGGTGGATCAATAGGAGGGGAGACTAATTGGTTTGCAGGTAGCTTTACTTTTAAGTTAGGAAATTAAAAGTGCATATACTTTCGGAAGAACGAGTGGGTTTTACTCTTTTGAGTAATTTGTTTCCAAGTCTATACTCGAATGCTCCTCAATTTAGTTTCAAGGTGGCATAGATGGGATAGTGGATTGAAAACTCATGGGTATGGGATCCGGGGATTAAAGTTTCAGTGCTAACCGAAGAAGAAGGAAGGTTTTATAGAAATTACATGACATTTTACTAATGATTCATCAAAATTTGGAAACTGGAGACTCTTTTGTGTGGTGGAAGAACAAGTTTGGCTTTGCTGTTAAAGTAAGCTACTAGAGGTTGAAAGATATTTGTTATGCAGACACACAGTTGGATGAGTCTACTAATGACTTCTCGGTAAGTGTATCGATAATGTCGAAGCAATAAAAAAGATCTAATCCACATGGGCTGCCTCCAAGCAAGACAAAATATGTGCAATTTATAAAAACTAGTAAGGGGGGGGGGATGTCGAGTTTTAGTGCGAAAAGTAAATAAACGAGTAAACAATGTCACGAAAGCAGCCATGTTGTGTTGTAGAATCCCCTATGAATGATTTAATCACTATAACTTTGTGGAGAATTAACAAAATTGTTGTAGCTGATCCCTTATTAAATAACTCACTAACCACTACTCAGAGTTTTCTATTCCTAGTCCGCCAACGTAAGCAGGGTTAGCTGTTGTATAGAGCGTTAGTTCTCTATGCCATTACTCGAGGTCTCCTATCCCTATTCAAGCAACATAAGTACAACAGTTTCCCTAGGTCCAACATATAGACTAATGGTCAGTATTCCCTATGTGCCCAATATCAAATTAAAATAGTATCTCAAATAAAAAGTATTACGAACAAGAAGAAATTGAATAAGATTATAGATCAATATGTTCTTACAGTGGTCACATCAACATAGAATCTAACAATTGAGAAATAGGTTCATCATAACTGAAATTCTGGTATCAGATATAAGATGTCGAAGGTGATGTTACGACACTGATATCTGTTAATACACAATGGAAATATAAACAAAATTGTAAAGCAAATCACACAAGCAATTGTTAACCCAGTTCGGTGCAACTCACCTACGTTTGGGGGCTACCAAGCCAGGAAGGAAATTCTCTATAATAGAATTAGTTCAAAGACTATCCGTACACTTCAACAAGTTACAGTCTTTCTCACCTAATCTCTACCCGTGCAACTTCTACCTAAGCACTCTTAGATATGAGAACCCACTCACTTCCCTTACAATCACACACCCGTGATTTTAAACAACAATCGTTGTGAAAAGAAAATACTTTTCAATTACAAAACTCTTGATTTTACTTCACAGTTTCAATCAAGAAGACACACTCTTGATCTTGCTTCACAACATTGATCAAGAAGACAAATAAGTCCAATTCAATCATCAATGGATGACTAGAATGACCTACAGACACCAACCCTAGCTCTCTCTCTAAATTTCGCTCAGTCTTGGTTGTGTGTTGAAACAGGTTTTCTAAGCCCCATTTTTATAGAAGCAATCTGCTGGGCTTGGATATCTTGAAAACCCTAAATATATTTTCCAATCAAATCTTTTTATAACAGCTGTATAGATCTCCTTGGAAAATAATCAAATCTGGTTGAAATCCCTGATTGAATACGCCAGCTAGCCATATCTTCAATCAACCAATGATTGCCAATACTTGTGCAATCACAAAACACCAGACATTCATACTGAATGTTCTGTGTACAGGATGTCATGACATCGGGTCTGACATCCTAGAAAAATCCTGCATAATCCAATTTCCTTTTATAGCAGGTACAACCATATCAGATACCATGACATTGTGTATGTCATCTGAAACAATCCTGCATGAACATGCCTTCCATATAAGCTCTAGCAAGTACAACCAATATCAGAAGCCTTATCATTGTATGTGGCATTCTGAAACAATCCTGCTTGCACATGTTCTTTAACTCCAGCAGGTACATAGGATATCTCATGTTAAGACATCACACATGACATCTTGTGAACACTCTTTGTTTTACCAAAATTGATGCCAACACTTAGAGTCAACAAACTCCCCCTTTGGCAAATTTTGGCTAAAACATATATTTGTCCTTTTTGTTCACAAGGCAAACTATCAGCAGTTAAACAACATAACAGAAGTTTAATCAGCAGCAGAAGCCAAACAATTACTAGCTATGGCTACTAGTAATACACACATGCACAAGGGTACTTCTCCTCCCCCTAAATCTGTGCAACAATCAACAGAATTACTAGTTATGGATGCAACTAGTAAGACACACAAATGCACAATGCACCAGGGTACTTCTTCTCCCCCTAAATCTGTGCATGCACCAAATATAACAGCTACTGTAACTCCAGCACCTGTACCAGCCAGAATGTCATACTGACATCTGCTTCAACATCAGCACCTATGCACAGCACCTGTACCAGCCAGAATGTCATACTGACATCTGCTTCAACATCAGCACTTGTGCACCTCTTTCAATAATAGCATGTCCTTCTGACTAGCCATATACATATTAGCCAGTATCCAGCTCCAACCAACTCCACCAGCTCCACATACTTCTCCCCCTTTTTAGTCAAAATTGACCAAAGGTAAATAAATCTCAGAGAATCTTTACACCCATCACATCTTTCGCTACACCATACCTCACAAAACTCCATACTCTTTTTGTGAGAACTATCCCCAGACTCCTTTGATTGCTATAGATTCTCATACACACATATCCCCAATTTTCCTCTTAAACATTCAAATTGATTGGCATCCAAGGCTTTTATGAATATGTCAGCTAATTTCCTCTCTGTAGGAACATGCTCCAGTGTTATGATCTTTTCTTCCACAAGTTCTCTGATGAAGTGATGCCTGATATCAATGTGCTTTGTCCTGCTGTGCTGAATAGGATTCTTGGAAATATTTATAGCACTCATGTTAACACAGTATAATGTCATGACTTCTTGTGTGACATTGTATTCAGATAATATTTGTTTCATCCAGACCAGTTGAGAACAACTACTTCCCGCTGCTATGTACTCAGCTTCAGCAGTGGATAGAGATACACAGTTCTGTTTCTTGCTGAACCATGAAATCAGATTGTTCCCTAAGAAGAAACATCCTCCTGATGTGCTCTTCCTATCATCAGCACTTCCAGCCCAGTCTGCATCACAGTATCTAGTCAACATAGATCCAGATCCATGAGTATATAACATCCCATAGTCACTGGTGCCATTGACATATTTCAGTATTCTCTTCACTTGGTTTATGTGACTGAATTTTGGTTCAGCTTGATATCTAGCACACACACCAACAGCAAATGCAATGTCAGGTCTGCTTGCTGTGAGATATAGTAGACTGCCTATCATGCTTCTGTATAGACTTTGATCTACACTGACACCATTTTCATCTTTGGAGATTTTTACATGTGTAGGAGCAGGAGTTCTTTTATGACTTGCATTCTCCATGCCAAACTTCTTCACAATGTTCTTGGCATACTTGCTTTGAGATAAAAAGATAGAGTCTTCCATCTGTTTGACTTGTAGCCCAAGAAAGTAAGTCAGTTCTCCAACAAGGCTCATCTCAAACTCAGATTGCATTTGTCTAACAAAGTGTTCAACCATCTGCTCTGACATTCCACCAAATACTATGTCATCTACATATATTTGTGCCACCATGAGCTTCCCTCCTTCATTCTTCACAAACAGATTTTTGTCAATACCTCATTTCCTGTATCCATTTTCAGTGAGGAACACTATGAGCCTCTCATACCAAGCCCTGGGAGCTTGTTTTAACCCATAGAGGGCTTTCTTCAATCTGTACACATGTTTTGGAAGGTTTGGATCTGTGAAGCCTTTAGGCTGTTCAACATATACTTCTTCATTTAGGTAGACATTTAGAAAGGCACTTTTTACATCCATCTAAAACAGTTTAAATTTCAGAATACATGCCACTCCAAGCAGTAATCTAATGGACTCAAGGCGAGCTACAAGAGCAAAAGTTTCATCAAAGTCAACTCCTTCAACTTGAGTATATCCTTAAGCTACCAATCTAGCTTTGTTTTTAGTAACAACCCCTTGTTCATCAGATTTATTCTTATATATCCACTTTGTACCTATGACATTTACTCCTTCAGGTCTAGGAACCAATTCCCATACTTCATTCCTTTTGAATTGACCTAGCTCTTCTTGCATGGCATTGATCGAGAACTCATTAGTCAAGGCTTCCTTGATATTTCTAGGTTCAATCTTTGACACAAAGCAGCCATGTGAGATTACTTCTCTTGATCTAGTAGTGACTCCTTTATCTGGGTCTCCTATGATAAGGTCTTTGGGATGATCCTTCTGAATTCTGATAGAGGGTCCCTTGTTGATTTTGTCATCTTCAGGTTCAGCTTGAGGTGGTTCTTCTTCCTTATTCTTGTCTGACGAGTCAGTTGGAGAATCATTCAGAGATGTCTCGACATCGTCCGTGACATCAATTTGTTGATCATCAACCACTACATTAATGGATTCCATCAATATATTGGTTCTGGAATTAAAGACCCTGTAGGCTCTGCTGTTTGTTGAGTAGCCCAAAAATATTCCTTTATCACTTTTGGGATCCATCTTCCTTCTTTGCTCACGATCAGCCAAGATATAGCATTTGCTACCAAATACATGGAAGTATTTTACTGTACGTTTTCTTCCTTTCCAGACTTCATACAGAGTTGTGGGAGTCCCTTTCTTTAATGTCACTCTGTTGTGGACATAGCAGGCTGTGGTCATGGCCTCAGCCCAAAAATGATAGGGTAACTTCTTAGCATGAATCATAGCTCTGGCTGATTCTTGCAGAGTCCTATTTTTTCTTTCCACCACACCATTTTGCTGGGGAGTGATGGGAGATGAGAACTCATGATGAATTCCTTCTGAAGAACAGAATTCAGCAAATTTGTTGTTCTCAAACTCCTTTCTATGATCACTTCTAATTTTGATAACAAGACTTTCTTTTTCCCTTTGAAGTTTCAGACAAAGCTCCTTAAAGACTTCAAACACATCAGAATTTTCTCTTATAAAATTGATTCAGGTGTATCTGGAGAAATCATCCACCACCACATATGCACATTTCTTCCCACCAAGGCTTTCTACCTGCATGGGTCCCATCAAGTCCATATGAAGTAGTTCCAGGACTTTGGTAGTTGTGTCATGTCTGAGCTTCTGGTGTGACCTCCTTGTTTGTTTTCCAATCTGACATTCTCCACAGATTTTTCCCTCATCAATCTTTAAGTTGGGAATCCCTCTAACTGCTTCTACTGATATGATTATCTTCATAACTTTCAGGTTCTGATGGCCCAATCTTTGATGCCATATCTTCACTTCTTCTTCTTTAGCTAATGTACACATTGAAGAGTATCCAGTTTCTTGAGAGCTCCACATGTAGCAGTTGTCTTTGGACCTAACTCCCTTCATGATTACTTTATTTTCTTTGTTAGTAATCAGACATTCAGTTTTTGTGAAGTTTACATTCAGACCTTGATCACATAGTTGACTGATGCTTATAAGATTAGTTGTTAATCCCTTAACAAGTAGAACATCATCAAGGTCAGGAACCCCAGGGCAATCCAGCCTACCCATTCCCTTGATTTCACCTTTTGCACCATCACCAAAGGTAACATAACTCATGGCATGGGGATGAAGTTCAGTCAACAGGTTTTTATTCCCAGTCATATGTCTGGAGCAACCACTATGAAAATACCAATCTTCTTTGGCTGAGACTCTGAGGGAAGTGTGGGCTATTAGACTTGTGCCCTTTGTCTTAAGAGCCCATTGCTTTCTGCTGACAGTCTTGTGATGTTTGGACCTAGATTGGTGTTGAGGCTGAACAGGACCAGGATAGTCATATAGCTTATAACAGAAGGGCTTCAAGTGGCCAAATTTTCCATAGTATTGGCATTTCCATCTTTGATGGTTCCCTTTCTGTTGTTGTGACATCTGATGTGACATCTCAGGTTTGCTTTTAACATGGCTGCTCTTAGGTTTGGATTTTGATTTGCATCTGCACTCAGCCTTGAATCCAATGCCAGATTTGTTTCCAGTTATTTGCCCAGTCTGGAGAATCTTGTCTAGGGTGGCAAATCCATTGTTAAGCATTTTTACATACTTAGTCATCTCATCTAGTTTGGAATTCAAGAATACAGCCTCAGTTTCCAATTTTGAGATGGTTTCCATATACTCTTTCTTCTCATTTTTTAGCTGAGCTATCACTTGCTTCTGTCTTTCAACTTGTCTGCACACTCCTGCCCTTCTTTGGCACCACTCTTTGTAGGTAGTATCCAGCTCTTCAAATGTTCTTTCATCATCAATTGACTCTTCCTCAGACCCCATCTTCCTGTCAAAGCATTCACATGATTTGTGGCTTCTTCAGTTTCACTTCCATCAGACCAAGAGGCTACAAGGCTCCTCTTTTGTTTCTTGAGGTACGTCCCACATTCAGTTTTAATATGACCATATCCATTACTCTCATAACATTGAACTTCTTTGGGCTTTTCTTCAGACTTTGTGTTTTTACCAAAGTTGTTGGATTTATTGATGTTAGATGTGATGTTTTTGACATTGCCCTTAGCTCTGACGTCTACCCTTTTCATTAGTCTGTTGAACTGTCTTCCCAGCATTGTTATCTCATTTGCCAGGTCTCCATCAATGTCGTGACCACCTTCCTCATCTTCCTCTTCGGTGTTTGACATAAATGCTATGCTCTTGGCCTTCTTTTCAGCTCCATCACATATTCCCATCTCAAATGTTTGGAGGGATCCAATTAGCTCATCCACTCTCATATTTGAGATGTCTTGAGATTCTTCTATGGCTGTGACTTTCATAGCAAATCTCTTGGGGAGTGATCGTAGTATTTTTCTTACCAGCTTTTCATCTGACATCTTCTTGCCGAAAGCTCCAGAGGCATTGGCAATTTCAAGAATGCTCATGTAAAATTCATGAATATTTTCATCTTCTTTCATTCTTAAGTTTTCAAACTTGGAGGTGAGCAGCTGAAGTCTAGACATCTTTACCCTAGATGTGCCTTCATGAGTGGTCTTGAGAATGTCCCAAGCCTCTTTGGCTACTTCACAGTTATTTATCAGCCTGAAAATATTCTTGTCCACTCCATTGAAGATGGCATTCAAAGCTTTAGAATTTCCAAGGGCTAGGTCATCCTCCTCCTTGGACCATTGTTCTTCAGGCTTTTTCTCAGCAGAGAATTCTCCTTCTTTAGTAACTACAGGATGCACCCAGCCTATCAAGACAGCTTTCCAAGCTTTATTATCAAGGGATTTTAAAAAAGCTACCATTCTTGGTTTCCAATAGTCATAGTTAGAACCATCCAAAATTGGTGGCCTATGAACAGATCCTCCATCCCTCTCCATTGTACCAAAAAGTATTCTCCCTAGATCTCACCTGGAGCCAGAGCAGGATGCCTGCTCTGATACCAATTGAAATTCTAGTATCAGATATAAGATGTCGAAGGTGATGTTACGACACTGATATCTGTTAATACACAATGGAAATATAAACAGAATTGTAAAGCAAATCACACAAGCAATTTTAACCCAGTTCGGTGCAACTCACCTACGTCTGGGGGCTACCAAGCTAGGAAGGAAATTCACTATAATAGAATTAGTTCAAAAACTATTTGTACACTTCAACAAGTTATAGTCTTTCTCACCTAATCTCTACCCGTGCAACTTCTACCTAAGCACTCTTAGATATGAGAACCCACTCACTTCCCTTACAATCACACACCCGTGATTTTAAACAACAATCCTTGTGAAAAGAAAATACTTTTCAATTACAAAACTATTGATTTTACTTTACAATTTCAATCAAGAAGACATACTCTTGATCTTGCTTCACAACTTTGATCAAGAGGACAAATCAGTCCAATTCAATCATCAATGGATGACTTGAATGACCTACAGACACAAGCCCTAGCTCTCTCTCTAAATTTCGCTCAGTCTTGGTTGTGTGTTGAAACAGGTTTTCTAAGCCCCCTTTTTATATAAGCAATTTGCTGGGCTTGGATATCTTGAAAACCCTAAATATATTTTCCAATCAAATCTTTTTATAACAACTGTATAGATCTCCTTGGAAAATAATCAAATCTGGTTGAACTCCCTGATTGAATGCGCCAGCTAGCCATATCTTCAATCAACCAATGATTTCCAATACTTGTGCAATCACAAAACACCAGACATTCATACTGAATGTTCTGTGTACAGGATGTCATGACATCGGGTCTGACATCCTAGAAAAATCCTGCATAATCCAATTTCCTTTTATAGCAGGTACAACCATATCAGATACCATGACATTGTGTATGTCATCTGAAACAATCCTGCATGAACATGTCTTCCATATAAGCTCCAGTAGGTACAACCAATATCAGAAGCCTTGTCATTGTATGTGGCATTCTGAAACAATCCTGCTTGCACATGTTCTTTAACTCCAGCAGGTACATAGGATATCTCATGTTAAGACATCACACATGACATCTTGTGAACACTCTTTGTTTTACCAAAATTGCTGCCAACACTTAGAATCAACAATAACACAACCTAATCTAGAAGAATTTAGCTACTCATAGTATGATTAAAAATACCATAATTGATAAATAAAGATAACATAAGAAGTCCCTTGGAGAGATGACCTCAAATGGATTTAAATGCTCCAAAAATCATCACTTGTGATCTCTAATTCATGCTTTAGTCTCCCAAAATTGTAACTCTTGTGAAAGTGCGGAAAACCCCCTTTAAAAGGTGTCATAATGGACCAAAACACGTCAGAAAAAGACCTAGAAAAGTAACCATCACGCGCGCAATGCATCAGTTAATGCCCTATTGCGTGCGAGATGTTACACGATTTATTTCAGAAGCTTCACCCTTTTTTGCTCCTTTTCACTAAAGTTTTCACTAAGTCCACAATTTGCACATTTAGCTATTTCCCCATATTCTTTGGTCATTCTTCCTCATATTTGCTCGACTTTCACTTGTTTTTCTCCGATTATTCAACTAAATATATGCAATGAAGGACTGTCATCATAACCCCAAACTTGAATTGTTGCTTGTCCTCAAGTAACTCGCCTGGAGTTTCACATTTCCACAAACAATAAGTCTCACAATAACAATCTAACATCACCAAATTAAATATTTCTTTTACCTGCCCATTGTTCTAGCTCCCAACTTCTATTCGGAGAATTTGAAAAAACATCCTCAATATTGACAAGTACCCAACTTTTCTCTAAACTCACTATAACTCACTCAATGGATAGGGTAACCTCTCAATAAACATGCAAAATAAATTAAACTTAGCTTGATCATGTTCTAATAGAGTCAATCATAGAAATCACAACACACGCATTAGAGGAATTTTCAGGCTGTAACTTGGCTTATGTTAGGATAGGAAATTTTTAGGAAAGTAGGGTTAAACCTTTGGATCTAGGTTCCTAGTTCTACTTCTATCATTATACTTTTTTGTTCCTTTTTGCTATACTAGAGAGTTTTGATCCTTCTTATAATATCATTGTTTTCTTTTCTCATTCATTTTTTTTGAATAAGTGTCTTTTTCCACTTTTTTTTTCACTAACAATTTTTAAAATTTTGGATCATATTCTCTAATACCCCAACCCCAAACTTAAAAGTTTGCTCACTTCCAAGAGCACCTAAAGTTAATATTTTTCATATACTTTAAGACTATACTTCTATCTAACTCCAAAGAGAGGGTGGAAAGAAAAGATTTTTCAAGTAATATGGCTAAGAATTTTAGGCTACGTCACTGAAATAAAGGCTTAGGCTCAAAGTGTTTAGCAATGGATATACTTATTACTAAAGGGTAGCTTACAAAGGCTCAAGGTTATAAACAAAAGAAAATTTTCTCAGTGTGTGTTGTTCAAACCAGATAACTTAATTAGAAATAGATCAAACCAGATAAAAGAATAATGCATGGATACACTCATAAAGAAAGAAAAGTGAACAATAAAAATATTTGGCTCAAACATTACTAAATGAGGTATATGTAGGTTGATTACAAGTTCGTTGATTTCTTTCTCATCCTTTGCCTTCAAGTTGCTAGTTACTATTATGATGATCAAGTTTCTTTTGGATCATTTGTTCAATTCTAAAGTGCTAAACTTGTAATATGAAAAAAAACATAAATAGCTATAAACATGTATATTAAAGAAATTGAGATCTTCATTGAAAATTTATGCTTTAGTAGCTACTTCCTCTTGGTATGGTATTGAATAAAATAAAATAAATTATGCAAAACAAAAACTAATTAAAAAAATTGGTTTCCTCCCATCCAACGCTTATTTTCCTTCAATAGCTCGACGTCTTATTCTCAAAACACGTCAGGTGCGAGGGATGAAGTTTTTACCAAAATACCCCTAACTTTAAAAAAAACCCCAAAATAACCCTGATTTCAAAAAAAAAATCCCAAACTACCCCAGTTTTAGGAGGAGACGTCAATCCAATTGGTGCCTCCTATTAACATTAAAGAGGAGGCGCCAATTGGATTAGCTAGGGCACATGGTGTAGCCAATTCAATTGGCTCCCATGTGTATGGTTTGAAAGAAGGCGCCAATTGGTTTGGCGCCTCAGTGCAAAGTGCATTTTTTTTGTTATAAATAGAGGTGTTGTGTGAATAATTTTTCCACATCTCATTTCATCATTTTGCAATCATGTTTGGTGTTCGTCTCCGCTATGGAAATGTGATTTATTCGAGAGACAAACCTCAGATGATGATGCTCTTCTAGAACATCAATACATTCGATCAACTGAAGAGGGAACTAGTTCGTTGGTTAGATGGGAAAATACGAGAAGGGGAAATAATTAGAAGTATTGAGAGGCTCGACAATATCTTTGGTTAGGTGCGAATAAAAGCTGATAAGGATGTTAGGGAAATGATGTTTGGACGAGATGACATCACTTTGATTGTTGTAACTAGTTAGAAATATTATGTTTTTAGTTTTCTTATGTTGTAGTGATGTTTGTTGTGAACCTCGTTGTAACAAAAACTAAATGATATATAAAAATTGAAGGTTACAAAAATCCAATGTTAAAAAAGATTATGACTTAGATGATGCTCCTCGATTGGGACAGTTGTTCTTATTGTGTCTTGGTTGACGACAGACACTACATAGTCTTATCATTTTATTTGTCGTATCCATGTGTGTCCTGATACGTGTGCTGTTTGGCCATCCTTTTTTCTTTCTACGCATCTCGTTGTTGTGACAAAACATGTCACCTTCATATGGAGGCTAGTATTCCTCCATCGGTAGCACCGAGAAGCTTTTGTTATAGACATTCATGACGGTGATGGCCTTGTAAACATCAGATAGATGGTTGTAAGCTTCCTGGCGAGTATGTGCGTATACTGCAATGATATGGGAGCAAGGAATGCGGAAGGCCTGGAATTTTCCACAGTCGCACCAACTTCTGTTTGGTTTGACATCATAGGATAAATTTGGTCTCCCCTCATTGTGGTCCATTGTTTCCTGCACGCTGAAATTTTGCATATGACGATCAAATACTGTTATCGTGTGTGTGCTAGCTTTAATGATCTCCTCTTTCATCACTTTCATGCAAAACTCACTGAATATTTTCCCAGAGATTAACACAACACTCCATCTTTAACCTTTGGTTGTGAAGGTAGAAGCCAACCTATAATAGGTTGATCTGACCAAGGCGGTTATTGGAAGATTTCTAATGCCTTTGAATACGTCATTCATACATTCCACAAGGTTTGTTGTCATGTGGCCTCATCGACAACCTCCGTCAAATGCCCTTGTCCACTGCTCTACTGGTATGTTATTCATCCATCTTCCTGCATCTTCATTAGACAGTCTAATTTCATCACGGTAATATTGAAATGACAGCTGAGTTAGAGCATACACAGTGTTCACCACTTTCTTGCGTAGGTTCTTATCTTTTATTGCATGCATGAAGTTTTGTGCGATATGTCTAATGCAATAGAAATGTGTAGGAGGAGGATCATGCCATCCGTTGTCATGGTTATTATAAGTGTAAGACCCCAATTTTGACCCTAAGATCCCTCATGATATCTCATCATATGCATTGGCATTGGGATCACATCTTGGTATCCTCCTTACCCCTCACTCATTGGGTTTGCATTGGGAGAGATCACCAAGCATTACTTATTGTATCATACTTTGTATTTTATCATTTTACTAACCAAAATACCAAAATATGCCTTTGTATATATCTAACTCTTTTTTAGGTAGGGCACATGCTCACCTTTGATCTATCAAGTTCATATCTAGGATTTAAGACCCTCATTGCTAAGAGCTCATTCATGAATGGTCTACAAATGTCTCTAAGTATCATATATGGATCCCCATGATCTCCAAATGTTATTTTGATCAAGAATTCATCAAGATTTTGGAATTGGTTTGCCTTTGAAACCCTAGTTCATCTAGGTATCTTGTGTAACTTCTTCAACAAGCTTCTTTAACAATTGATCAAATATTTCAAGGGATGCTTCAAATTACATCATCTTAGGCATATATTAGCTCCCATGAGTCCCAAAAGTCAAGATAATTACAAGCTATCAAGTTGGTTCATGGTGGTTGACCAGAGGAATTCATCTGATCAAATCTGGGGTCCCCTAGACCCTATCTCCTACACTTTTTGTCATATGAAAATCATTCCAAGAGAAAAGTTACTATAAATGACATTCCAAACAACTTCCATGCTTATGTTTAGTGATAGTTTTTATTGGAAAGACATTTTTTATGGTGAAAGATTATAGGTCATTTTGTCTAAACTCTAATTTGGAGTTAAACTTTCCAAGGCCATAACTTGCTCAATTTTTATGAGATGAAATATTTCCAAGTTTCACAATCCAATTAAAGATGTCTACTTCAACTTTTATGTTTGGATGAATGGCTAATTCAACTTTTATGAGCATGTGATATAAGGATACATTATAGGTCATTTTGGACCAATACCATTGAACAAGTGATTTTCCTCAACTTCAAAAATGCATAACTCCTTCATATTAAATCCAAATGAGGTCAGATGTGTGACCATTTTGAAGGACTTTGATAGAGCTACAACTTTGATGAAGGAACGTTTCTTGTTTGAAGCTCGCATAAAAAGTTAGCCAAGGTGGAATAAGTGAACATATGGCTTGACACTTTAAAAATATTTCGATATGTTTAATTTTCCAAGCTTCCACCTCAAAATTCATCATGATACTAGCTTAAAAGGTAAAAGTGTTCAACATGAAAGTTGTTCCTCTTGATCTAACCTTTCCAAAAAGTCCAATTTCATCCATTTTTGACAAGATTTGAATGGGATGCGCATGGCTTGAATATTGCATTATCATTTGGCAAGATTGAACTTCAAACTTCCATGCATATTTGCCTAGCATTTTATCATGATCTCAGACTTATGTACACTCAATTATGGACCAGTGTCTGAAGTCCTACCAATGTAGGAAACAAGATTGAAGTCCATAATTATCTTGGATCCTTGGTTGTTTGAAGTCCTACCATTGTAGGAAACAAGATTGAGTTGCTTTGAGGTAAAATCTAAACAAACCAGATCGTGCGCCTCAAATTTCAACTCATTCTATCTTTTAATATACTTGGATTTAGGATGAATTGAGGCCAGATTCGAGCTCAGTGCCATTTTTACTTCAAAATCATGTCCTTCTTTTTAATTTTTGTGATGGTTATGACTGAACCAGTCTGGTGAAGCTCACCAGAGAAGGAGATTGGAGTTATAGCTCTTGTGGTGAGTTGGCATGTTCAGAGCCACATGATCCATTTGAAATGATTTAATCATAAGTGTTGGTTTGAATGTGGTGCGCTGACTAGAGTCTATCGTGGACTACACGCTTGTGACCACTTGATCTGCCACCTCAATTAATAAGGGAGATCAAGTGGTCCAAGTTTTACTGATTATTTGATTTTTATTTTTATTTGTTTTATTTTCATTAATTCATATTAATTTTAATATTGATCCAAAAAATATGAGAGTTTCACAAAAAAAATAATAATAAATTCATCTTTCATTTTCTGAATTAAAATTATTTTTTGGATCATTATTAATATTTTTCATGATTTAATTGTTTTTGTGAATATTTTTAATTATTTAAAAATAGTTTTAAGTTTCCAAAAATTATGAAATTTTTTCTCCAAGGTCCTTTGACCTTGTTTGACCATTGATAAATCTCATGGCCATTTCTTTAGTGTTTTGATGAGGTTTTAGGAATTTGATAAACCATGATTTAATTTAATGCATATTTTAGTTGATTTTAATTATTTAAATGTCAAATAAATTGTGTTTGAGGTTCTAATTTTGACTTGTGTTGTTGGGCCTTGGTCAATGTTGATTTGACTTTGTTAAGTTAAGATCATTGGATTTAGGGGATTGATGAAATGTACATTTCATCTCCCAAAATGAATGAATGATCTTAATTAGGTAAAAGTAATCCTTTGACCAATTTGTGTTGATTCCATTTCCCTTTCCCTCTTCATCTCATTCCCTTTCTTTATTCATTGATGTCATGGACCTATGATATCTCTAGATCCTAAGACTAGTTGATTGCAAAATCAACATGAGTATGGATGAGATTAGGTCCACCTTTTTGCATATTCTTTTTGTGTGTGGTATGTTTTATGAGCATATTCCATTATATTATGTCTCTAACATGCATTAACACCAAAATTCTATTGTTCGGCCTCAAATAGTTGTGACTTCTACATAAGTCCAATTACAATTACTTAACATATCGCTAAATTTATGACACAAAAGGCATAGCATTCTAGTAAGTGAGATTGTAAGTCTCCCCTCTTTCATGGTATTGCATGGAAACTTGGCCTTTTTTCCTTCCTTTGGAAGATGTCTTGGTTCAAGGATCCATGGTTGTGACAAGTGGGTTGAGTGTTCTCCAAAGGATGACTTAAACAAAACAAAAACAAAATCAATACTAACTTCTAATCAACTAACAATTAACATTTAATTTCAAGCCATTTACTTTTATGCACTTTAATTTCAAGTCTTTATTCATTTGTCATTATTCATACCATTCAATTTGTTTACATAATGTCATTTTCACTTTGCTCATTTGAGCCTTGTCTTGTGATTATATTGTGTTTGTATATACGTGTTTGTGTTTGTGGTCTTTTGACCTTAATGTACATAATAAGAATAAAAACCCTAAAAAACATTTTTGTGTGGACTGTTGGATTTGACCTGAGACATTGGACTTAGAATTAGGCAACACTTCTTATGCAAAGGACTTGGCCAATGCCAACTTTCATGAAACCAAGTGCTTGTGAAGTGAACTTTCATCTAATACAAATATTGAAAATCCATTTGAGTTCATCTGTAACATTATCATATTGAAGTTGTTATTCTGAACTTGTGTTTAATGCTCCCTTTGAAGTCATCTGGTGCATGGGGAATCATGGAGAAGATCATAGAGTTGTTAAGCTTGGATGTGGCTATCTTTATATGATGACTTGGTCTTCACCTTTCTATTTATGAATTGATATTGCTTGTTTCTAAAGCCCAAGGGAAATTTGGGTTTCTATATGACATTCTTATCTATTGGATTGCATCCCATTGGTCAGATCTTTTCAACTCTTAACTTTTAATTTTTGCTTAGGATTAGTCTCTTCATCTCTTCCCCACTTCTTCAATTTCAAAAACCTCTCCCGCCTTTTAAAATCTTCTTTGTTTGTGATTTCTAAACTTAGACTCTTTTCAAATTAGAAACTTTGGCCTTATGCCATTGAATTTTTAAACTCTTTTCTTAATCAAACTTGTAAATGAACATAACTATACTTCGCTTAAAATTTCAAAAGCCGAAAAGAAATAATACTCATTCAAACCTTTTTGGATCTCTTGTGCCTTTGTTAAATTCAAAATTTTGTTAAAAGCAACTCATTCACTTTGAAATTGTTACCACGAACTACGAGGTTTTGATCCCTCATTTTATGTTGGTACGTAGGCACAAGTCCGAAGGTCTTGTCAAACACAAAAATATAATTAATGAATTATTTTCTCATCTCTCCACTCTATTTATTGCAAACTTTTTTTTATACAAAAATACTTATGCATACAAGAAAGGGCTCCCTAAGAGTACCTAGCACACTTTGGATGCTAACACATTCCCTCTGTGTAACCAACCCCATTACCTGTAATCTCTGCCATTTTATTAGTTTTGATTTGAAAACTTATTATTTTTGGGTTTTTTTCGTACTTTTTCCTTTTCCCTTGGAAACAATAAAAGCGTGGTGGCGACTCTAGTTTTATTGACATCTAGCTTATCCATAGCTTGATGGTCATGAATTTACCACTACAGTAAGCATTCTCAATGGCAGCATGTCTATAAGAAATTTAACAGAGATTGGCTTGTGGAGCCACATGTGTTCTGAGATGTCGAAGAAAGAAAACCCAACCACCAGCAGTTTCACCTTCGACCAGAGCAAAGGCAACGGGAAAGACATTGTTGTTGTCGTTGTGCAACCGTCATAAGCAAAGTACCCTTGTATTTTCCGTATAACCATGTTCCATCAATTTGAATAATAGGTTTACAGAATGCAAAACCTTTGATGCATGGGTCAAACGCCCAAAAGAGATGGTGAAAGATTTTATTACCAGTAACATATGTTTCTTCTGGTGTCATTGCTGGCAATGTCTCCATAATTGCAATAGTTCCTGACATATATGTTTTAGTACCCACAAAAACTGTGGCACGTCTTCGTATCAATCCTCCCAATTGCTGAATACCTATTCAATAACCTTTGTCCTTGCAATCCATGCTTTCTTTTAAGATGGAGTATAATTATATCTTGTTCTGATATGAGATATAATTATACTCACCTCCACTGGTGGGTCTTTGTTAACAAGCGGCAAAATGTCTTGACATGTCAATGAAACGCTTAATTTACGGTGATCTTGTTCAACTTTAGTTGCAATACAACTATGAGGTGGGTGTATTGAAGCTATCTCCCAAGATTCGCATTTCTTTTTGTAACATGCAGCCAACTAAAACTTACAAAGGATGTTATGACATCCATTGACATACCTTCTCGAATCAGTGTGATTCACTATCAAATCAGAAGAGTTGTTCATGTGGAATTTTTTGATAGCTCGCACACATTCTTTTTTAGTGCGGAACATGTCTCCCACCTTTAACTCGCCTTCTGATCATAGATACGGGTTATAAGAAACAATGTTGGATGTTTCATCGTCATGCAGATCCATGTGTCATATGTTGAGGAGGATTTTAGACATGACTAGGAGGTAATGGCGTTGGTTGATCATCATCTTCAATGTCGTTGTTCAACGTATGATCGACTTGTATCTCGGTCTCTTCTTCTTCATCATCAACGACGTTGACTTTTACTTCTGCTTATGGGTCGACGTTATCTGAGTATTGTGAATCAAATTCATCAAATTCATCTTGACTAGTTATTTGAGATTGCTGAGATGGTATACTTGGTTGAAGAGTAATATACAACTCAATACAATTGCATCTAGAATGTTCGTGACTAACAAACATGTATTCAACATCTTCATCATCCCGTACCTTTAGCGGGAAAAACTTGCATTGACTGTTCTAAAAAAAAATTGATTTTGATACGTGATCTTTGACACAATACTAGATCCTATGCAGGATTAAATTCGTTTTTTCAAATGCAAGAAATTTTCATTTCTCTTGATTGTAAGTTGAATGGTATCCGTGTTTCGAAAACAAAACTCGTATAACTCAGACTCGTATGTCTCACCATTTCGTTGAACATTGACATTATATTTTGCTGAAGATGACATTGTAAAATTTATGGTGCAGATGAAAATTAAATTCTTGCTGCAGATGAATGTGTGTTGATTGTTGGATGTTGATAGTAAGACACTTAAATAGGTTGGTGATTTTTCTAACATGCAAGGAAGTCTGAAGTGATGTGTCTAACATACAAGCTAGTCCAAAGTGATGATTCAAACATTCAAGCTAGAAGGAAGTGATGTGTCCAGCATGTAAGAGAGAGGGAAGCCACGTGTCACTTATGTAAGCCCTAGCTCCAAATGACTTAGCGCCTCCTTGAAATCCTTGCACATGGGCGTCATTCCATTTGGCGACACCATGTCTTGCATGCATGCAGACCTCGAAACCAAGCATGAAAAGCTAGATGTGTCATGCATGAGCCTAGGGAGGCACCAATTTGAATGGCGACACCATGTAAAAAATGCACATGGGCGCCAATTCATTTGGCTACCACATGCAATCACATTTTTCCAAGCTTCCACACTTTTCCTATAAATAGGAAGGTGACTCTAATATTTCTTCCACACCATCACTCACTACTTCCTCTACAACATTAAATTACTACTTTCACCTGCACCATCACTCACTACTTTCATCTGCACCAACCTCTTTCATCTCCGACAAGATGTATATCCTCACAATGGACGAATCGCACAGAGGAACAGTTACAAACATTGCAACTTATGTAAGCGTTTAATTTTTTTGTTATTTGTATAGAGTACCTTTTAATAACATATCAACTTAGTAAATTATTTTATTGTTTCTTTTATAAGATATTTCAAGGTTTCGTACTCGGGTCCACGAATATGTCCACATGGACCCGATGATTCAACTGTATGTCGAACTCACAAGTTTTGGACATATAAGCAAATGTATGTCTTGGTCGGTGGATAATAAATTCATTCTTGCGTTATGTGAAAGATGGCGTCCCGAGACACACACATTCTGGTTTCCAACCAGTGAGTGTACCATGACATTATAAGACGTCTACATGCTATTGGGATTGCGTATTAAAGGTAAAGTTGTAAACGGTAAAGCAATCTATGAGAATTTAATTTGCATGGACCACTTGGATACTGATTTGCTAGATGATAACTCAAGAGGTCAAGGTATACTCTTTTCATACCTTAAGTCATACTATAACAGTTTACATTTAGATGAACATTCTACTGAAGAGGCTCGAATAATAAAAACTAGGTGTTACATTATGCTTTTAATTGGTTCTTTTTTATTTCCCGAATGTAGTGGTTCTAGTATGCATGTTATGTATTTACCTTTACTAAGACACGTAGATAGAATAGGAAGTTACAGTTGGGAATCCGCTTGTCTGGCCTACCTGTAGAGCTCTTTGTGTAAAAATTCATACAAAGACATATCTACCTTTTCTAGATGTGTTGTTTTTCTCCAAGCATGGGGTTGGTCAAGACTACTGTCCCTAGCGCCCGTCAACAACAACCCTTTCACATTCATATATGCATAAAAGTGAGTTAATTAAGATGCTATATATTTACTTACTTTAACGATTATTATCTCTAACTAATATTTTTACCTTTATGGTGCAGATGGTCGGCACGTGGTATGAGTTATAACAGATGTCCTAGACATTGTATTACCCAATATCTCAATCTCTTGGATCACCTTCGACCAACAGATGTATGGATAATAACCTAATTATTTCGTAATAATTCGTTAATTTCTTCTACCAAGTTTATAATCTAACTTACGCTCATATTTCAGTTCATTTGGCGTTCATACCTAAATTTGGATCATGACCATGAAATCAACGAAGAAGACACAGTCGTATGGACTGCATGCACATCGATCATAAGATTCACAACTGTGGAGATGCACAACAGTGATCGTGTGGAATTGCAATTCGGTATGCTTCAACACATCCCGTATCCCCCAGCAAACCTAGGAGAACGGCATCTGCACAAAGTTAATGACCAATGGAACTTCAATCCATGGCAAAGCTTCACTAGATCTGAGTGTCACAATTAGAAGCACCGCCATGACCATGTCTTAACTGACGCAGTGATGCCAAATGAAGAAAAACTAAATCATACTTATATGGCTTGGTATAGATCAGTTGGTTTTGAGTTCATCGTCGAGGATATGTACCTATACGACCCACGCCAACAAACTTACACACCAGACGCCTCAACATTTAACCCCCAACAACATTGTCAGACCAGCTACACACAACCCCCTATCTGTCAAACTCTCCGTTCCACAAACACACAAACATACAACCCTAACATGCCATACACCCAACCACAATACCAAGAGCATACCTCGTACCACCACCAACAAATAGATCATCAACTAGAGACCCAACATTGCTTCGCACCCAATACATCACCTACCTCCAAGTAAGATAAAATGTGTGCAATTTATAAAAATTATTAAAAGGGGTGTGTGTGGGGGGGGGGGGGGCAGTTTCAAGTTTTAGTACGAAAAGTAAATAAATGAGTAAATAGTGCCATGAAAGTGGTCAGGTTGTGTTGTAGAATCCTCTACTCTTCTATTATTGATGTTTGACGCCCTGCGAGAATGATTTAATAATTATAACCTCATAGTGAATTAACAAAACCGTTATAACCGATGTCTCACGAAATAACTCACTAACCACTACTCAGAGATTTTTATTCTTAGTCTGCAAGCGTAAGCAGGGTTAGATGATGTATAGAACGTTAATTCACTATGCCCTACTCGTGGTCTCCTATCCATATTCAACTAGCGTAAGTACAGCAATTGCCATAGGTCTAACACATAGACTAATGGTCAGTATTCCCTATGTTCCTAAAATCAGATTAAAAGAGTATCTCACATAAAAAGCATTATGAACAAGAAGCAATTGAATAAGATTATAGATCAATAGGTTCATACAATGGTCAAATCAACATAGAATTCAACAATTGAGAAATAGGTTCATCATAATACAAACTAACCTAGAAGATACTCATAGTATAATTAAAAATACCACAATTAATAAACAAAGATAACATAAGAAGTCCCTTGAAGATATGGTCTCCAATGACTTCAAATGCCCCCAAAAATCACCATTTATGCTCTCTAATTCGTGCTTTAATCTCCCAAAATCGTAACCCTTGTGAAAGTGCGGAAAATCCCCATTTAAAGGCGTAAGAATGGACTAGAACGAGTCAGTAAAATGCCCAGAAAAGTGACCATCACGCGCGATGCAGCTTTTAATGCCATATCTCCTGCGCGATGGTGGATGTAATTATTTCTGAACCTTCACTCTTTTTTGCTCATTTTTCCCTCAAATTTTTATTAAGTCCACAATTTGCACACTTAGTTGTTTTTCCTTCATTCTTTGGTCGTTCTTCCTCATATCTGTTCGAATTTTACTTATTTTATTCTGATTATTCGACTAAATATATGCAATGATAGACTGTCATCATCTACACTTACAGAATTGAGGAAGTTAAGGAAATAAAATTTCCCTAGTGTAAGACCCCAATTTTGATCCTAAGATCTCTCATGTAACTTCATCATAGGCATTAGCATAGGATCATACCTTGGCATCCTCCTTCCCCCTTTTCCATTGGGTTTGTTTTGGGAGAGATCACCAAATACTTTGTGATTGTATCATGCTTGTATTTTATCATTTCACTAACCAAAATACCCAAAATATGTCTTTGTATTTGCCTAACTCTTTTGTAGGAAAGGCACGATCCCATTGATTCATCAAGTTCACATCTAGGGTTTGAGACCCTCATGAACAAAGAACACAACCAAGAATTGATCCAAGAATAGTTATGAGCATCATATATGAGTCACAATGTTCTCTACATGTTATATTGATCAAGTTTTCTTCAAGAGTTTGAGGGTGATTTGCCTTGGAAACCCTAGTTTGACTGGGTATCTTAAGTGACTTCTCCAACAAGCTATCTCACTAATTGATCAAATTTCTCAAGAGACACATCAAAAATAATCATCTTATTCATATATGATCTACCATGAACCAAGAAAGTCAAGATAATTGGAAGTTAGCAAGTTGGTTGATGATGGTTGGCCAGATGAATTCATCTGATCAAAACTGGGTCTCCCTACATCCTATCTCCTACAATTTTAACCATATCGTAGCGGGGTATTCGTTACCATTAGAGATATTGACTAAATCCAAGGTAAATCATACAAGTCGATTCGCCACCGCACTTCTATTTATCCAAAGGAATGGTTAGAAAGCGAACAAAAACCTAAAAGTTTTACAAACAAAACTAGTAGAAGAAACAGAGATCTAGGTAAAGGGGTTCGTTATGCAATGGGAAGGTGTTAGGCACCCAAAGCATCCTAGGTACTCCTAGGGAGCCCTTTTCACATTTGTTGTAAGGTTGTTGTTTTTTTTTTTTGTGAAAATTTATTTGTGCAAACATGATTGAAGGGATGAGAAAAGAATATACAAATTTATTTACATTTTGTGTTTGAATGGATGAACCCATTGCCTACGTACCATCTTAAAAAAAGATTAGGATCAAAACCTCGTAGTTCGGGATAAAAAAATTCAAAAAAAAGTTGGTGAATTGATTGGTCCAAAAACCTTAAGGTCTTTTGTTATCAAAGGGAGAAAACTCAACCTAAAACCACAAATCCACCATGTAAGGATAGCTTCGACATGCTAGTGAGGGGTTAACCCTATAATAAGCATGGAAGACTCATTGTCCATCACTAAGGATAAAGGTGAGTATTATATCTACCTCAAGGATAATTCAAACCTAATAGCTAATGGTTATACAAAAAAGGGTTTGATTAAGAAGGTGGCCATTGTAACCACAAAAAGTATTTGAATGGGTTATATTTACCAATTAAAAGTATTTACAAAAATATGGTTAAAGTGGATTAAAAGGTTCAATTCAGAATAAGTGTTATGAAAAATAAGTTTTGAAAATCAAAAGCATAAGGCTTAGGTTTCTAATGTTGAAAACAAAAGTTATTGTTTGCACAAAAAGTTTTGGCTTGGGTTAGAATGGGGAAAAAAAGAAAAGGGTTAAATTCCTAAACATACAAGAGATAAGGGAAAAGAAAATAAAACCACATTAGGCGTTCCCCTCTTGAGATCATATTGATGATCCAAGTAGCTCCCATCCTTTGGAATAAGCAGTCACAAACAAATATCTCAAGCCATTAAGCCTAGGTAATCGGAATAAACCTCCAGGGGGTATCCCACAAATAAAGTGGAACACCAGGCCATCTCTGCAAGAGTCATGTGAGCCCTCACAAAAAAACTCAACAAACAGGTTAGAGAAACAAGATAGGGTAATCAAGAGTTGCCCCCAAATCAAAATGTAACCACATGAATCATGCCATTAAAATTCACAAAAAGCAACCAAGGGTGATCGGTCACCATTTCCATTGAATTCCCACCGTTAATCCGACGTATTTTCATCACTTTGGTAAGATTTATGTTTGTTTTTAGTTGCTTCGGAGTCATTTATCATGTTTTGTTGGTTTGGTATCGCATTGCATTCGATTACAAGTTTATGTCAAAAAGATCTCGTTTATGCTTCGTTTGGTAGTGTCATTGTTACAGGCCATTGCACAGGTTTAAAAGCAATAATGGTGAAGCTATGGATACTCAGAAAGGCAAAAATATGAAGAAACAACAGGTCAACACGGGCACCCGTGTGCCACAACATTGCCTGTGTTGTTGATCAGGCAGAGCAAAATGAGAGGAGAAAAACAGGGATCAACACGGGCACCCGTGTGGTGACACACGGCCGTGTTGTTTAAAACAGTGCATTAACACGGTCACCCGTGTGGAGGAACACGGCCCGTGTTGTTGCCTTTGTAGCTTGTGTTGAAAATAATTATCATGGAGAACAACACGGCCACCCGTGTGGTGACACACGGCCGTGTTGATTGGGCGCAACTTGGAAACCCTAACTTTTGCTTTGTGAACCGATTCTGCTCATTAAGGGTAGTTTGGACCTTTTGCTTGGAAGAGATTGATCTGAAGCTATAAGAAGGCTTGGAAGAGAAAGGAGAAGACACTTTTTGGACGGAGGAAAGAAAACATTGCATTTGAGAAGATAGCTACTACGAGGGATTTGAAGACGGCGAGATTCAAGGGCATCAACCATTGAAGATCAAAACCTCATAATTCTTTGTAATTTCTAATCTTTACATTATGAATTCTTTGAGTACTATGAGAGGCTAAACCCCCTTATGCTAGGGGGGTGGTCCTGATGTGATCGTATGTTATGAATTTGAACAAATGATTTCTTGATTACCATGTTACTTAATTCAATTCAATTGTGTGATGTTATTATGCTTTTGTATCGGACAAATACAAATTGATCTATGACTTTCAATAACAGGATTGTGATTGTTAGGGTTTTTCACACAATTGGGTTTATGAATGCATCATCTAGGACTAGTAACTTTTGTAAATCACTGTAAACCTTGATATTGTTTATGATTAAAACCAATGATTAATTGAATGGACATTTGAGTAAGAATTGGTAGTTTAATAGTTTCTTCATTAAGGACTTAAAGAAGAACATTCTGAGGTTAGGTGATTGAATGTTTCATATGTATGAAGGAAATCTTGACTGCATTCATAACTGGTTAAATCAACCACTCACCCTAGCATATTTTATCTTAATCAATTATTTCTACTAATTTTTTGTTTACTATTATAAATTCCAAAACAACCAAACCATTATCTTTTTGTTCTGATAGAATCAAATTAAAATAAGTATTTCCTACGCAATCCCTGAGATTGATACTTGGAAATAAAACTCCTTATTACTACATCGGTAAAAATAGTACACTTGCTATTTTTCCGATCAAGTTTTTGGCACCGTTGTCGGGGATTGCCAAACTACATATTTTAATTTTTATTCTATTGGAATTTTGTTGCTCGTCAACCAAAGTTTTATCGGTGACAATTTTGTTATTCAATTCTAATCTTTGTCTAACTTGTTTATGCGAGGTAAGGCCTCAACGGATTTTCCTTTTGACGCAGATCCAGAAAGAACTCTTCGTGCTAGACTAAGACAAGCTAAGAGAAAGAAACTAGAATTAGCAGAGAAAGCGGAGGGAGAAGTTGTTTCAGTGCACTCAGAGAATTCAGATTCAGACGCGGAAACAGTTCCTGAAATCATGGTTGCTAATCCATCACCACCAGAGAGACTCCTCGGTGACTGTAGTGGAACCAACACCCCGGGTGGTCGTATGAAAATTGTCAACCAACCGGTCAATGTGGAACAATTGCAGCTGCATCCCAGCACCATTAATCAACTCGAAAGACGGTCCTTCTCTGGAAGAGTGAATGAAGATGCCAACAAGCATCTGCAAAGATTTTTAACCATGAGCACAACACTGAAAATGCCTGGACATAGCGAAGAAGCAGTCCGACTTCGGATGTTCCCATTCACTTTAGCAGATGAGGCTGAAGAGTGGTTCTATTCCTTACCTGCTGGTAGTATCACTACACGGGAGCACATGGAAACAGCATTCTTGCAGGAGTATTTTCCCGCATCCGTGTCATTGCGGAAAAGATATGAGATCCTAAACTCCAAACAGAAGGAGGGTGAGTCACTAGGAGATGCCTACAAACGATTCAAGAGAATCCTAGTGGCTTGTCCTACTCACAACATGGATGAAACTGAACAAATGCAAATGTTTGTCAATGGTCTTCGAATTCAAAGGAGACAAATCCTTGATTCAGCAGCTGGTGGCTCAGCCAACTTTGCAACAGCCACCAGTATGAAGAAGATAATTGAAGTTATTGCCTCGGACGAGCATTTAGAGTTATATGACAGGGTATCAAGCAAATCTGCAGTTATTGACTTGAAGCTTGAAACAAACAAACAGGTGAAAATTGAAGAAGTTGTTGCTGCGGAGGTAGAGAAAAGGTTGAAAGCACTAAACATAGGTGCTCAGAAAGTGGCTCAAGTGCAACAGGCACCGAGTGAAGTGTGTAACATTTGCAATGGACCGCACAATACTGTTCATTGCTTTGCGACACCGCAACAGATCGAAGATATAAAATTTTTAAAGCAGAACAATCCCTACTCCAACACATACAATCCGGGGTGGAAAAATCATCCCAACTTTGCATGGAAAGATCAAAGAGGGAACGTGCAACAGCAGGCACATGGTCAATATCAAAATCAATATCAGCAGCAGCAACAACAGGTACCTAAGAAGGCAGATTGGGAGATCGCAATTGAAAAGATGACAGCTCACAACATCCAATTCCAAGAGGAGACTCGAAATAATCAGAAGAACACTACAGCATCCATAAAAAATCTTGAAATTCAGATGGGTCAAATCGCCCAACAGTTAGCCTCAAACTCCCATGCACCTGGCACGCTTCCTAGTGGGATAATCGTTAATCCCCGTGATCAAAGTCACATTAAAGTTGTGGTCACCAGAAAAGGAAAGGCTAAGGAACCACAAGTTGACGAACAGGTTGAAGAAGATGGATTGTTGGAAGTTGACTTGGAGATTATAGAAGAGCCAAAACAAACTGAAGAAGTGGTGGTCAAGCCAACAAGCCAGCAAGAGAAACAAAAACCAAAGATCATTCTTCCTTTTCCGACAAGAACAAAGAAGAAAGATCTCCATGAAATTTTTTTTGAGAAATTCTTAGAATTATTCAAGAAGCTCGAGATCAACATACCTTTTGCTGAAGCTCTGGAACAGATGCCGATCTACGCCAAATTCATGAAAGACATCATATCAAAGAAAAGGTCGATCGACAACGAGCCAGTCATGCTAACTGAAACTTGTAGTGCTATTTTGCAGGGCCTAAAAATTCTGATGAAGAAAAAAGATAGAGGTGCAGTCACTATTCCTTGTACCATTGGAGACAGATCATTCAAAAAGGCACTGATCGATTTGGGAGCAAGTGTTAGTCTAATGCCCCTCTCAATTTACAAAAAACTTGAGTTAGGGGAGGTGCAGGATACTCGCATGACACTGCAGTTTGCGAATCATTCTATGAAGAGACCCTATGGTATAGCAACAGATGTGCTGGTGAAGATTGATAAATTTGTATTCCCGGTGGATTTTGTGATACTCGAGATGCCGGAAGATGAGGAGATTCCTCTCATCTTGGGAAGACCTTTCCTGGAAACTGGAAGATGCATGATAGATATTGAGGAAGGAACCATGACCCTCAAAGTTTATGATGAAAAGCTCAAAATTGATGTGAGGGATACTATGAAATTCAAGGATGACGAAGGGGCGAGTAAGAATATTGAAGTGTTAGATACTGTTTTTGCTCAATCTATGCAGATCACAACACCCAAGCTTCCGTTGGAGAGAGTTTTGAGTTTATCTATTGTTGAGGATACTGAAGGAATTGATGAGAAAGAATCTGAAGTGGTAGCGATGTTAAAGGAACAACCGCCTTGGGTTCGTTCCCGACCGCAACGGTGGGAGGAGCTTCGACCTAAAACATCTTCAGAATCGAAACAGGATATAAAAAAGGGGATAGAGTTGAAACAATTACCAGATCATCTCAAATATGTCTTTCTTGACAATGAGAAAAAATGTCCAACAATCATCAATTCAAGTTTGAGAGAGACCCAAGAAGGAGAGCTAATCAAAGTTCTAAAGAAATACAAGGGTGCTATTGGGTGGGCGATGGACGATTTGAAAGGAATCAGCCCGACGATGTGTATGCACAAGATTTTGATGGAGGATAATCAGAAACCAGTCGTCCAACCTCAGGGAAGACTGAATCCAACTATGAAAGAAGTTGTTCGCAAGGAGGTTGTGAAACTTTTAGATGCGGGGTTAATTTACCCAATATCTGACAGATCGTGGGTGAGCCCGGTTCATGTGGTACCAAAGAAGGGAGGGACAACTGTGATAAAAAATGAGAAAAATGAGTTGATCCCCACCTGTACTGTTACAGGTTGGAGAGTTTGCATAGACTATAGAAGACTGAACACTGCTACAAGGAAGGATCATTTTCCTTTACCTTTTATCGATCAGATGTTGGAAAGATTGGCAGGTCATGATTTCTACTATTTTCTGGATGGGTACTCAGGGTACAACCAAATTGCTGTGGCACCTGAGGATCAAGAAAAAACAGCGTTCACATGCCCGTATGGAATCTTTGCTTATAGAAGAATGCCATTTGGTTTATGCAACGCACCTGCGACATTTCAGAGGTGTATGACATCCATATTTTCCGATATGCTTGAGAAGCATATGGA
Source organism: Lathyrus oleraceus (assembly GCF_024323335.1). Taxonomy (NCBI): domain Eukaryota; kingdom Viridiplantae; phylum Streptophyta; class Magnoliopsida; order Fabales; family Fabaceae; genus Lathyrus; species Lathyrus oleraceus. The sequence continues at coordinate 225,959,104 of NC_066585.1, forward strand.
GGTGTTTATGGATGATTTTTCGGTTTTTGGATCTTCTTTCGAAAATTGTTTGTATAATCTTTCACTTGTGCTGGAAAGATGTCAACAAACCAATCTAATTCTGAATTAGGAAAAGTGTCACTTCATGGTGAGAGAAGGGATAGTGCTAGGTCATAAAATTTCCCATCAAGGGATAGAAGTTGACAAGGTAAAAGTGGAAGTAATCGCCAATCTCCCTCATCCTATGAATGAGAAAGGTATACGGAGTTTCTTGGGACATGCAGGATTCTATCGTAGGTTCATAAAAGATTTCTCCAAGATCGCAAAACCTTTGACTAGCCTGCTTGTGAAGGATACTCCGTTTCTGTTTGACAAAAAGTGCAACGAAGCCTTCGAGACTCTAAAAAATAAATTGGTGTCTGCTCCTATAGTGATCTCGCCTGACTGGTCTCTACCCTTTGAGATAATGTGCGATGCGAGCGATATAGCAGTAGGGGCAGTCTTGGGGCAAAGAAAAGACAAACGCCTCCACGTCATCTACTATGCTAGCCATGTGTTGAATCCAGCCCAGATGAATTATGCAACCACAGAGAAGGAGTTACTGGCTGTGGTTTATGCCTTTGACAAATTTCGGCAATACTTGTTCGGAACAAAGATAATTGTTTATACTGACCATGCTGCGTTGAAATATCTTTTTTCTAAACAGGACTCGAAGCCAAGGCTGCTCAGATGGATCTTGCTGTTGCAAGAATTTGACCATAAAATTCGAGATAAAAAGGGGTGTGAAAACACCGTTGTTGACCACCTGTCTCGAATGTCTCCGATTGAAGAGACGGAAGAGGAACATCCCATAAAGGACGAGTTTATAGATGAAAGAATCCTCGCGGTGGTGGGTGTTCCTTGGTTTGCTGACTACGCAAACTACCTGGTAGGTGGTATAATTCCTGACGACTTTGATTATAACAAAAAGAAAAAGTTTCTTCATGATTGCAGGTTTTATTTGTGGGACAAACCATTCTTGTATAAGAAAGGGGTAGACGGACTAATTCGTCGATGTGTCCCTGAGGAAGAACAAAGTGAAGTCTTAAAGGCATGTCATGACTCAGATTATGGGGGACACTTTAGTGGAGACAGGACAGCCGCAAAAGTCATCCAATTAGGGTTGTACTGGCCCATGTTGTTTAAGGATGCCCAAGTCGTTGTGAAGGAATGTGACAGATTGCAACGGACAGGAAATATTTCTAGGAGGAATCAGATGCATCAAAAGGGCATGCTTGAAGTGGAATTATTCGATGTTTGGGGGATAGACTTTATGGTGCCATTTCCACCCTCATTTGGAAAAAATTATATTTTGGTGGCTGTAGACTATGTCTCCAAATGGGTGGAAGCCATAGCCCTCCCTTCTAATGATGCGAGAGTAGTGGTAAACTTTATCAAACAAAACATCTTCGCAAGGTTTGGTGTGCCTAGAGCACTTATCAGTGATGAAGAAACACATTTCTTGAATAAGCTCATGGAGAACTTATTGAAGAAATATAATGTGAAGCACAAGATTGCCACACCATATCATCCCCAAACGAGTGGGCAAGTTGAAGTGTCTAATCGGCAAATTAAACAGATTTTGGAAAAGACAGTGAGTGCTTCAAGAAAAGACTGGGCAATCAAATTAGATGAGGCGTTATGGGCGTACCGAACCGCTTTCAAAACCCCAATTGGCATGTCTCCGTTTCAACTGATTCATGGTAAGGCGTGTCATCTTCCTCTGGAATTAGAGCACAAAGCCTTTTGGGCATCCAAGTTCTTAAATTGTGATCTTGCAAAAGCCAGTGAATCCCGAATTCTTCAACTTCACGAGTTAGAAGAATTTCCTAATCAGGCATATGAGAATGCAAAGATGTACAAGAAGCAAACACGGAAGTGGCATGATCAGAGAATCATCAGGAAAGATTTCTGGGAAGGACAACTGGTATTGTTGTTCAATTCGAGGCTCAAGTTGTTTCCTGGGAAATTAAAGTCAAGATGGTCCGGGCCATTTGTCGTGCATAAGGTTTTTCCCCATGGAGCAATAGAGATTAAGAACCAAAACAATGGAGATATATTCAAGGTGAATGGCCAGAGGCTGAAACCCTATTACAGAGGCCAACAGCCTGGATTGATTGACCATTTGCGCCTCGCCTAATGAGGTGGGCAACCGTCGAGCCATGCGACGTTAAACGAAGCGCTTCGTGGGAGGCAACCCACGTGTTCGATTGTTAACTTATTTTGTTTTGTTTCTTTTCTTTTCTGTATGGGTATGAAACGTTGTTGCAGGTAAGGAGTGGAACTTGGAGAGTATAGTCATAATCATGTCTCAGCGAAAGGATGCCAGACCTAAGAAGCATTGCAGAATTCAGAAATTGAGGAAAACGGGGCATCCACACGGCCACCCGTGTGGTGACACACGGCCGTGTTAATCAAAACAGTGGATTAACTCGGGCGCCCGTGTGGTGACACACGACCGTGTTAATTAAAACAGTGGATTAACACGGGTGCCCGTGTGGTGACACACGGCCGTGTTAATTAAAACAGTGGATTAACACGGGCGCCCGTGTGCAGGAACACGGCCGTGTTGTTTGTAACGGGTAAATTTTTGAAATTTTGTGATTTTGGGTCTTTTCAATGTTGGGCCCCACTTGCTATTACATCTCTTCCCCACCATTCATTCTCACTTTTTCTGATTTTTGAAACCTCTCTCTCCCTCTTCCTCCATTGTTAACCTAGCCTCCATCAAATTAAGCTTCACTTTTCTCATAGCTCCACTCACTTTAACTTCATCTCACCTTCACAAAAATTGTTCCTCTCGTCGCCCTCTACACAGTGACGGTGGCAGTTTTCACTAACCTGTTCTTTGGATTTTGAGAAAAAAATTCCAGGTACCATTATGCCCCCAAAGCGTATAAGCAAGGAGAAGGATGTAGCCACGTCTTCTCGATCGAAGCAACGGGTTAGACGCTCTACGAATCCTCATGGCATTTTGTTTGACCAACCAAATCATCAAGAGAGGTATGTGATTCTCGCTAAACGTAAGCTCATTCCGACACGATATATGTGTGATGCTACACTGGATGAGTTAGGTTTAAAGGAAGAGGTGCACCGCATGTTTCACAACATCGGTATGCTGGAATTCATGCAATTCGAAGCACCGACCTTCGCTCGTATCACCCTTGAATTCTTAAGTACGGTTAAGTTCAAGATGAGGAGAAGGTGGACAGGTTCGGAGATGGAATTTTATGGTCAAATTATTTTCCGCTTGTTTGATGAAGATCACAAATTATCTGTTGAGGAACTTGGGAGTATTCTGAGACTCCCGGTATCTGGACCCGGAACCCCTCCAGACACTTTTTCTGCAATTGATTTCTGGCAGGCTATTACAGGTAAAACTGGATATAACCCTAGCTCGGGAAAAGCTTCTGGAATTCATAACCCGTGCTTCAGGTATGCACAAAAAGGGTTAGCATACACCTTGTTCGGACGGGGTGATAGTACCGGGGTCGCTGCTAAGAGAGAGTTATTGTTTCTTTATTGCATGGCCCACAATGAGCGAATCAATGCAGCGGCTTTCGCCGCCAATCATTTGAAACAGGTTGGCCATGCAACTACTGGTGATGTTTCTGTGGGTGGTATGATCACGCAGATTGCGGGCCACTTTGGGTATGATCAACTCTTGCTGGAAGAGACTGCAGTGATGGGCAAGACTAAGATTGACATGCACACTCTAGTCAATCAGCAAATGATTGCCATCAGGCCGACTCATTACGCTCTGATGATTCACAGTGTGGAAGTGCTCGCACTACCAGCACCTGGGTCCATTAGCATTGCCAATGTTGCTAACTGGTTGTACACAGGTTCAGCCCAAGTTGTAGGGGAAGATGCTCAGTTTGACCTTGACCTTTCAGGTGAGGACATGGAGGAAGATGAGAGGCCAGCTACCCACGGTATGCCACCCCCACATGATTCGAACCTACATGGTGAAGGATCCTCCTTTATGTCTCAGGACCAGTGGGGTTGGATCCAGACTGAGATGGGAACTCTCCGCACCGAGCAGACTAGACAAGGTGCGGAATTAGATAGACAGAGTGTGGAACTGTTCCGGCAAGGGACAGTCATGGATGACATGCAAGCCATGATGCAACGTCTGATGTTGCATTTCCCACACGATCCTCCGACTCCTCCGCAACAGTGATCACTGTAAGTCCCCTTCGTGTTTGAATTTAAACATTGAGGTCAATGTTTAGTTCAAGTGTGGGGGGGTTTTTCTCCTTTCATGTTTTTATTTTCTTGCAATTTGTTTTGTTTTTGTTATGTTATCGGTATATTAGTATTTTTGTTTGTTTTGTTTGTGTTCTTTTGGACCTACTGTGTGTACAGAGTGATGAGAAACGGTTGGACGAGCCCGGGAGCAATGGTAGTGGATGAATGACAGCCCTCAAACTTAGGCTGATAAGGCACCCCGGAAGTTGATGAACCTTGAGAAAAGAAGTCGGACACAATTTGGGGACACCGGACCAAGAGAGCGGTATGGAAAGACCAAGTCAGAAAAGAACCACATAACACGAGGAGACTTCAGAGCTTGCAAGCTAACCAACATGGTGAGATCACAAAAAGCCAAACACTAAATATCAGCATGAGAGTTCAGCCAGGTATGACTTTATCACTCTGATTTTGCGTATGTCCTATTGACACGTCACAACATGACAACGCACACTGAGGCAAGTTGTTTGTTTAGCCAGGGCCTTTCTAACCATCCCTATCTGTATGTTTCCCTTCGTGAACCCCATTGAGCCTTAGCCATTTTATTCATCATAAACCCCCTGTTAACTTTTAATCATTCTTTTTTCCATAACTCGGTATGATTGTGTGAATTGCAAGATGTGCAATAAAACTAAGTTTTGGGTGGAAATATTGAAAGAGAAGGCAAGTGCATAATAAGAGATCATACAAAAAGAAAAAGAGTATGTATGTTCTGTAAAAGAAAAAAAAAAGAGAAAAGAAAAACAAAAGAGAAAAATGCACTTGCAGAGACTTAAGACTCTAACACATATAAAATGCTCGAAAAATTTGAGTAGAAAAAGAGTCAAAAGAGTGAAATTAACCCCCAGAGTATACGTGATGCACGAGAGAAAGAGAAAGAAAAATCACACAACATGACTACCGAGTTCAAAACCCTTTGTTATCCATTTTTTTGTTTATCCCACCGTACCCAAGCCCCGTTACAACCCAAAAAGACCTCGAAAAGTGTGTGGAATCTGTTGTGGTAGTGACATTAGAATCTATTCAAAGTTAAGAGTTTGGTATTGCATACTGTGCTGTGAGTGTACACACCTAACCCTGAGAGATATTGTGAGTGTGTGAAAAGCTTGCAGGTGAAGAGGTTTCTGATGTGGAAATGTGGTAAACTGCCTGAATCGGAGAGACCTGAAACTCGATTGGAAAGGAAGAACACAAATGGTGAAAGACTAGGTTGCATTGTGGAAAATTAATTCGGGGATGACCTTTATTTGGACTCAATACATCACTTGAGGATAAGCAACGAGACAATTTTGGGGTTGTGATCGGTCACCATTTCCATTGAATTCCCACCGTTAATCCGACGTATTTTCATCACTTTGGTAAGATTTATGTTTGTTTTTAGTTGCTTTGGATTCATTTATCATGTTTTGTTGGTTTGGTATCGCATTGCATTCGATTACAAGTTTATGTCAAAAAGATCTCGTTTATGCTTCGTTTGGTAGTGTCATTGTTACAGGCCATTGCACAGGTTTAAAAGCAATAATGGTGAAGCTATGGATACTCAGAAAGGCAAAAATATGAAGAAACAGCAGTTCAACACGGGCACCCATGTGCCACAACACTGCCCGTGTTGTTGATCAGGCAGAAAAAAATGAGAGGAGAAAAATAGGGATCAACACGGGCACCCGTGTGGTGACACACGGCCGTGTTGTTTAAAATAGTGCATTAACACGGTCACCCGTGTGGAGGAACATGACCCGTGTTGTTGCCTCTGTGGCTTGTGTTGAAAATAATTATCATGGAGAACAACACGGCCACCCGTGTGGTGACACACGGCCGTGTTGATTGGGCGCAACTTGGAAACCCTAACTTTTGCTTTGTGAACCGATTCTGCTCATTAAGGGTAGTTTGGACCTTTTGCTTGGAAGAGATTGATCTGAAGCTATAAGAAGGCTTGGAAGAGATTGATCTGAAGCTATAAGAAGGCTTGGAAGAGAAAGGAGAAGGCACTTTTTGGATGGAGGAAAGAAAACATTGCATTTGAGAAGATAGCTACTACGAGGGATTTAAAGACGGCGAGATTCAAGGGCATCAACCATTGAAGATCAAAACCTCCTAATTCTTTGTAATGTCTAATCTTTACATTATGAATTCTTTGAGTACTATGAGAGGCTAAACCCCCTTATGCTAGGGGGTGGTCCTGATGTGATCGTATGTTATGAATTTGAACAAATGATTTCTTGATTACCATGTTACTTAATTCAATTCAATTGTGTGATGTTATTATGCTTTTGTATCGGACAAATACAAATTGATCTATGACTTTCAATAACAGGATTGTGATTGTTAGGGTTTTTCACACAATTGGGTTTATGAATGCATCATCTAGGACTAGTAACTTTTGTAAATCATCGTAAACCTTGATATTGTTTATGATTAAAATCAATGATTAATTGAATGGACATTTGAGTAAGAATTGGTAGTTTAATAGTTTCTTCATTAAGGACTTAAAGAAGAACATTCTGAGGTTAGGTGATTAAATGTTTCATATGTATGAAGGAAATCTTGACTGCATTCATAACTGGTTAAATCAACCACTCACCCTAGCATATTTTATCTTAATCAATTATTTCTACTAATTTTGTGTTTACTATTATAAATTCCAAAACAACCAAACCATTATCTTTTTGTTCTGATAGAATCAAATTAAAATAAGTATTTCCTATGCAATCCCTGAGATCGATACTTGGAAATAAAACTCTTTATTACTACATCGGTAAAAATAGTACACTTGCTATTTTTCCGATCAAAGGGCAGGAGGCCTAAACCTCTTGTCAAACACATACATTAAAAGGGTATCAAAAAATTTCAGGTTGAAAGTATAAAGTAGTGGAAATAGGGCATACCTGATTGGGGAGGATCGATTGAAATTGAGTTGCACCCATGAGGTTTGCAGAGCAATCTGAGGGTTTATATGAGAGGGAATTGGTTCTTTGCCGATGAGTTCCCTTCAGCCTCCGGAGGTTGCTCTAAACTCTGTTAGCTCTTCTCTTACTTTCTTTTTCCTGCCAGGGTAATAGGAATGGCATGTCCTTTTGTTTCACTGAAACTCTGAATTTATAACCTGGTTTTTGTGGACCTGTGGGCTCAAATGAGAGAGGCCCAAGTCCAAAAAAAAAAAAATTGTTATATTTTATTTATTTTTTTATTCATTTATTTATTTTTCTTTTTTTCATTTTTCTTTTTCTTTTTTTTTCTATTTTTTTTAGTAAACAAAAAAAATAGAAACAATGATGTATAATTCAAGCATGCTTGGTGATCTCAAACCAATCACAAGGAGTCCCACCCAAAGGCAAAGGGAACCAAGATGCTCATGATCCTTGAGGCTATGCAAATGCAATATTATGATGCCATGAGGGATCTTAGGGTCAAAATTGGGGTCTTACAGATGCCCCTATTTAAGGTCATTCTAGCCGGAGAAGTGAAGGTTAAAATCTTCGTCTCGACGAAGTAGAATGGGCTTAAATAATAACAAAGAGACAAATTTTGGTCCCTAAGAGACCTCATGATGCAGATGTATGTATGCAAATAGTACGAACTCTGTGGGGATATGTGTCCACCAAGAAGAAAAGACATCCGGAGAAACTGACAATCCATATGAGAAATACACTCAATGGGACAGAGACTCTGGGGACTCTTATGGGGATAGGAGAGGGAATAAAATGTGTGAGCAGGTCACGACTCAACGCTTGGGGAACAGAATTCCAAAGGGAAAATATCCAATGGAAAGACCCGAGCTGACTCAAAGGTGCATGTATTGGGGAATATGTCAATACAGCAAAAACTATCCACAACGGATACTTCGGATAAAAATCCGGATGAAAACAATCCACTAAGGGACTTCGTTGGGGATGCCTAAAAGGACACTCCTGGGGAAGCAGCGGGACGAGGTATTACCGGTTACTGGGTAATAAGCTCAAGGAGACATGTGATCTGATCGCCGGTATGAGGGTGAGATACAACATGCTCGGGAAGAATGAATATCTAAGACCGGTATAAGGGTGAGAGATATCAATCAACCAAATCATCTGAGGAATACCTAAAAAGGTATATCTCAACTCAGGAAAATCTGACTCCACGGAGGATAAAAAGTCATAATAGGGAGCAGAGAGGAGGGAACACCAGGGATACCGGTTACTGGGCATATAATAGGTGACCAACTAAGGCGTGAATTGGGGAATATTCCCAAAACACTCATCATCCAAAATAGGGCTAAAAGCAAACTCGATGATAGGATGGATATTCGACTCCGTAAAGGGGGTACGAATCTTACTCTGCTGGGGAAGAACAAAAGCTTCGACCAAAGAGTGCATGAGATATACTATCTATTACCGTCAGAACGTAGATAATATACTCGCATGGACGATTATCCACAATCGGTTACTGGGTTAATAAAGGATAAATCGACCGAAAGGAAAAGGCATCGGGATACCAAAACTAGGTATATAATGATGACCAATCAAGGCGTGAATTGGGGAATATTCCCAAAACACTCATCATCCAAAAAGAGGGAAAAAAGCAAACTCAATTATGGGATGGACATTCGACTCCGAAAAGGGGGTACGAATCTTACTCAACTGGGGAAGAACAAAAGACTTCGACCAAAGAGTGCGTGAGATATACTATCTATTACCGTCATAACGTAGATAATATACTCGCATGGACGATTATCCACAACCGGTTACTAGGTTAAGAAAGGATAAATCGACCGAAAAGAAAAGGCATCGGGATACCGAAACTAGATATATAATGATGACCAATTCAGGGGAGGAACAATCATTACTAACAACAACAAGATAGACGAGAGATGACCTGCTGGGGATAAATTGCGTAATTAGAGCAATTATCCAAGAGATATATCACCGGTTACTGGGTGGTATACTAAAAAATTAAGGAATGTCAATATCGAATTTTGTATAAAGATAACCAACAAGGAGGGAATTACATCTAACGGTATGAGGGTAGAGAACCACAAAAGAGAGTACCCGTCATCGGTTAGGATGAACAACAATCAAGGTTTAACTCTGCACGGGGACAAAATGGGGTTTACAACTACCGGTTACTGGGTAGTAGACCATAGAAATATGACTTACAACTACCGGTATGAGGGTAGAGAACCACAGACTCCGCCGGGATAATAATTACTAATTATTGAGCGATTATTCATTTACCACGGGGAAACAGGAAAAGAGTCTCAAGAGACCGATCGAGGATCAAACTAGATACGCACACCAAATCAAGACTTGTCCCGGTGAGGATATAACTTAATGGGGAAAACCATCCCAGTATATGTGTTGGGAAGGAACAAAAACAATCAACATCCACGAGGATATAACCCGTGGGGAATATGGAAGAAAGGATAGACGTTTTCTGCTTATGGAGCTGACTCTATATGGAGAGATCAGACACACACGTCTGCTTGGGGAAGTATATCACCAAATAGCAGGAGACAACAAACAACGATATATGGCAAAGGATGCAACATGAATACCTGAATGTCATAATTATGCATGAATATGCGTGGTTTATGTATGATGTATGCTGACAGACAGACATATCTAACACAACCAAGTCCAGGAATTAACCACCCAGTACTACATCTCAAGAGAGAAAGCCAAGTTCACCGGAGAGTATCCAATCTGCTGGGGATCAGAGATACTAGGAAGCAAAGAACTCTGCAAGGGATGAATCATCAATCATTCCATCTGGGGACGAGAGTTATCACAGACAAGGTCCACCACACCAACAACTCTACTGGGGAATCTATCCGAGGAGATAAAGGATTTATCGGGATCAACCACCAAATACCGTTCTTGCCCAAAGAGATCCAAGCTGCTGAGGAAGAAAGATTGCTACTCTGCTGAAGGGAAGACAGGTGACTCTCAACAAGCAACCCACTTGGTAGGATAAACCACAAGAGGTTCCGGAGGGAGGAGATACAGTCATGCCAGGAATATGGACAAAAATCTTACCCTGTTGGGGATCGTACCACCCTTGGGAGAGCACTGAGGATCTCCTAAGTATCCTTTCGTCATTGTGAATGTTCACTTTGTTTAAAAACAAATTATAAAAAATTTGATCGTTTAAAACAATGATATTTTCTTAATCAAAACATGCAAAACATTTGTTGAATAGAAACAGATAAGAGTGCCAATAATTGGATAAAAGGCTCAAATTTATTTGATAGAATGGTAGTCTGCGAATGGCAAGACTCCATAGATCTTTACAAATTTGAAATTGGTGATATATATTGGAAAAGGGCTACATTGAACATAATGACCATTTCTCCACCAATTCTGAATCCGATGTATTTGAAGCTTTGGCTGATAATGAGCAAGGATCTCTGACGGACGACAGTTGTAGAACAAAGTCTTGTCAGGATGCAGTTAATTGCCAAATCCCTAATTTTTGCCTAGATTGCCCCAGGATGAGGTACTCAATCTAGCGGGATACATATATCATTATTATATATTTTTTGTGTCTCTAACTTTTGCCTGGATCGCCCTTTCGGGTTTTCAATCCACCGAGACGCTCATTTTTGCCTAAGCCGCCCTTTCGGGTTTTCAACTTAGCGAGCTATTCAGTTTTTTTTTATTGTTTTTTTTAGGCGAAGTATTTCTTGACTACATCTGAATTCACAGGACGAGTGAAATCCTCCCCATCCATAGTTGTAAGTATCAAAGCACCGCCTGAAAAGGCTCTCTTAACAACATACGGACCCTCATAGTTCGGAGTCCACTTGCCCCTGGAATCGGGCGCGAAAGACAAAACTTTCTTGAGCACAAGGTCACCTTCTCGAAACACACGAGGCTTGACCTTCTTATCAAAAGCTTTCTTCATTCTCTGCTGATATAACTGACCGTGGCACATGGCAGTCAATCTCTTCGCTTCAATCAAGTTTAGCTGGTCATAACGACTTTGAACCTATTCAGCATCAGTCAACTTGGCTTCCATCAAGACTATCATTGATGGGATCTCCACCTCTATAGGGAGTACAGCCTCCAATCTTGACTTAGCGATCATATCGTCAACGTACACCTCAATCTCCTTATGCATCATGTCATGGAACAAGGTAGTCATAGCTCGTTGATACGTGGCTCCGGCGTTCTTCAAACCGAAGGGCATCACTCGATAACAGAATGTTCCCCAAGGTGTGATGAATGTTGTCTTCTCCATATCCTCGGGTGCCATTTTAATCTGATTATATCCGGAAAATCCATCCATAAATGAGAAGACTTTGAATTTAGCTGTATTATCTACCAACATATCAATATGTGGTAGAGGGAAATCATCTTTCGGACTAGCTTTATTCAAGTCTCTATAGTCCACACACATCCGGACTTTTCCATCTTTCTTAGGCACGGGCACAATATTGGCCACCCATTGAGGATATGTAGAAGTCACCAGGAACCCCGCATCAATTTGCTTCTGAACTTCTTCTTTGATCTTCACTGCCATATCAGGATGAGTTCTTCTGAGCTTCTGCTTTACAGGCATGCACTCAGGCTTTAGAGGTAGGAAATGTTGCACAATATCATTATCTAGACCAGGCATGTCTTCGTATGACCAGGCAAAGACGTCAACATATTCTCGTAGCAACTTAATCAACCCCTTCTTAACAGATTCTTCCAGGAGTGCCCCAATATTTACCTCTCGCACACAATCTTCAGACCCCAAGTTGACTGTTTTCAGATTCTCAAGATGCGGCTGAATGATCTTCTCTTCATGCTCAAGTAGCCGGGTGATCTCATCAGGAATCTCTTCATCATCATCTTCCTCTGCCTCAAATACAGGGAATCCAAAATTGGGAGATGGTGTTGGGTCATTATGTTCAATGTGTCTAGAAATCAACCTGCATAATGATTTTTGGATATGAAAAGCTTTAGAATTCAAACAAGGCAAATCATTATGCAGATGAAAAGATTGATTTTATTGTTATTTAGGGTTTTATGTGATCACCAATTTCATGCAAAAAGCGAAAAGGGAAAATAAATGGAAAAACAAACATTTAACATGAATTTATTGAATGAAAATATCATTGTATTTATGTTGCCAACAATGTTATCACTCCTACTTTTGGCATGGGAGAAGGGTTTTTAAACAAAGTGATCATTACGTTGACTTATGGACAACTGTTGGAATATCCAGAGCGACCCAATTGTTGCAGACCCCTCCAGGGATGATGAAATTGCCAGAATCCTCTGTATCTTCTTCTAAAACGGCATCAGCCTCCTCATCTAGACCAGTGTGGATGAAACCTCCACTCTTGAATAACCCTTGCTTGTTGAAAGTACAAAAATAAATACCTATGCCAGCCCGGGACTCGTTGTCTTCTAACTCAATCATTTTTCCTAAACCAGTGGTTGCACCACGCTCAATGGCCAACTTTGCATCTTTGAAGCAAATGAAGGAGTTCTCTTCTCAATAGGCTCAGCTATAGATAAAGCTTGGAAAGGAGTTCCAATTTCAACCTCAGCATCTATATAAGAGAAGGAAGACAAATGGCTAACCAGGAGAGCCTTTTCTCCCCCTACCACTACCAACTTCTTGTTTTTCACAAATTTCAGTTTCTGGTGTAGGGTGGACGTCACGGCGCCTGCCTCGTGAATCCATGGTCTGCCTAAGAGACAACTATACGATGGGTGAATGTCCATAACCTGGAAGGTAATCTGAAAATTACTTGGTCCGATCTTGATTGGGAGATCAACTTCCCCAATCACAGTTTTGCGAGACCCATCAAAAGCCTTCACAACTACTCCACTCTGCCTCATGGGAGATCCTTGATATGATAGCTTTGAGAGAGTGGACTTTGGCAATACGTTCAATGATGACCCAATGTCCACCAGTACATTGGACATGGCCGTCTCTACAATTCATAGATATGTGTAAAGCCAAGTTGTGGTCTCTTCCCTCCTCAGGGAGATCAGAGTCACAAAAGCTCAGGTTGTTACAAGCAGTAATGTTTGCAGCAATGCTATCGAATTGCTCCAAAGTGACATTGTGATCCACATATGCCACATCCAACACCTTCTGAAGATCCTCTCGGTATGGTTCTGAATTTAAGAGTAAGGATAACACGGATATTTTGGATGGCGTTTGTAGAAGTTGGTCTACGACATTGTACTCACTTTTCTTGATGAGTCTCAGCATCTCATCACGGTCTTCGTTCACATTGCCACTCGGGCCAACAGAAGTAGGAGTTTTCAGTACGGAGGAGGGCTTACCAGCAAGTGCCGGATTCGGAGAATTCACAGCGTTCCCGATCGGGCGTTCAACAAAATCAGCATTAATTTGAGGCTTCGGCGGTGCTGAAAATACACGGCCACTACGGGTTAAACCGCTAACATCGGCAATATTCACAACAGAAGAAGAGGGCAAGGACACCTCTTTCCCATTCTCTACTGCTACGGCATTGTAGCGATAGGGAACTGCTTTTTCAGAAGAGTAAGGCATAGGACCAGCAGGCTTAATGATCAGAGCAGGAGAAGCCTTCTGCTTGCTACCATTGTACTTGATGATAACAGGCTCAGGTATCCAGAACACTGGGGAGATCACATTGACCTCAGGCTCATTTTCATCAACACTCCTGTTTTGAAGGATCTCAATGACTCCTTCGTCCAGCATTTCCTGAACATTCTTGTGCACCTGGCAACAACCCAATCGGTTAACAGAGCAAACTCGGCATCTATCATGGTCATGCTCGTAATGACTGTAGTCACATAGCAAACGACGTATTTGGACCAGAGATTGTCGGATATGACTGACATACTTGACTTTGTATTTGCCAGGGCACCCCTGGACCATGTTAACAGATTTCCCATGCTCGGGCAATAGGTTCTTCTTCACATTAGGACCTACGTCCTCAAAACACAGAATTCCACACCTCATAAGGTCCTGAACCTTGGTCTTCAAAGGGTAACAATTCTCCACGTCGTGGCCGGGAGCACCAGAATGGTAAACATAATGTAACTCGGGCTTATACCACCATTGGGGGTTAACAGGTATAGTCGGCGGGTCTCTCGGAGTAATCAGCTTCCTCTCTATCAAAGAGGGATATAACTCTGCGTACGTCATAGGAATAGGATCGAAGGTGACCCTTTTCCTCTCGTAACTTGTATTGGTCTGATTACTGTTTCGAGGCTGGTAGGCCTGCTGTTGCGGACGGAGCTGTTGTTGCTAATATTGTTGATTGTCTCTGAAAACAGGTGCTATATGAGCCACCTGGTGCTGGTTACCGGCGGGACGCTCGGTCTTCCTCATCACAGAGGGTCTACTTGGTCTCTCATGGGAGGTCACAACATGTTCCTCTCCATCTTTCTTCTTTGCAAACGCCCCATAACGTTTGGCAGAAGAGCCTTCTTCTCTGGTTAACCGTCCTTCACGGACCCCTTCTTCTAGACGCGTCCCCATATTTATCATCTCGGTGAAGTCAGAAGGAGCGCTAGCAATCACCCGCTCATAATAAAAAGAACTTAAAGTCTTCAAAAAGATCTTAGTCATCTCTTTCTCTTCTAGCGGAGGCACGATCTGTGTTGCCACCTCTCGCCACCTCTGGGCATACTCCTTAAATGTTTCTTTATCCTTTTGGGACATGGCTCTCAATTGATCTCTATCGGGGGCCATATCCACGTTGTACTTGTACTTCTTGACGAAGGCCTCACCAAGATCATTGAAGGATTAGATGTTCGCGCTGTTTAAACCCATGTACCAACGCAAAGCGGCACCGGACAGACTGTCCTGAAAGTAGTGGATGAGTATTTGGTCATTATCGGTTTGAGTTGACATCTTCCTGGCATACATGACTAGGTGGGTGAGAGGACAAGTATTTCCTTTGTACTTTTCAAAGTCAGGGACCTTGAATTTCACAGGGATCTTCACATTTGGAACCAAGCAGAGTTCGGCAACAGACTTGCCGAAAAGATCCTTCCCTCTGAGAGTTTTCAATTCCTTGCGAAAATCAAGAAACTGATCGTTCATAGCATCCATCTTATCATAAACATTTGGACCCTCATACGGCTCAGAATGATAGATGGTGTCGTCTACCCTGGGCAAAGTATGCACGATAGGAGGAGGAACAGCAAGGACCGGGCTAGATGCCGGCATAGAAGCAAAGGCTGGAACAAGACCCTCAGGCATGAAATTGGGAGGCATCCCCCACGGGAACCCGGTTGGCATGGTTGTTGGAACAAAGTGCGTACTGGCAGCGGGCACAGTAGAGGAGACAATCTCGAAGATAACTGTCCTCTGGGGAGGAGTTGAAGGTGTCGGAGAAGACTGGCTCTGGGCAGCCATGAGTGACTCCATTAGGGCAGTCAATCTGGCCACTTCCTCTTTTAGCTCACGGTTCTCTTGCTCTAAGTGATCCATCAGTCTTGAAATGTTGGCTCTAGTGTAGTACCGGTGAGTCAGCTTGTCTTCAAATAAATGAAGGACACAGAGTTAGACCACAGGGCAAGGGACCGGAAACAAAACCTACTTATGCACATGATGCTTGCAATGCTTGTGCATATGATTTGTTTTTTATTTCAAAGGAACTTTAGAGTTTTATTTGCAAATTCTGGAAATATTAAGCATTTTATCACATATGGAAATATCTCATCAAATAATATCAGGGAAAAAAAGTGCAGCGTTGTTAATCATATACAAGAGAAAAGGAAAATAATCATCCTAGGGATCCCTAGAAACAATCATCCAAAGCTCGGGACACAGGAAGATAAGATGCGCGAAGCCTCTTCACCTCCCTCTCGTAGGCTGCCTCCATATCGGCCTTCTCTTTGGCGAGTCGATCATACCTCCTCTTCCAGAACTTAGAAGACTGAGGAAGTAGAGAAGTCCATACATCATCAGGGTCATCAATAACTTGATGCTCAAGAAACTCAATCAACGCATCCTTCTCCTTAATCTGCTGAAGCAACTCTTCACGTTCACGGATCCAGGCACGTGAATGGTCTTCGTCTCTCAACTCCTCTACTCCTTGATTAGGGAGGGTTGAAGGCCCAGCCATAATCATAGGTGTAGGTCTCGGATACTCATAAGGCATGAGATACTCAGACGCCCTCTTCCTAACCCAAACAGTGTAAAGCTCCAAAGCGATGCAATTCTTAGGACCCAACTCTTTCCTTCCTTTCCTATGAATCTTGCGCCAAGCGCGGACCATCCTAGCTTTCAAGCCTTGGGGATCTTTACCATCCTGAAAGAATACACCCTCTAAGAGAATGTTATTGGGTTTATCCTTTAGGGGGAACCCAAGCTGCCGACGTGCCAAAACAGGATTGTAGTTAATCCCACCACATGTACCAAGAAGAGGTACATTGGAGAATTCGCCACAAGAGTCAATAATTTGCACACCATCATACAAGAGATATCATCATTAGTGAGAGACATGAGTCTCGTGGACCACCGTAGACATCCCTTATTCTCCTTGAAGGCGACCGTCTGCGGTAAGTGAGAAATAAACCACTTATACAACAGAGGTAAAACAACACACAATGGCGCCACCACCCTTTGCATTCCTCATATGCAAAGAGAAATAGGTATTGTAACACCCTTCTAAAATACCCCAATAATAAATTAAAACAACAAAATATGAATCAGAGTAGATATGCAATTTCAGGGTGTCACACTTGACACTTCACACCATTCACCAAATTAACTTGTCACGCTCATTTATTAATCAAAATAAAACATTGCACAATTCGCAGCGGATAGAAATCTAACGACAGACAAACCATGTAACACATTACATGTAAAATTGTTCAACAACCAAAAATGAAAACAAAGTAAAACATCCCGTCCCGATGTTACATATACCAGAGCATGACCCACTAAGGAACTACACTAGACTCCAAGCACTAGCTTCTACTCAATCACTACTCGTTACCTGAAACATAGTTGTAAGGGTGAGTTCCTCAATCAATATAATAAGCATTATGAAATATCATGTAATGCTAAGTAAATTAACACATTCATCACCCTAATCATATCACACATTCAGCAACGGCAACATCAACTCATAATCATACTCAACACAAACACAAAACACACGTATAATATTGGAATACATCCATTCATATTATACGCCATACATACATTATGAAATGAGACTCCATGCATGCGGTACCGACTATTCGTGAACACATAGTTCAACCTCACCGATCAAACCCAGATACGGCTACCAAGCTCACTAGTCCCACTCATTTGAGACCTAGTGACTCACTCACTAATTCCTCACCATGGGAATTAGCTACCACCATAAAGGCCATGCTATGCACGCTAAATCACCTAGCATGCAAACATCAACAACAATCCACAATGGACATATGCTCACACTCTAAGCCATAAACAGTCCATCCACAATTGCATACATAATAGATATATTCTCAGCATTATGCATACCATCACACCTCATCAGCATATTTATCACAGAATCATATCATGTCATGCCAAATAATAAATCACAGTATTAGCACACTCTACTGATACATATACTGCTCAAAACAACGGGAAATGATCCCTACTATATCATACATCAGCTAAATTACATCACTCAGCTGAAACGACCAAAACTGCATAACCATAGCTCAGAAAAATCAAACTTCTGCCCATACGCGTATGGCCTGTCTCATACGCGTATGATACGCGTACCACTTCTCCCATACGCGTACCAACAGAGACAAAACTACGTTAGAACATCATCTTCTTCATTCATACGCGTATGGCCTCACCCCATACGCGTACCACTCACAGGCTACGCGTAAGTACACGCGTATGGCGCGTATCAGCACCAGCCTCCTCCCCTCTAGGCCATCTCATACGTGTATGGCCTAGTGTCATACGCGTATGACCAGAAACCAAATTTCAGATCTGCTATGGGTTTTTCTCTGCTACGAGATTTCTCAAATCCAACCTTCCACAGTCCAATTTTTTACACAGCATTCGTTCATTTTATCTAACACAGATCATACCCATTCAATACCATAATTTCTAACCTTATTACATCTAATTCCTACGAATTTTCTTCCATTATAAACCCATATCTCATTCATCCATAAGTTCACAATTTACAGCATTCATCATCCAAATTAGAGTCGATTCAATGGCTTATTACTACCCATTACATGTTAACCCATAATACCCATTAAACGACGATAAACCCCCCTTACCTGAGTTAATCCGGCAAATCCTTTAGCTTCAAGCTTTTCCCTTCTTCAACCCTTTTTCTCTTGCTCTTCCTTTTTGCCCTTTTTTCCACTTTTTAGTCGCTTCTCCCTTTTCACGTGAAAAAAACCCTTTTTACTAAATGGGACTCTTTACTGATTCCAAAAATCGTTCCAATTCCAACTTTATTATTCCAATAATATTCCAATTATTTAATTAAATTAATAAATATACTAATAATAATATATATGAATGGTTTATCTTTTATTTTGAAAAATAATACCCTCTCATTCATATTACCATCATAATATACTATTAAACTTAAATTAAATAATTATCATATTTTATCGGGGTGTTACAACTCTTCCCCACTAAAAGAGTTTTCGTCCTCGAAAACATACCTCAAGCGAATAACTCTGGATAAGACTCCTTCATCTGACTCTCAAGTTCCCAAGTCACATTGCCACCTGCTGGTCCTCCCCAAGCGACCTTTACCAAAGCAATCTCTTTACCCCGCAACTGCTTCAACTCTCGATCCTCGATCCTCATAGGTGATGTCTCAACAGTCAGGTTATCTCTCACCTGTACATCATCTACTTGGACCACATGCGACGGATCAGGAATGTACCTCCTCAACTGAGACACATGAAAAACCTCATGCAAATTCGCAAGTGACGGCGGTAAAGCGATACGATAGGCTACCTCCCATATCCTCTCCAAAATCTGATAAGGACCAATAAATCGAGGTGTCAACTTCTTCGACTTCAAAGCTCGACCAACCCCAGTTATCGGAGTAACACGAAGAAACACATGATCTCCCTCTTGAAACTCAAGTGACTTCCTCCTCTTGTCGTGATAACTCTTCTGACGACTCTGAGCAATCCTCATCTTCTCCTGAATCATCTTAATCTTTTCCGTAGTTTATTGAACAATCTCTGGTCCAACCACAGCACTCTCACCGGACTCATACCAACATAAAGGTGTCCGACATCTCCTACCATACAAAGCTTCAAACGGTGCCATACCGATGCTCGAATGAAAACTATTTATGTAGGTAAACTCAATCAAAGGTAAATAACAATCCCAAGCACCTCCCTTTTCCAAAACACAAGCCCTTAAAAGATCCTCCAGTGACTGAATCGTCCTCTCAGTCTGACCATCAGTCTGCGGATGATATGCAGAACTCAATCTCAGCTTAGTTCCCAAAGCCCTCTGCAAACCTTCCCAGAACTTCGATGTAAATCTAGGATCTCTGTCCGAAACAATACTCGACGGAATACCATGCAAACTTACAATTTTCTCAATATACAACTCAGCTAATCTCTCTAACGGATAATCCATTCTGATCGGAATGAAATGAGCCGATTTTGTCAATCTGTCAACAATCACCCAAATAGCTTCAAAATTCTTAATTGTCCTCGGTAAACCAGAAACAAAATCCACACTGATACTATCCCACTTCCACTCTGGAATAGCCAACGGTTGCATTAGCCCAGACGGCTTCCGATGCTCAATCTTTGACTTCTGACAAGTCAAACAAGAATAAACAAAACTCGCAATTTCTCTTTTCATTCCCGGCCACCAAAATAACTTTTTCAAATCATGATACATCTTCGTAGCCCCAGGATGAATACTCAGGCCACTACGATGTCCTTCCTCAAGAATACTCTTCTTAAGTTCGGTAACATCCGGAATACACACCCGATTACCAAATTTCAAAACACCATTCTCATCAACTCTGAATTCACCACCTTGACCTTGATTCACTAGAGTCAACTTATCAACCAAAAGCACATCGGATTTCTGACCCGCTCTAATCTCATCCAGAATACCACTCGTTAACTTCAACATTCCCAATTTAACACTATTGTGAGTACTCTCACACACCAAACTCAAGTCTCTAAATTGCTCAATTAAATCCAATTCCTTAACCATTAACATAGACATATGCAATGATTTCCGACTCAATGCATCAGCCACTACGTTTGCTTTACCCGGATGGTAATTCAAACCAAAGTCATAATCCTTCAGAAACTCTAACCATCTCCTCTGTCTCATATTCAGCTCTTTCTGATCAAACAAATACTTTAAACTTTTATGGTCACTGAAAACCTCAAATCTTGACCCGTACAAGTAATGCCTCCATAACTTCAGAACAAATACCACAGCTGCCAACTCTAAATCGTGTGTCGGATAGTTCCTCTCATGAACCTTCAGTTGTCTCGAAGCATAAGCTACAACCTGCTTATTCTGCATCAAAACACCACCCAAACCCAACAATGAAGCATCACAGTAAACCTCAAATGGTTCCGACGGACTTGGTAATATCAGAATAGGAGCAGTAGTTAACCTTCTCTTTAACTCTTGGAAACCTTCTTCACATTTTGAGTCCCAAACAAACGCTTGCCCCCTTCTAGTCAACATCGTCAACAGTAATGCCAACTTAGAAAATCCCTCAATGAATTTCCTATAATAACCTGCAAGTCCAAGAAAACTCCTTATCTCAGAAACTGACTTCGGAGCTTCCCACTTAGATACCGCTTCTATCTTAGAAGGATCAACAGCAACACCACCTCTTGAAACCACATGACCAAGAAAACTAACCTCTTCTAACCAAAATTCACACTTGGACAGTTTAGCAAATAACTTCTTTTCTCGTAGAACTCCTAAAACCACTCTCAAATGTTCAGCATGCTCTTCTTCAGATTTCGAATACACCAAAATATCGTCAATAAACACCACAACAAACTTGTCTAGGTACGGATGAAAAATCCTATTCATATACTCCATAAATACCCCAGGCGCATTAGTCACACCAAAAGGCATTACAGAATACTCATAATGTCCATACCTTGTTCTGAAAGCAGTCTTCTGAATATCCTCAGTTTTCACACGTATCTGATGATACCCCGATCTTAAATCTATTTTGCTGAACACACTCGCACCAACCAACTGATCCATCAAATCATCAATCCTCGGCAAAGGATACCGATTCTTGATCGTCACTTTATTCAGTTGCCTGTAATCCACACACAACCTCATAGTACCTTCTTTCTTCTTAACCAATAACACTGGTGCGCCCCACGGTGACACACTCGGACGAATAAATTTCTTATCCAACAGATCTTCCAGCTGACTCTTCAATTTAGTTAACTCAACAGCAGACATACGGTACGGAGCCATCGATATCGGCCTAGTACCAGGTACCAAATCAATCGAGAACTCAACTTCACGCTCTGGCGGTAATTCATTCACTTCTTCAGGAAACACATCAGGAAAATCACACACCACGGCTAGATCGCAAATCACCAGTTTATCTTTAGCCTCCAAAGTCGCTAACAGCATAAACAACTCTGCCCCATCTGCTACTGCCTCATTCACCTGCCTTGCTGATAGAAACAAACTCTTTCCTTCCTCAATCTCAGGAAAGATCACAGTCTTATCAAAACAGTTGATATAAACTCGGTTAAACACCAACCAGTTCATACCCAGGATAACATCAATCTGCACTAGTGGAAGACACACGAGGTCCATCCCAAAGTCTCTACTAAAAATACTCAAAGGACAATTTAAACAAACTGAAGTAGTAGTCACTGAACCCTTCGCAGGAGTATCAATCACCATACTCCCATGCATCTCAGATATCTCTAATTTAAGTTTCACAGCACAATCCAAAGATATAAAGGAATGGGTCGCACCTGTGTCAATAATAGCTACAAGAGGAAAGCCATTAATATAACACGTACCTCGGATCAAACGATCATCTGCAGAAGTCTCAGAACCCGATAAAGCAAAGACCTTGCCTCCCGACTGGTTCTCTTTCTTCGGCTTAGGACACTGTGGACTGATATGACCCACCTCTCCACAGTTGAAACAAGTCATAGTCTTCAACCGGCACTCTGCAGCCAAGTGACCACCTTTGCCACACTTGAAACACTTCTTCTCAGTACTGGTACACTCATGGATACGATGTCCAGCCTGACCACATCTGTAACACTTAGCAGGGGCACTGGAGTCTTCCCCACTAGGTCTCTTCATCCCACTCTGTCTCTGGAAACCTTTGCCAGCTGCATACGGTTTCCCACGATCATTCTGATTCTTGCCTTTCCTATCAACCCTCTGCTGATAGCTCTCCGCTCTGGCCTTGGTATCCTGTTCAAAAATCCTGCAACAGTCAACCAAGTCAGAAAACACTCTAATCCGCTGATACCCAATAGCCTGCTTGATCTCGGGACGTAACCCATTCTCAAACTTCACACATTTTAAAAATTCCCCAGTAGCCTCATCATAGGGAGTGTAATACTTCGACAGCTCTGTGAACTTAGCAGCATACTCAGTAACAGACCGGTTGCCCTGCTTCAATTCTAAGAACTCTATCTCTTTCTTTCCTCTGACATCCTCGGGAAAGTACTTCCTCAGGAATCTCTCTCTAAACACCGCCCAAGTGATCTCAGCACTTCCAGCAGCTTCCAACTCAGTGCGGGCAGCAACCCACCAATCATCTGCTTCCTCTGACAGCATATGCGTATCGAACCTGACCTTCTGGTTATCGGCACACTCAATCACTCGGAAGATCCTCTCGATCTCCTTCAACCACTTCTGAGCACCATCTGGATCGTATGCTCCCTTGAACATTGGAGGATTGTTCCTCTGGAACTCACTCAGTTGACGAGCAGCTCCCAATCCCACAACATTCGGATTCCCTCCAAGTACTCCAGCTAGCATACCCAGAGCCTCAGCAATCGCAGCATCGTCTCTACCTCTTCCAGCCATCTCTATTCTGAGAACCCAACAAGCTAAAACAATAAGTACTGATAGGGTTACACAACACCTATCACATATAGGGAAACAGAATAATTACGACTCGACTCGACCGACTATGCTCTGATACCACTTTTGTAACACCCTTCTAAAATACCCCAATAATAAATTAAAACAACAAAATATGAATCAGAGTAGATATGCAATTTCAGGGTGTCACACTTGACACTTCACACCATTCACCAAATTAACTTGTCATGCTCATTTATTAATCAAAATAAAACATTGCATAATTCGCAGCGGATAGAAATCTAACGACAGACAAACCATGTAACACATTACATGTAAAATTGTTCAACAACCAAAAATGAAAACAAAGTAAAACATCCCGTCCCGATGTTACATATACCAGAGCATGACCCACTAAGGAACTACACTAGACTCCAAGCACTAGCTTCTACTCAATCACTGCTCGTTACCTGAAACATAGTTGTAAGGGTGAGTTCCTCAATCGATATAATAAGCATTATAAAATATCATGTAATGCTAAGTAAATTAACACATTCATCACCCTAATCATATCACACATTCAGCAACGGCAACATCAACTCATAATCATACTCAACACAAACACAAAACACACGTATAATATTGGAATACATCCATTCATATTATACGCCATACATACATTATGAAATGAGACTCCATGCATGCGGTACCGACTATTCGTGAACACATAGTTCAACCTCACCGATCAAACCCAGATACGACTACCAAGCTCACTAGTCCCACTCATTTGAGACCTAGTGACTCACTCACTAATTCCTCACCATGGGAATTAGCTACCACCATAAAGGCCATGCTATGCACGCTAAATCACCTAGCATGCAAACATCAACAACAATCCACAATGGACATATGCTCACACTCTAAGCCATAAACAGTCCATCCACAATTGCATACATAATAGATATATTCTCAGCATTATGCATACCATCACACATCATCAGCATATTTATCACAGAATCATATCATGTCATGCCAAATAATAAATCACAGTATTAGCACACTCTACTGATACATATACTGCTCAAAACAACGGGAAATGATCCCTACTATATCATACATCAGCTAAATTACATCACTCAGCTGAAATGACCAAAACTGCATAACCACAGCTCAGAAAAATCAAACTTCTGCCCATACGCGTATGGCCTGTCTCATACGCGTATGATACGCGTACCACTTCTCCCATACGCGTAACAGAGACAAAACTACGTTAGAACATCATCTTCTTCATTCATACGCGTATGGCCTCACCCCATACGCGTACCACTCACAGGCTACGCGTAAGTACACGCGTATGGCGCGTATCAGCACCAGCCTCCTCCCCTCCAGGCCATCTCATACGCGTATGGCCTAGTGTCATACGCGTATGACCAGAAACCAAATTTCAGATCTGCTATGGGTTTTTCTCTGCTACGAGATTTCTCAAATCCAACCTTCCACAGTCCAATTTTTTACACAGCATTCGTTCATTTTATCTAACACAGATCATACCCATTCAATTCCACAATTTCTAACCTTATTACATCTAATTCCTACGAATTTTCTTCCATTATAAACCCATATCTCATTCATCCATAAGTTCACAATTTACAGCATTCATCATCCAAATTAGAGTCGATTCAATGGCTTATTACTACCCATTACATGTTAACCCATAATACCCATTAAACGACGATAAAGCCCCCTTACCTGAGTTAATCCGGCAAATCCTTTAGCTTCAAGCTTTTCCCTTCTTCAACGCTTTTTCTCTTGCTCTTCCTTTTTGCCATTTTTTCCACTTTTTAGTCGCTTCTCCCTTTTCACGTGAAAAAAACCCTTTTTACTAAATGGGACTCTTTACTGATTCCAAAAATCGTTCCAATTCCAACTTTATTATTCCAATAATATTCCAATTATTTAATTAAATTAATAAATATACTAATAATAATATATATGAATGGTTTATCTTTTATTTTGAAAAATAATACCCTCTCATTCATATTACCATCATAATATACTATTAAACTTAAATTAAATAATTATCATATTTTATCGGGGTGTTACAGGTATCGCCCAACAGAGTCGGAACAGGATTAAGAGTAGAGAAAATCCTAATAGCGTTCACATCCACAAACTTGTCGATGTTGGGGAATAATACTAGCCCATAGATGAGAAGTACAAATATGGCCTCAAAGGCGTCCTCACTCATGGCCTTCCCATATATAGTAGCTTGAGCAATGAGGAACTCAGAAGGGAGACCTTGAATTCCACCTTTGGTAGTCATATGAGCATCAACCAGAGATTCATCTATGTGTAACATGTCTGCTATCTCTTGAGAAGTAGGAATCCTTTCCAAGCCACTGAACGGCAACTGATCCAGAACAGGTATACCCACAAGATAAGCATACTCCTCAAGTGTAGGCAAAAGCTGAAAATCCGGAAACGTGAAGCAACGGTACAAGGGATCATAAAACTGCACCAATTTACTCACCAATCCTTCATCCACCTGAGTAGTCATAAGAGGAAGAAGCTTCCCGAAACGAGCCTTGAAACCCAAGGGATCTAATACATAAGATGTCAAATTCCTTAACTCTTTCAAGTCTGGTTGTCTGAAACTGTACTTCTTTGTATTCCTTCTTTGTCTTTCCATTTCTGAAAATCTTGCAAATAAACCCCTTAAGTTCCTTGAAAATTTTCTTATTTATTGATGATATGGATGCAAATGGGTGCATGAATGCATGAATGCAACAATCACACTCAAGGATCAAGCAAAGCACACCAAACAAAGGTCATGGGATGGATCGTGTTATCCTTAATATCAACCATCCATTTTGGTGGATTATGGTTTACACCTTATCAACACCCAAGTTCCATTGATATTAAGGATATCTGAACGGATCAACCATGAATCAAGGGTTTGTTGCAAGTCACGAGCATGGAGTTTAGGTTAAGAACCACCCAAAGGAAGTGTACTAAGGTTTAAACCTGCCAAACATGTTCTACAAAAGGTTCCCATAGTCATCATCCCATCCTTTGGATATTATCGAAGAAACGACTACTCGTATTCCAAAAATATTCTTAAGAGAGACTCTTATGAGTGTAGTATCGCGTAACAATCGTATAAAATTTTACACTTGAACGACTTTCGCACTACATCCTAAGAATAGGCCAAGATGGGCTTGGTAAACTAAGGTCCTTGACTTCTAAGGTCTATATTGGAAAGAGTAATGTCTAACCACAACTTACTTGTGTGACATTATTGATCCCAACATGACCTCCACCAAGTGAATGGGCTTGCAAGTCAACTTGCTAAGGAATAACCCCACACAAGTCGACAAGACTATGCCATTCTCCTATCCTAAGTGCACTCGAGTTCGGGTATAGAACTCATCTCACAAAGATCACCAAGCACACAAGGAATTAATATTCAAGAAAATCAATCATTACATACAATACAGTAATCCAAAATTTCACAAATATATGTCACAAAACAAATACAATACACCAAGCATGAAAAGTAGGCAAAACCCACTAGGCAAATGCTCCCCAGCAGAGTCGCCATTTTTCTGTAGCGGGGTATTCGTTACCATTATAGATATTGACTATATCCAAGGTAAATCATACAAGTCGAGTCGCCACCGCACTTCTATTTATCCAAAGGAATGGTTAGAAAGCGAACAAAAACCTAAAAGTTTTACAAACAAAACTAGTAGAAGAAACAGAGATCTGGGTAAGCGGGTTGGTTATGCAATGGGAAGGTGTTAGGCACCCAAAGCATCCTAGGTACTCCTAGGGAGCCCTTTTCACATTTGTTGTAAGGTTGTTGTTTTGTTTTTTGTGAAAATTTATTTGTGCAAACATGATTGAAGGGATGAGAAAAGAATATACAAATTTATTTACATTTTGTGTTTGAATGGATGAACCCATTGCCTACGTACCATCTTAAAAAAAGATTAGGATCAAAACCTAGTAGTTCGGGGTAAAAAAATTCAAAAAAAAGTTGGTGAATTGATTGGTCCAAAAACCTTAAGGTCTTTTGTTATCAAAGGGAGAAAACTCAACCTAAAACCACAAATCCACCATGTGAGGATAGCTTCGCCATGCTAGTGAGGGGTTAACCCTATAATAAGCATGGAAGACTCATTGTCCATCACTAAGGATAAAGGTGAGTATTATATCTACCTCAAGGATAATTCAAACCTAATAGCTAATGGTTATAAAAAAAGGGTTTGATTAAGAAGGTGGCCATTGAAACCACAAAAAGTATTTGAATGGGTTATATTTACCAATTAAAAGTATTTACAAAAATATGGTTAAAGTGGATTAAAAGGTTCAATTCAGAATAAGTGTTATGAAAAATAAATTTTGAAAATCAAAAGCATAAGGCTTAGGTTTCTAATGTTGAAAACAAAAGTTATTGTTTGCACAAAAAGTTTTGGCTTGGGTTAGAATGGGGGAAAAAAGGTTAAATTCCTAAACATACAAGAGATAAGGGAAAAGAAAATAAAACCACATTAGGAGTTCCACTCTTGAGATCATATTGATGATCCAAGTAGCTCCCATCCTTTGGAATAAGCAGTCACAAACAAATATCTGAAGCCATTAAGCACAGGTAATTGGAATAAACCTCCAGGGGGTATCCCACAAATAAAGTGGAACACCAGGCCATCTCTGCAAGAGTCATGTGAGCCCTCACAAAAAAACTCAACAAACAGGTTAGAGAAACAAGATAGGGTAATCAAGAGTTGCCCCCAAATCAAAATGTAACCACATGAATCATGCCATTAAAATTCACAAAAAAACTCACAAAAAGCAACCAAGGGCAGGAGGCCTAAACCTCTGGTCAAACACATACATTAAAAGGGTATCAAAAAATTTCAGGTTGAAAGTATAAAGTAGTGGAAATAAGGCATACCTGATTGGGGAGGATCGATTGAAATTGAGTTGCACCCGTGAGGTTTGCAGAGCAATCTGAGGGTTTATATGAGAGGGAATTGGTTCTTTGCCGATGAGTTCCCTTCAGCCTCTGGAGGTTGCTCTAAAATCTGTTAGCTCTTCTCTCACTTTCTTTTTCCTACCAGGGTAATAGGAATGGCATGTCCTTTTGTTTCACTGAAACTCTGAATTTATAACCTGGTTTTTGTGGACCTGTGGGCTCAAATGAGAGAGGCCCAAGTCCAAAAAAAAAATTGTTATATTTTATTTATTTATTTATTTATTTTCGTTTTTTTTTTCTTTTTTTTTAGTAAACAAAAGTAAGAGAAACAATGATGTATAATTCAAGCATGCTTGATGATCTCAAACCAATCACAAGGAGTCCCACCCAAAGGCAAAGGGAACCAAGATGCTCATGATCCTTGAGGCTATGCAAATGCAATGTTATGATGCCATGAGGGATCTTAGGGTCAAAATTGGGGTCTTACACATATTAAAATTTTTCCAAGAGAAAACTTACTCTAAATGACATTTCAAACAACTTTCATGTTGAGACCTAGACCTAATTTTTCTTGGAAAATCATTTTCTATGTTGAAACATTATAGGTCATTTTGTCTAAACCCTAATTTGAAAGTCAACTTCTCAAGGCCATAACTTTCTCAATTTTCAATAGATGAAAGATTTACAAGTTGCACAATCAAATTCAATGTGTCTACTTCAACTTTTATGTTTGGAGTGGGAGCTAATTCAACTTTTTTGAGCATGTGATATGAGGTTACATTATAGGTCACTTTTGACCAATACCATTGATCAAGTGATATTTCCAAACTTCAAAAATGCATAACTCTATCATTTCAAATC
Source organism: Lathyrus oleraceus (assembly GCF_024323335.1). Taxonomy (NCBI): domain Eukaryota; kingdom Viridiplantae; phylum Streptophyta; class Magnoliopsida; order Fabales; family Fabaceae; genus Lathyrus; species Lathyrus oleraceus. The sequence goes on from NC_066585.1 coordinate 225,988,175, forward strand.
CAAATGACATGAAATTGGTGACCATTGTTAAGGTATTTGATAGAGCTACAACTTTAATGAAGACACGTTTCTCATTTGAAGGTCATATGAAAAGTTAAGCAAGGTGGAACATTGAGACATATGGCTTGATACTTAGAAAAATTTTGATATGGCAAAAATTTCCAAGCTTCCACCTCAAATTTATTCAAGTTACAAACTCCAAATGGAAAAGTGTTAAACATGAAAGTTATTCCTCTTGATCTCACTTTTCCAAAGAGCTCAAGTTCATCCATTTTGGACAAGGAATGCATAGGCTGCCCATGGCATGAACATGGTGTCATCACTTGGCAAGGATCAAACTTCAAATCTTCATGTACACTTTCCTTGCAACCCATGTTGAAATCAGACTATCTCACACTCATTTGTGGACTTAGGGCAATGATTTTATGGGCCTATGCGCGCCCATGCACCCATGCATCATCTATACTAAATTTGGAAAGTGGATTTCAAGTGTGTAAAAAGCAATGGTTTCAGCTATAAATAGAGCCTCATATGCTCAGCATTTCACAGACATTGGAGCCAGCTTTGATCCCCAATCTCTACGCCTCACATTGCATAGGATAATCCTGAAAAATTCACTTGAATTTGAGTTTGAATTTCCACTGTTTTGAAATTCCAAACTCCAGGGATCCATAACCTTTTGAGCATTTAATCCTTCTTCTGCAAGCATTTGGAGTGAGATCAAGCACGAGCAAGAGCAAGATCAGTTGAATCCAGACCTCCATTGAAGGTATTTTTCAGAAATTTTGATCTCGTCGATTCTCTCTAATTCTTGCTCAATTCTATTGATTCTTTGGTTGTCTGAAGTCCTACCAATGTAGGCAAGAAGATTGAGTTGCTTAGAGGCCAAATCAAAGCAACTCAGTTCATGTACCTCAAATTTCAACTCCATGTATCTCTCAATATACTTGGAGTTAGAGTGAATTGAGGCTAGATTTGAACTCAGTGTCATTTTTACTTTGAAATCATGTCCTTGTTTTTAATTTTGGTGATGGTTATGACTGAACCAGTCCGGTGAGGTTCGCCGGAGAAGACAACCGGTCCTTGGCCGCCGGTGGTGTGCTGGATGGTTCTAAGCCATAGGATCCTTTTAAATTGATCTAATCATGAGCGTTCCTTTTGAATACCAAATGTGTGGCACGCTGACTTAAGTGCACGATGGAACGCGCGTTGGTGGCCACTTGATCTGCCACCTCAACTAATGAGGGGGATCAAGTGGTTCACTTTTTTTTTGATATTTTAATTGCTTTATTTTCAATAATTCAAATTAAATTTAATATTGATCAAAAAAATAGTGGACTTTCACCAAAAAAATTCAAATATTTTCCTCTTTCATATTCTGAATTAAAATTATTTTTTGGATCATTATTAATATTTTTCATGAATTAATTGATTTTGCATTTGTTTTTAATTGTTTAAAAATATTTTTAAATGTTCAAAAATTAGGAAATTTTTTCTCCAAGGTCCTTTGACCTTGTTTGACCTATGATAAATCTCATGGTCATTTCTTTGGTGTTTTGATGAGATTTTAGGAATTGGAAAAACCATATTTAATTTAAATGCACTATTTTAGTATTTTTAATTTGAATAAATGCCAAATAAATTTGTTGACCAATTGTGATGACTTGTTTATGTTTGACCCTTGTTGTTGGGCCTTGGTCAAGGTTGATTTGACTTTGTCAAATTAATATCATTGGATTTAGGGGATTGATGGAATATACATTCCATCTCCCAAAATGAATGGATGATATTAATTTGGTAAAAGTCTCTTTTTGACCAATTTGTGTTTTGTTCCATTTCCCTCCCACTTCATCTTATTCCCTTTCTTCATTCATTCATTCCATTTGGCCGATGATATCTCAAAATCCTAAGGCTAGTTGATTGAAAAATTAACATGAGTATGGATGAGATTAGGTCACCCCTTTTGCATATTCTTTTTGTGTGTGGTATGTTTCATGAGCATAGTCTACTATACTATGTCTCTAACATGCATTAACACCAAAATTTTATTGTCCGACCTCAAATAGTTGTGACTTCTACATAAGTCCAATTACGGTTGCTTCACATAGCGTTAAATTTGTGACATAAAAGACATAAACATTCTAGTTAGTGAGATTGTAAGTCTCCCCTCTTTCATGGTATTGTGTGGAAACTTGACCTTTTTTCCTTCCTTTGGATGATGTCTTCGTTCAAGGATTCATGCTTGTGATAAGTGGGTTGAGTGTTCTCCAAAGAATGACTTCAATTAAAAAGCAAAAGCAAAGCAATACTAACTTCTAACCTATTAACTACTAACTTTTAATTTCAAGCCCTTTACTTTAATTCCATTTAATTTTTGCTTTTATTCATTTGCCATTGTTCATACCATCCTATTTGTTTATGTTAATGCAATTTTCACTTTGTCCATTTGGACCATATTGTGTGATATATTTTGTTTGTGTATACTGTGTTTGTTTGTGTGATCTTTGACCATTAATGTACATAACAACAACAAAAAAACCTAAAAACTTTTGTGTGGACTGTTGGTTTGATCTTGGACAAATGGACTTAGAATCTAGGCAACATTCCTATGCTAAAGGACTTGGCCAATGCCAACTTGTTGAAGAACCATGTGCTTGCAATTTGAAATTCATCTGATACATCATTCAAGATCCTTTTGAGTTCATCTGCAACATGATCATTGTGAAGCTGTTATTTTGAACCTGTGACTTGTGGAATTCATCTGTTACATGAGCTATTTTGGAGAAGATCATGGAATGGATAAACTTGGATGTGGCTATCTTTATTTGATGCCTTGCTCTTCAAGATAATATAATTGTACATTGTGTTGTTTGATTCTAAAAGTCCAAGGGAATTCTGGGTTTCTATTGACATTCTTGTCTATTGGATTGCTACCCACTTGGTCAGATCTTTTCAACTCTAAACTTTTAAATTTTGTACATAGGGTAGTCTCTTCATCTTCTCCCCATTTCTTCAATTTCAAAATCTCTTTCTCCATTTTTCAAAATCTTCTTTGTGTGAACTACTCTTGTTCTAAACTTTGACCACTTTGCAAAAAGATAGAAACTTTGGCCTTATACCATTGCATTTTCAAACTTCTTTTCTTAAATCAAACTTGTAAATAAACTTAACTATACTTGACCTAAAATTTCAAAAATCCAAAAAGAACTAACTCATTCAAACAATTTTAGGCATTTATGCCTTTCAAACTTAAATTTTGTTAAAAGTAATGCAACCACTTTGAAATTTGTATTACAAACTACGAGATTTTGATCCCTCATTTTTATGTTGGTACGTGGGCATAAGACCGAAGGTCTTGTCAAACACAAAAATATAATCAATAAATTATTTTCTCATTCCCCCATTCTATTTGTTTGTAAACATCACTTTATACCAAGTACATATGCACACAAAAAGGACTCCCTAGGAGTACCTAGGATACTTTTGGTGCTAACACCTTCCCTCTGTGTAACCAATTCACTTACCTGTAATCTCTGACATTTTATTAGTTTTGATTCGAAAATTTCTTATTTTTTGGGTTTTGTTCGTACTTTTTCCCTTTTCCTTTGGAAATAATAAAAGTGCGGTGGCGACTCTTGTTATTTGATCTCTAGCTTGTCAATAGCTTGATGATAATGAATTTACCACTACACCTAGTAAAATTCATTTGTTTGGATGGAGATTAATGTTGAATAGATTATCTACTAGAGTGAAATAGAAAAGAAGAGGGGTCATTGGCAGAAGTCACAATATGGTGTATCGAAGAAACACATTTGCATATGTTCTTATTTTTCCCGATTGCAACTTAATTATGGAGTAAAGTTCACAAATGAATTGACATTAATCTGGTGGCAGAAGTAGAATTCATGGCAGACAATCTAAAAAGGTTACGGCAAAGGCTTAAGGGAAGAGTTAGAAAAAACTCTCAATGTCTGATTTGGTTGACAATGTACTGGTGGGTAATTTTGATAGGCAGGAATGAAAAATTGTTCAAAGATAGTTGGAAGGAAATTGATGAAATGGATGTGTTGGCCAAAGATCTATCTTGGGAATGATTTATATCAAAGTACAAAGAGCATAAAGAACATTGTTGGTTGGAATGGAGCTGTAATCCATTAGTATGTATTTCAAAATAATATTTGTAGGAGAATTTGTATCGAGCTCATTGAAAGTTAGGATAGTTCTCTTGTTCCATTGTTGGACTATGTCTATCTTTGAGTTGTATTAGGGTGGAGTATTCGGAAGATCTTAAAGCCCCTTGCTAGACATAAAGCTTGAATATAGTTTATACAAAGTGATATCCCTCTTTTATAAATCGGTTTTGTAAGAATGAGTTAAGTCAAATTCTAATATAGTATTAGAGCCCATCAATCGAACTATAGCTTATCCATCGTTAATTTCCACACATCAAACCTAAAAGATTGTTAGACGTGAGGGGTGTATTTGAAAGATTTTAAATCTCACATTAATTTGGTATAGAACTTGAAAAAAGATTTTATATAAAATAATACCACTCACTTTACAAATTGATTTTATAAAAATAAGTCAGACCTAATATAGAGTAACACTTCCACTCACACAATAATTAATTTACTTATAAAAAATATTATTTTACTGAAGTTAATAGTATATTATATGAATAAAAAAAAGTCATTATATTAATGTTTGTACATGGAAATAATCAATACTAGTAGTTAACAAAGATAGTTGTATAAAATTATAATATTAAAAAATCTATAAAGACATGTTAGGATACTTCCTTGGAATGAGTTTTCTTGTGATCATTTAATTTTAAACATTCTGTTCAAGAATAAGATGCTTTCAATTTCATTTCCCCTTTCTCTTAACAAGGGGAATAGAGCTAGAGTTTCCCCATGAAATGAATGTCTGGTTGAACATTCAAGTCATTATAAAAAACCTACATAAATGTGCAACTACCCTTTCTCTCTCTTTTTCCAACTTATAGTAGTTTATTGCTTCCAACACCCTATTCTTTGCTGCATGTTTTGCTACTTGTTGCTTAATATGACAAATTTATTAACAGCATTTTAATCCTTAATGTGGAAAGCCCCATGACTAACAATAAAGGTCCCACAATAGATACCACGTTAGTTGGAAAGATAATTTCATAAATAATATCAACTGCCCAAAATAAATGTGATTCAATAAGGGTCACATTCATATAACTTTGCAATCATAGCTTTTCTTGAAGATTAGTATACTTTCAAATAAATGCATGCCTTGTAAATTATTTTGACAGATCTCAATATCATACTTCCACGGAATGTTCTAATTATAGTTAATTATTAATTATCATTAGACAGCATCATAGTCAACTATTCAAACGGCAAGATCATGAAACATAGGAAAACCATATGCACTAAGTTAAATTTAAAATCATTAATTTTTTATGTTAGAATGAATTAATGGATCCAGTTCATTATGTCTATCTACCAACTGTCTTTGTTGAATTGCATAAATTGTATATTGAAGTTAGTCGTACATTGGATATAAATATATATATAAAAATTGAATTCATATAGACTTACTCAGCAATATTTGTTTATAGGTGTTAGTGAGTATGACAATACCGTTATGAATTTATTATATCAAATTGACCTATTGGTAACAACCAGCCAAAGGTTATTTGCTGCAATGTTTTTTCAAAAAAGAAGTCTTTCATTTTCAACTCTTAAGTGCAAGACATATAGTTATTGAATAGGGTAGACTCTGGCTATGGGGTGTATTGGAAATGGAGCCACATTTGTTGCATGGCATTAGAAGACAAAACTGGATCTTCAACCAAAATGGTTTTTATATATGGAACCCATGCCAGGGTCCAATTCAGAAACTAACTCTTTCAATTCTTGGTAAATGACTAGGACATTAAAGCTAAATAAGCAATTGGATTAAAAACAGCTCATAGAGATTTTTTTTAAATCTTTTAAGGACATATATAAATTATGCAGCAGATACCTCTGACATATTTCCGTCTAATGTCTTCTTATTTTATGACGATGAATGAATTGCATATATATCATATGGCCTAAATGAATGAACTCCAAGCAATTGTGGAAAATATAAATTAGAGTTAGAACATCAAATTTTATTAGGAAAATTTATTAACAGATGAGTATTAGAGCTACATAACACTCATAACTATTTCATTTTTAGAGATATTATGTATGAGGAGTTGTAGACGATATAAAATTTGGAAGTCGCGAACTCGGGCTCAAACAAACATGGGACTATGACCCAACAACCGGCATCAAAAACCACCTCTTCACCCAACTCGGTTAACCCTAAAAGAGGATGCCCGTGAGTGGGCCTATAACCCAGTTTCGGGTCCTGAGCTCATGACCCATATCCAAACACACAAGGATGCCTATAAACTTTAGTATGGTTTTCCTAACACAAGAATATGGGAGGAGATGTTATCAATTCTTATATGTGATCAACGACCATATCAATGGCTCACACTAGATAGGAGCGGGGATCGCATCTTCTGAAATAGGAAGTTCAAGATGAGCTAAAATCATCCAATCATATCCTTATAAACCAAAAGTTATGGTTATGACGTAAGATTGGTATAAATTTCCTACCACCAAAATATATTCCATAAGCCATCGTTCGTAACATCTTCTATCAAAGTCCACCCTATCTTCGTTAGCAAGAACATAAGGTGTCCACCATTTTGGGATCGAGTAAGAGTTGTACCTCGTAAGCACGCCAACTAAGAGATATCACGATTTGTACCCTCGACGGAGTAAAGCGGGGCCTTGATCAAGATTTGGTCCACCATGGACAAGATTTGATGCCAAGACGAGACTCTACAGGCATAAGTCCAAGAGATCCAACAAGACAGGGTCGTGGAGGATGACAGAATTATACGACCCTCGTCTTAAATGTAGAGAGATCTCGAATGCTCTATTTTGAAAAACTTTAAACCCTTTCATTTGAATACTTTTGACGAAAAAGACCCATAAGTACACTTTGTGTATTTATGTGCTTGTAGGTACAATAGAATGCAACTATGTATTGATCATGATGGTTTTGATGATGACTCCTGTTTTGGGTCGGCCAAAGACCTAATGCGGACGAAATTCAATTATCCAACCCAAGAAATTGAAGTCCAATCAAAATTATCCAATGTATATCATCAAGGCACACGGAATCAACACTTTCTAATCTCCATTTTCACTTCACTCATCTTGGACTCTGTAAGTGACTTAGGCGTTGGAGTGCTAACCTTGCATGTCCATCCCACGCCACTGTATAAGATATCAACACCACTGCTTCAAGAGTCCAACATCATCAATCAACATCAATTTTAGTTTTCGCGCGGAACAACCACACCTTCTGTGGGAATCGATTTCAAATTCTCACAAAATTCTAGGATCAAATCCTGAAAGAAAAAATCTGCTCCCTTCCTCGTGCTAGGGAACTCTTCCTCTAAACTTTCTTGATCCAACTATCAATTCAGATGATCGTAATTAGAAGTATCATGGAGGAAACCTTACGCCGGAAATAATTCCTATATTATCGCCAGATCTAACTCTATATAAAGAATTCACAAGACAACCCTATCGTGGTTGGTGAAACGAACCTTTTCCAGGAATTTGAAATCCTTCTTTGTTATAGTAATATGTTCTACCACTTTAAGAGACTTTGTCTATAGCGTAAGTTTTACCGATTCAAATATGGTTCGCGATGAACACAAAAGTAGATCTCCTACACACCGAAGCGGAAGGAGGAAAAAAACATCGAAAAACCAAGCAAAGTCATCAAACACCTATGGAGGGAGACATATTAGTCGAATCTCTTTCTATCGTTGAGAAAAATTAACAGACATACAAAAAACTTAAGCCAACGAGATGCCTTTTCTAAAATAAAAAGTCATGAGGATTCTCATACCCAAAGCAGATAATACCTCGTAGCCGTAGTGGTGTGGGATTGAGGTCGACCGATACGAAACCTGTTGCTAAAGATTCAAGCAACTCACCTCGGCACCAGAAGAGACAGTAATCTGATGAAATGTTGGCCTAGATTTCCAAGTGAAATTCTAAATACAAAAATCTATAGGATATTAGCCCTAAAACTCATTCTAAAGAGAGTAACTAGGTAGAGAAATGTATTTTGTTGGCTCATATATTGTCATACCCTAATTTTACCCCTAAGATTCCATATATCATATCATTTGCATTTCAACTAAGATCACAAGCATTGTATCCTCCTAACCTTCACCTCTTTGAGTTGTCCTTTGTGGGAGATCATCAAGCATCCTTTGTGTTTTCTTTTTACCTTTTTGCTTGCTTGCATTCTAACTTTGCTAACCTTATTTAAAATACAAAAATATGTGTTGTTTCCTTTGTCTTATTGTACAAGGTAGGGACTTGCAATCAAAGGATCAAACTTGGTTTCTAAATTAAGGTTTTTATTCTCAAGGTCAAACTTTGGTAAACAAGTGGTCCACAAGAGCTTTTACTTCAAGTCATGGCCTATAATCTTATGTCACAATCATGTTAAGCTTCATTCAACATCATTTGATCAAGAGAAGTTCAAGTTTGGTTCCTAATTTCAATTTTGATTCAAGTATGGTTCATGTGTTTATTTCCATGCCATCTCCATCCAATTTTAAAGCAATTTTCAAGATTATTCAAGGGACAATCAAGTTTCCTTGGTATTCAAGTGTTCATCACTGGGCCTTTGGGTGCAAGAAATGGCAAGAAATAACAAGTTGGTACATGTTTGATTAACTTAAAATCAAGTATGGCATATTGATTACGAGAAATTGTATCGTGTTTTTAGAATTATATCGCATGTTATTCGTATTTATTTCAATATGTTTTATCACCTAGTTTATTTTTATTCGTTTTGCAGTTGTTAGCGAGTTTCGGTGCAGATTCGAAAGCAAATCAAAAGAGCAGCAAAAGAGCAAGATTCTTCCCATTCTTACCAAATGGCGTTCGCCATTGGCCTGCCTGCCACGTCATTTAATGATCAAGGCAATGGCAACACCATTTCCCTAATGGAGTTTGCCATTATCATGCAGAAATAGTTCTACGAAATTGGGCGATTTTGTGCAGTTTTCTCCAACCTATTTTACCTCCATTTTGCTTGCACGATCAAGGGAAGTTACACGGATGCAAACATCTATAAATAAGACTCTTGGAGGTGTTTCATGGCACCTAAGTTATGAGGAAGCTCTGTTGAAATTGCTTTGTATTCGTAGGTATAAATTCACATGTAAAAGTGACAATAACTCACATCGAGGGATTGTCACACTTGTTTTCTTGTAATTTTCATTGTACTCTTGGATCAAGAATTCAATTTAAGTTTCCGTTTTCTTTAATTTCATGTTTTTACTAATTTATTATTTATACTTGTTATTGCCTTTACTACATTAGATGCCATGTTGTTTTTAAGTTTAGTTGTTGTGATCATGTTATTTTTATTTAAAATTATGTCTTATTAATTTTGTCTAAGTCCGGCGTATGAGGACCGTCGTTATCGATGGGATTCGGTAGAAATAATAGGCGTGAAATTGTGATTAAATTATGTTTTGGTTTTAGTTTCCAATTGTATGTTTCATTGTTTTGACACGAGAGTGAAGAACAAACTAAGGTTCTAACCGATAGCGCGAGAGTGTAAGGAAGGAACCAGATAGTGGAAACTAGGCATCGATCCTAAAAACAGCGAGAGCGTTTTAGGCATCATTTACGATCTAATTGGTTTTCCAAATATGCTTTTTAATTGAGATCGGCGTGCGAGAGAGAAATCATGTGGTTTGGAGGTGTAGTTTTAGTCAATAACGTGAGAGTGTGAGACAAAGTCTTTAAATAAATACTTTCTATATAACGCAATAAAATTGTAATTAGTACCCGAATTTTACCTAATCCCTTAGGAACATGGAATCCATATTTCGGGCTCGTTTTATCATCACTTTCAAACCTCTAGCTATTAGCGTTTATATTTCCGTTCATATCCTTTTAAACTTCAGCCTTAGCTTTACAATTGCAACAATAGATAACATTAGTTTGATTATTAATCTCTGTGGGTTCGACAATCTTTTAAAACTACCAGATAAACTATATACTTGCAGTTATTATCCGACAGACACGTCCGTCGCGATCAAGTTTTTGGCACCATTGTCGGGGACTAATTTAGTCAATATTGTGATTCCGTTGTTGCATAGTATAGACTAAGGCAACTTTTATTTTATTTACCCTCCTTAACTGTCAATTGTATTCCAAGCACTCGCTCAAAAGGCGAAGAGCTAGAACAACTAGTTGACGAAGTTGAGCATTTTATTAATTTACAACACCGAGTTTGCAATTTCCGAATTAAGTACAATCTTCCTTTTCCAAAACAAAAATCAGAATCTAAACCAGTAATGGTTGAAGGACCACAAAACCGTCATCTTAAGTATTATGTTGTTCCTTCACAGGAGGAACCACACAACAACATTACTGCTCCTTCCATCAACAGAAACTATTTCGAGTTGAAACCTTCGTTGTTATCATCCGTTCAACAAAACCAATTTTCAGGTAGTCCTACAGACAATCCAAACTTGCATTTGTCATTGTTTGTGCAGTACGAAGACATAATGAAAGAAAATGGTGTCAGTCCTGAAGCAATTAGACTATGTTTTTCCCTTTTTCCTTAAGAGATAGAGCTAGACCTTGACTACAGTCTCTACCTTCGAACTCTGTAACCACATGGGACGAGTTGAAGACACTCTTCTTAGCCCGATATTTCCCACCAAGCAAGACGGTTATGCTAAGAGCTCAAATCAACGGATTTAAGAAAAAAGACAACGAGTCTCTTTCTGACGCTTGGGAAAGATACAGGGACATGTTGAGACTTTGTCCACACCATGGACTGGAGCAATGGATGATTATCCATACTTTCTACAATGGTCTTTTGTCAACACTAAAATGAATTTGAGCACTGCAGCTAGCGGTGCTTTAATGGACAACCCATATGATGAAGCCTATGAACTTATCGAGAACATGACTCAAAATCATTTCCAATGGGGAGGTGAACGTGTTGCTGTAGAAAAACCAACTTCGAAAGGCGGGATGTATGAAGTCAATGGCATAGACTACGTCAATGCTAAAGTGGATGCACTTACTCAAAAGATCGAAAGCTTAGCCATAACACCAGCAACTACTATAACTGTTGTAACACCAAACTGTGAATTGTGTGGAACCCCTGGGCACACTAATGATGATTGTCAGTTATTGGCCGGTATTCCTACTGGCCAAGTAAATTATGCTGAAGGAAACCCATATTCCAACACTTTGAATCCTGGATGGAGAAATCATCCGAACTTTTCTTATAAAAATAATAATGCTTTATTTCCTCCAAATCTAGCACCTGCTATTCCACCTGTTTATCAGAAAGGAGCCCCTACTGCTCCACAAGCACCTCAAAAGTCAAATCTAGAGATGATAATTGAAAATATTATGAATGTTCAAGCTCAATAAAACAAGGATTTCACAAATCAAAATGCTCATACTAGCAAACTGATGAAGCAAATGTCAAGTAAGCTTGATGTTATGGCTACCCATAATAAAATGTTGGGAATCCAAATATCCCAAGTAGCCCAACAACAAGCAACAATAGAAGCCCAACTGGAGCATTTTCTGGTCAACCACAACAAAACCCAAAACGTCATGCTAATGCTATCACATTGCAAAGTGGGACACAATTAAATGAACCGGTTGACCCAAGACTCCAAAACCCAGTCATGTATCAAGACTCCGGTAAAGGAACTAAAAAGCTAAATGAACCAACCAATGATAGAAAGGAAGACAAAAGCGGAGAAGTAGAAGATAAAGGAACACCTTATGTACCCCCGCCACCATACAAACCACCTATACCTTATCCTTAAAGACTTGCTAAGTCTAAAAATGAAGGACAATTTAATAAATTCATAGAATTTCTTAAGCAGCTTAATATCACTATACCATTCACAGGAGCAATTACGCAAATGCCTTCATATGCTAAATTCCTTAAAGAGATCTTATCTAATAAGAAAAATCTTGAGGATGATGAAATTGTTATACTTACTGCTGAGTGTAGCGCTATTATTCAAAATAACATGTCTCCTAAGCTGAAAGAGCTAGGTAGTTTTTCCATACCATGTGTAATCGGAAATTTTATCATAGACAAAACTTTGTGCGACTTAGGAGCCAGTGTTAGTTTAATGCCTTTATCCACGTGCAAGAAACTCAATTTAGGGGAACTAAGACCAACGAAGATATCTCTACAACTAGTTGGCCATTCTGTTAAATTTCAATTAGGTATGCTAGAGAGCATTCTCGTTCGTATAGGTCAATTATATATTCCCACCGACTTTGTAATAATGGATATAAAGGAGGATTCCCACATCCCTATTATTTTAGCAAGACCCTTTTTAGCCACAGTTGGAGCCATCATAAATGTTAAGAAAGGAAAGATAACTTTTGAAGTTGGGGAAGAAAAAGTCGAAGTTATTTTAGCTCAATTCTTACAAGCACCAGCTATAGAAGATTCATGTTGTCTCTTAGACGTAATCGACGAATGTGTGGAAGAAACTGAGAGGGGACCATCTAAGTATACTTAAGTACTAAAGACTCAAGCGCCTCATATATTCGAAGACAATAATTGGCATGAGCCATACATAAATGACAGTCTGAGGGAATGTCTAACACTAACACCCAATTCAATGCCATGCCCAAAGAAACCTCTTGTAGAACTTAAAACACTACCCAAATACCTAAGGTATGAATTCCTATACACCGAGCTTGAATGACCAGTAATTGTCAATGCTGACTTAGGACAAATAGAAACCGAAAAATTACTTCATGTCTTAAGAAAGTTGTTAGACTATGGCACGGATCTAGAAGGGGGGGTTGAATAGATCCCAATTAAAATTTGAGTCTGCGCTACCAATTTAAAATTGGTTTTGAAAATTTGTTTTAAGTGCGGAAGTGGCCGAGGAAAAATATAGTCTAAAACGAACCGTTATTGGAAAACCGGATATGCGTTAAGCTAATGGATTAGAGATAAAGTGAAATACGAATCACTACACTATTTGCACAATCAATGATATGTTTCACTTACTAGGATTCCTAGTTCCAATGATCCAAATACCAAATCAAACTAGATACAAACTTAAGACAACTTTGGTTTAGGCAAATTATCAAACACTTGGTGTGCATAAACACTCCAAGTGATATTTGAGTTGAGTAAGTAATTCAAATTGATCTAGTACAATATACTATTGTACTTTGGATTCAAAAACAGAGTTTTAATCTCTTACTCAATTAATATCAATGTTTGGTAAAAGTGCTTAAACTAAAATCACTTAATTTTTAAGCTGAAAAACAATTATGCAGAAAATTAAAGAAGACAGAGATTTGATGAGGCAGTTCCCCCGCCGTCCTCGCTTCGAGGTACGTCTGCCCTCACTTCTAAATATAGAATTGAGATGATTTAATAGATATCACCTGTTGAATTTAACCGTTTATACAAGGATTGCAAAGCAAGTAAACAACAGAACTCTCAAGGTGTTGAATGTTGCTTCCTCTCCTTGTTCCTTGATTCAAGATGAATCAAGACCTTCGATTGTTGTTGATAGACCTCCGATTCCAGCCCCTTTGTTGAAAAACCTTCCGTTCTTCAAACCCTCGGCTCGGCTGATCTCAACTACAACGAATCGAACCCGAATTCTTCCCTTCAATTTCACTAAATCCGCTACTAGACTGATGAAGACTTCCTCTTCTCAATCACCTTCGCTCAGCTGAAACTTGATGAAGCAATTCGTCCAAAACCCCCAAACACAAACCGGTCTTGGAGGGCAAAATCCTAACGGTTTTATTCAAGAAAGAACTTGCCACAAGCTTCAACCCGAACCGGATTCTCCAATCTCAGCTTCGAACCTTATCACCTTTAACCAATCACGAAGCACATCAAAAATGATTGTGTGTAGTTGATGTGTTGTGAGATGTTGAAGATGAAGATGATGAATCTTGGACACCTATTTCACTCTTTCTTGTTTCCTTGAACACTTGAAATCAATTTGACAAATGTTAGTTGATAAAAGTGATTTGACTTCTATTTATAGTAACTAGCTAACCAACCAAAAAATAACAGCTTTTCAAACAGTGGAAAATACTCAGAAAACTGAGTTTACGCACGAGCGGTCGACCATAGGTCGGCGTGCGCTGACCCGAGGGAAATGCGTCGACCCCTATGGTCGACTCAAGTATTCCATGAGCTGACCCGTGGGAAATGCGCCGACCTCTATGGTCGACTCAAGTATCCATGAGCTGACCCGTGGCCAACTACACTATGCCATGCGCCGACCTGTGGTCGACTCAAGCAACCATGTGCTGACCAGTCACCAACTGGTATGTGTTATGCGTTGACCCGTGGCTCATGTGCTGACCCTTGCGGTCGACTCAAAGCCTGCAAACCTGTAAAAATTTGTATTTTTGTGGTTTTCATGCATTTCGTCATGATCACATTTTATCCACATATGTTTTATGAAATATAGCAGTTTTAGGTAATCATAGAGAAGGATATGATAGGTGATATGTTGCATTTGTTTGTAGACGTGGAATCGACAATGCCGATTCATCTGTGATGGTCATTTGTCATCATCGAAACTTGTGATTGTATGTTGTCTGACAATTTGCCCTTACATACTCCCCCTTTTTGATGATGACAACCTGTGCAGAGCCAAGGAGACAAACAACATGCAGTATTTACCCATTATGCACACTCCCCTTTTCTTTTGTAATCTAAGGCTATCTATCTGCAAAACCTGTAAAACCGACTGTTAATTGGTGAACATTTTGGCTGCTTAATTGGTGAACATTTTGGCTGCTTGCTTGTACTCTTCTCCCCCTTTGACAACATCAAAAAGAGACAAGGAATGATTATTCAACGTAACAGAAAATACAACAGGAAATAATACTATCAGATAACAATATCACACCAAATATCATTACTGGACGATAATCATTAATTAAAAGAAGAAAAACATTAAAATTAATATTTGCACAAACAAGCATTACAGAGAATTTAATACATTCAAACAACCAACAAATTCAGATGCATATGCAGGTCTAAGTCCTAATGGCGGTGTCCTGGATGGTAACAGATATTCGGGTTTGTGTAGGGGTCATCCAGAGATGATATTTGTTCAGCAATACCGCCAAGATACTTGAGACTCCCGTCGACCGATCGTTCGTGGCGTTCAAACGCTTCGGTAAATGCAGTATACCGTTCATTCATGCTTGTAGAAAGGTTATCAAGCCTTTCATTTTGTGCTTGAATTTGGCTGCTAATATGAGCGTAGTGCTCATCCTGAGTTTGCATGAAGGATTGTTGTGCCAGCTGCATATTTCGCATCATGTCCAACAATTCTGAAGAGTTTGCGTGCTGTGGAGGAGACGGAGGAGATTCTTCATCATCCTGGTGATACGGCTGGTAGAATTGACGTTGAGTTGACCAGCCCGTATGTCGCCATTCACCCCAGCCACCCCAGATGGGGACATCTTCTTCAGTTGAATGTGACTGCTGAACCCAAGTGGAGTCTGAGTAGTCGTGAGTGTCAACTCGTGGAGGACTGTTATCTCCATCATGGTGATCAAAGGCTTGTCCTGCTTCCTCTTCTTTATTTTCCTCTTCATCTTCTTCTTCTTCACTTTCATCACTGTCATCATCTGCTGCAACAGGCGCAGGAACATTTCCTCTTCGAACAAACTTGTACATTCTCCGCTCATCACACCAAAAATATCCCATCATAGACAGAGTTTTTGGGCTGAACTCTTTGTCAGATGAGATGGAAGTGTACGGAAAGGACGGATGATTAATGTCGGCTGCAGTAAGGACCTCTTGAATGAAAGATCCGTAAGCAAGAGCCATTCCTCGTCCGGAATCACGTAGGCTGAACATCCTACTGGCAATGTAGTAGGGCCAATTGATTTTCTGCTTATTCTTCAGAATGTACATGAGATGAACCTCCGCCTGTTCAACTCTGGAGAGACCACCCTTCTTTGGTCGCAGGATGCATGAGACAATCCACTGAAGAATTCGTTCTCCTGTTTTCAGCTTGCCGGCAGTGACAGTTCGTGGGAACGAGTCACTGTTAACAATATGATCAGGATATGGTCGTTTCAGCATATCGTTCAACGCACTCCTAAACTCGTAACCTTCTATTTGGTGAGAGTCGGTTACCTCAGCTAGAGGATTTTCAGCATCATCCAATGACATATCAAAATATTTGTTCCAAACATTTGACTTAAACGATACCTTTGTCGTGCCGATCCTGGAGTAAAACTTGTGCCCGCGAAATTTATCATGAAGGCCGGCATAGAACACTCGGACTAAGTCTACGTTGTATTTAGCATTGCATTCCAAGAATCTGACAATGCCTTGATGTTGTAGCAGAGACATGATTTCTATGAGGTGCATACGTTCTGCGGTGAGGTTGTAGAAAGCATGTTGTCGCACGACTCCTCGTTTGCCAATATCTTTGTTGAAAGATTCGACGCGAGCCTGTGGTACAAGCGATACAACGGAGATGGGTAGAGATACGGCGGATGATTCCCGGGATCTCTTGCCGGTGGGTCTGCGAGATGTGGAAGCCATTTGAACAAATTTGAAGCTTAGTGTGTGTGGGTAGAGAGTGAAGGTTTGTGAGGGTTTTTTAGAGTGATTTTGCTAGAGAGATGTTTTTCCCTATTTGTAGAGGAGAAGTTAGGGTTTTGGGAAGATGAAAGATCAAGGGACAATAGACACTAGGTAGATGCAGGTTACAAGGTAGTGGGTAGTTTGAAAGGTAATGGAATGTAAATGCACACTTAATGATGGTTTTTGAATATAGATGCATGAGAAAGTTTAAATTTTTCTGGAGAAAAACAAAATTTTTGAGCGATGCCTCGACCATACCTCTGTATGCATCGACGCATACTGTTTGATTTTTGAAAAAATCAAAAAAATGTTAAGTGTGCGTCGACCATAGCCCTGTTACGGTCGACTCATACAGACAAAATTTCAGTTTTTCACTATTATGCACATACGTTGACAAGTTTGATGCATAATTAAAATGCCATACAACAATAAACATCCAAAGAGATACATCATGCATATATATACAATATCATTATGTAGTATAGCCATTTAACCATGAAACTTTGCAGAGAGAGTGAGAGAAGGGAACAGTATCACCTCGATGCCGGAGTAGCTCGGTGAACAGTAAACTTGTGCTTTCAACAACATCAACTTGTTAGAAGTACAAGATTATAGTCTTAAATGGAATAAGGTAAAATCAGCAGATTATAATGCCCGTTCCGAAATATCGAGAATACCAAGTTCTCGGCGGATATGAAAGAAAGGTTCAGTTGCTAGCGGCTTTGTGAAGATGTTCGCTAGTTGATTTTCAGTATTAACATGTTCAAAAACAATATCACCTTTCTCTACATGATCCCGAAGAAAGTGGTGTCGAATTTCGATATGTTTGGTGCGAGAATGCAACACAGGATTCTTGGTAAGATTAATGGCACTTGTATTGTCACAAAAAATGGGAATACGTTCAAGTTTGAGGTTAAAATCCAATAGTTGTTGCTTAATCCATAGGATTTGAGCATAACAACTACCGGCGGCAACGTATTCCGCTTTGGCGATTGACAAAGCAACTGAAACTTGTTTCTTGCTATCCCAACTGACCAAAGAGTTTGAAAATAAGTGACAAGTGCCACTGGTGCTTTTCCTATCCGATTTGCACCCGGCAAAATCGGAATCGGAGAACCCTACCAATGAACAATCATTACCTTTGGAATACCATAGTTCATACTTCGGAGTACCGGATAGGTATCGAAGTATTCGTTTAACAGCTTTTAGATGGGATTCCTTGGGACATGATTGATATCTTGCGCACATGCATACGCTAAACATAATATCGGGACGAGAGGCAGTAAGATAGAGAAGTGATCCAATCATACCTCTATACCGTTTTACATCTACTTCCTTACCGTCTTCATCTTTGTTCAAGTTTGTACAAGTTGGCATGAGGGTGTCTATGGCCTTAGCTTTTGCCATGTCAAATCTCTTGATAAGGTCCAAACAGTACTTTGTCTGGCTCACGAAAGTTCCTCCTTTAAGCTGTTTAATTTGCAAACCGAGAAAGTATGTGAGCTCCCCCATCATACTCATCTCGAATTCGCCCTGCATAAGATCTGAAAATTCTCTCACCAGATTCATGTTAGTAGACCCAAATATAATATCATCTATATAAATTTGCACTAGTATCAAATGCTTTCCTTGACGTTTAATGAAGAGGGTTGTGTCAACCTTTCCTCTAGAGTAACCTTGATCGAGTAAGAATTTGCTTAGTCGCTCATACCAAGCTCTAGGAGCTTGTTTGAGGCCATACAAAGCCCTTTTTAGTTTATAAACATGATCAGGATACTCATGGGATTCGAAACCCAGAGGTTGTGCGACGTAAACCTCTTCATTTATGTGACCGTTAAGGAATGCACTTTTAACATCCATTTGGAATAGTTTAAAGTCTTTCGCACAAGCGAAGGCAAGGAGAAGGCGTATAGCCTCGAGTCGGGCAACCGGCGCATAAGTTTCCTCATAGTCGATGCCTTCCTCTTGGTTATACCCTTGCGCGACTAAACGCGCCTTAGTACGGGTTATTACCCCGTTTTCGTCCAGCTTGTTCCTAAACACCCATCGAGTGCCGATTACTCGATGATCTCGCGGAGGAGGGACAAGGTCCCAAACCTCATTTCTAGTGAACTGATTAAGTTCCTCCTGCATTGACAAAAACCAGTGTTCATCGAGTAGGGCTTTTTTAGGGTTTTTAGGTTCCATTTGCGAAACGAAAGCGAAGTGATAACAGAAATTACTTAGCTTAGATCGAGTCGTAACACCCTTTGAGATATCTCCGAGAATGTTGTCGATTGGATGGTCTTTGGAAGACTTCCAAGCTTGAGGGAGATCATTGTTTGAAGGTGGATGAGCTACCTCGGTTTCATCGTGGTGTACATCTTTATCCTCCTCAATTTTGACTTTGTCGGGTTGATCAATTCCCGGCTCGCCACCTTTGAGTATGTCTTCGGTAGATGTACCTGCACCATGAAAAACACTACCCTTTCCGACGTTTCTCGGATTGGATTCATCAAAAGTAACATGTACAGACTCTTCTACAGCAAGTAATCGTTTGTTGTAAATTCTATATGCTTTGCTCGATTGAGAGTATCCGAGGAAGATACCTTCGTCGGCCTTGGAATCGAATTTTCCCAAGTTTTCCTTTCCATTATTCAATACGAAACATTTGCAACCAAAAACATGTAGGTGAGAAACATTTGGCTTTCGCCCTTTTAAAAGCTCATACGGTGTTTTATTTAAAATGGGGCGAATGAGCACCCTATTCAGAACATAACAAGTCGTACTAATGGCGTCGGCCCAAAAATATTTCGGTAAGCCACTTTCGTTGATCATTGTTCTACCCAATTCTTCCAAAATTCGATTTTTATGCTCCACAACCCCATTTTGTTGAGGAGTACGTGGAGCGGAGAAGTTATGATCAATACCATGGTTACCGCAATATTCTTCAAATAAGTGATTTTCGAACTCACCCCCATGATCGCTTCTAATTGCAACAATGTTTGTATTTAGTTTATTTTGGGAAAGCTTAGCAAATCTTTCAAAGGCGGCGAACGTATCGCTCTTGCTTACTAAAAAAATAGTCCAACAAAATCGAGAAAAGTCGTCCACTATTACGAAACCGTAATAGTTTCCTCCTAGACTTTTAATCCTAGATGGCCCAAATAAATCCATATGAAGAAGCTCGAGAGGTCTCATTGTTGAAACGATATTTTTGGATTTAAATGAGATCCTCGTTTGCTTCCCCTTTTGACAAGCATCACAAAGATGATCCTTGGTGAATTTTATTTTGGGGAGACCTAAGACTAGATCTTTTGAGACTACTTTATTTAGTAAATCGAAATTAACATGTGCTAAACGCCTATGCCATAACCATGAATCTTCACTCATTGTTACAAGGCATTTGTCACTTGTTAACGATACTTCATTTAAGTCAAGCATATAGACGTTGTTCACACGCAGGCCATTAAACATACTCTTCTTATCATCATTATGTACAATTTTGCAACAATCTTTTGAAAACGATACATTGTATCCTTTGTCACATAATTGACTGATGCTAAGTAGATTGTGTTTAAGACCTTCGACAAGCAATACATCAGAAATAGTAGTGGAAGAAGGGTTACCTACACTACCTTTACCAAGTATTGCTCCACGGTTGTTGTCACCATAAGTTACATATCCCTTCTTCTTAGCCACGAAGTCAATGAAGAGTGATATGTCTCCTGACATGTGCCTTGAGCATCCACTGTCGAGAACCCATCTTCTCTCGGTAGTCTCGAGGCATTGTACCTGTGGAAATGTAATTAACAAGAGAAGGTACCCAATGGCTTATTGGGTCCTGAATGGTGAGGAACGAAATGGTTGCATTTGGGCAGCCATTGATAAATGCCTTTAGGAACTAAAAATCTCCTAAATCTACATTTAGCAATGGAGTGGCCTTTCTTGCAACAATAAAGACAAGAAAAATTTACATTTTGATTGCTTTTGCTATCTTCATCCTTTATAACATATTTATATTTTTGATATGGATTAACCATACTTTTTCGAAAGTTTGATTTTTCGATAGCAAAGGTAATCTTGGGCTCAAGAGCCTTGTCAAGTTTGGCCTTTAGGTTTCTTACCTCACCTTGCCAAATATAACAAGTATCACACCCAAAGTTGATCATCCTACTTCTAAGGTCCTCACAACTTGTTTTTGTGCTTTCCACTATAGAAGCTTTAAGTGCCTCAGGTTTCTTTTCGGATTCTTGAATTTTATGTTCCAAATGAGAAAAAAATTCTTATTTGAGGCAAGCCTTTTAAAGGCCTCTTTCGCTTCACAGTGTGAAGTATCAAAAGCAGTTTGCAATTCATGATGAGACATACTAGAGGATTTTTCATATTTAGCATGTCGTACCTGTTTCTTTTTGTTCTTTTGATGAGCAGAGAGACATAGGTTTGCATTCTCATCTTCATCACTAGAACTTTCATCATCGGAGGAGTTGCTATCGCTTTCCCAAGCTATGTATGCTCTCCTTGGCTTTGATGATTTCTTGTGTGATTTGTATGATTCCTTTTCCTTTGTCTTCTTGTTCATCGGACAGTCCGGTTTGTAATGACCGGGCTTTCCACACGTATAGCACGACCCTCTAGTAATTTTACCTTTTGAGTCATCACTTTTAGAGTACCTAGATTGTTTCCGGAAGTTTACCAAGTTCTTCTCGGAATGTTGGATGCCGTTCTTTCTCACGTAACGATTGTAGCGTTTAACGAACAGCCCCATATCTTCGCTCTTGTCCTCTTCTTCTTCGTCGCTCGATGAATAATCACTTTGCTCTTTTGCTTGAGACTTCGAGGAGGAAGTCTTTAGAGCTATAGATTTCTTTTCACTCACCTTTGCTTTGTCCTTCTTATATTTCTTTTCGTGTTGTTCTAGGCTTAAGAGAACTTGTTCGTGCTCTTGTAGTTTGCCAAATAATGTTGTCAAGTCTAAAATGGTAAGATCATTTGCTTCTTTGATGGCGGTCACTTTCGGCTGCCATTCCCTGTTGAGACATCTCAAGATCTTATTAGTAGCAACATCATTGGAAACCGGCCTACCAAGTGAATGTAATCGATTGATAAGATGAGTAAATCTCTTTTGCATGTCAGCAATGGTTTCCCCTTGCTCCATGAAAAAGAGATCAAACTCTTGTGTTAGTGTGTTGATTCTTGCCAACTTAACATCGTTCGTCCCCTCATGGGCAACTTGTAGTGAATCCCACATGGCCTTAGCAGTAGGGCAATGGGATACACGATAGTATTCATCTACACCTAATGAGGAGATTAGGATTTTTTGGCTTTCCAATCATAACTGTATTTCTTTTCATCATCATCGGTCCATTGTGCTTCGGGCTTAGGCACCAATTCATTGTTCTCATTGGTCATGGTTATTTCAATCGGACCATTGAGAATAACGTTCCATATTTTTCTATCTATGGAATTTATGTGCACCCGCATACAGTCTTTCCAATAACTATAATTTTCACCTTTGAAAACGGGAGCTCTATTATAAGCCCCTTTAGGTTCGTTAGCCATTTTCTATCAAAGTTATATTTTGAAGCACGGAGTTAACCGGAGCTCCTGATACCACTTGTTAGACTATGGCACGGATCTAGAAGGGGGGGTTGAATAGATCCCAATTAAAATTTGAGTCGGCGCTACGAATTTAAAATTGGTTTTGAAAATTTATTTTAAGTGCGGAAGCGGCCGAGGAAAAATATAGTCTAAAACGAATCGTTATTGGAAAACCGGATATGCGTTAAGCTAATGGATTAGAGATAAAGTGAAATACGAATCACTACACTATTTGCACAATCAATGATATGTTTCACTTACTAGGATTCCTATTTCCAATGATTCAAATACCAAATCAAACTAGATACAAACTTAAGACAACTTTGGTTTAGGCAAATTATCAAACACTTGGTGTGCATAAACACTCCAAGTGATATTTGAGTTGAGTAAGTAATTCAAATTGATCTAGTACAATATACTTTTGTACTTTGGATTCAAAAACAGAGTTTTAATCTCTTACTCAATTAATATCAATGTTTGGTAAAAGTGCTTAAACTAAAATCACTTAATTTTTAAGCTGAAAAACAATTATGCAGAAAATTAAAGAAGACAGAGATTTGATGAGGCAGTTCCCCCGCCGTCCTGGCTTCGGGGTACGTCTGCCCTCAATTCTAAAAACAGAATTGAGATGATTTAATAGATATCACCTGTTGAATTTAACCGTTTATACAAGGATTACAAAGCAAGTAAACAACAGAACTCTCAAGGTGTTGAATGTTGCTTCCTCTCCTTGTTCCTTGATTCAAGATGAATCAAGACCTTCGATTGTTGTTGATAGACCTCTGATTCCAGCCCCTTTGTTGAAAAACCTTCCGTTCTTCAAACCCTCGGCTCGGCTGATCTCAACTACAACGAATCAAACCCGAATTCTTCCCTTCAATTTCACTGAATCCGCTACTAGACTGATGAAGACTTCCTCTTCTCAATCACCTTCGCTCAGCTGAAACTTGATGAAGCAATTCGTCCAAAAACCCCCAAACACAAACCGGTCTTGGAGGGAAAAACCCTAACGGTTTTATTCAAGAAAGAACCTACCACAAGCTTCAACCCGAACCGAATTCTCCAATCTCAGCTTCGAACCTTATCACCTTTAACCGATCACGAAGCACATCAAAAATGATTGTGTGTAATTGATGTGTTGTGAGATGTTGAAGATGAAGATGATGAATCTTGGACACATATTTCACTCTTTCTTGTTTCCTTGAACACTTGAAATCAATTTGACAAATGTTAGTTGATAAAAGTGATTTGACTTCTATTTATAGTAACTAGCTAACCAACCAAAAAATAACAGCTTTTCAAACAGTGGAAAATACTCAGAAAACTGAGTTTACGCACGAGCGGTCGACCATAAGTCGGCGTGCGCTGACCCGAGGGAAATGCGCCGACCCCTATGGTCGACTCAAGTATTCCATGAGCTGACCCGTGGGAAATGCGCCGACCTCTATGGTCGACTCAAGTATCCATGAGCTGACCCGTGGCCAACTACACTATGCCATGCGCCGACCTGTGGTCGACTCAAGCAACCATGCGCTGACCAGTCACCAACTGGTCTGTGCTATGCGCTGACCCGTGGCTCATGTGCTGACCCTTGCGGTCGACTCAAAGCCTGCAAACCTGCAAAAATTCGTATTTTTGTGGTTTTCATGCATTTCGTCATGATCACATTTTATCCACATATGTTTTATGAAATATAGCAGTTTTAGGTAATCATAGAGAAGGATATGATAGGTGATATATTGCATTTGTTTGTAGACGTGGAATCGACAATGCCGATTCATCTATGATGGTCATTTGTCATCATCGAAACTTGTGATTGTATGTTGTCTGAAAATTTGCCCTTACAAAAGTATCCAACACCTTTAGGCTATAACATCTCAGACTTACAAGGACTAAGTCCCTCTATATGTATGCATCGCATTATCCTAGAGGAGGACTGTAAAAATTCTAGAGAACATCAGAGAAGAATAAATCCTATCTTGAGTGGTGTAGTAAAAAAGGAGGTACAAAAGCTTTTAGAAGCATGAGTTATATACCCGATATCCGATAGTAAATGGGTTAGCCCTATACATGTCATACCAAAGAAGGGAGGTTTTACGGATGTTAGTAACGAAAAGGAATGATCCATAACAAATTGAATTCAAATCGGATGGAAGATGTGTATAAACTATAGAAAACTAAATAAAGCCACTCGTAAACATCATTTTTCATTGCCTTTCACCGATCAAATGCTTGAACGACTGGCTAAACATTCTCATTTCTGTTATTTAGACGGATACTCAGAATTCTTCCAAATTCTTATTGTTGGTTCTAGGTGTTGGAAGCAGTTTTGGTAAAACCAAGAGTATTCACAAGTTGTCACAAGTGTTGTCTAGACATAAGATAACATGTTCCTGTAGGGTGTTTAAAATGTGGTTGTGCAGGATTTCACTGAGATGTCAGACCCGATGTCATGACATATGTATACAGAACATTCAGTCTGAATGTTATGTATTGTGTGATTGCGCTTTTTATGCTAATCTATGTGTGATTGATGTGATGATTGAACGCGCCATTCAATCAATAATTAAAACCTGATTGACTTATTTTTCAACAAGATATAATCAGCTGTCATGAGAAGATATGAATGGAAAATAGTTTTAGGGTTTTGTGATGTACAAGCCCAGCCAAACACTTCTATAAAAAGGGCATGGAATACCTGGTTTTAACACACAAGAAATAACGAACAAAATATTAAGAGAGAATAAGGGTTTTAGTCTTGTGTGGTTGTGTGTATTGTGAGCCATTCATTCATTCATAGATGATTGAATTGGACTGACTTTTGAGTTGTAATTTGTCCACTCTAAGCTTTGAAGCATGAGTGTGTGTTTACTTGGTTGAAGCTTTTAAGCAAGATCAAGTATGTGTTTTTTTAAGAGTGTCTTCTTTCATTGTAATATTTGTTTTTACATCACTACTGTGATTGAGGGGGAGTGAGTAGGATCTCATATCTAGGAGTTCTTAGATAGAAGTCACACGGGTAGAGATTAGGTGAAAAGACTGTAACTTGAAGTTGTTTACTGAGAGTCTTTGAACTAATTTTGTTTAGTGGATTTCCTTCCTGGCTTGGTAGCCCCCAGACGTAGGTGAGTTTGCACCGAACTGGGTTAACAATTGCTTGTGTCACTCGTATTACTGTTCTTTATCTTTTATCCTGTTTATATTATTCAGATATTAGTGTCGTGACATTACCTTCGACATTTCATATCTGATACCAGAATTTCAATTGGTATCAGAGCAGGCATCCTGCTCTGGTTCTGGGTGAGATCTAGGGACGTTACTTTCTAGTACTATGGATAGACGGAGGATCTGTTCACAAACCACCAATTCTGGATGGATCTAACTATGACTACTAGAAACCTCGAATGGTAGCCTTCCTGAAATCTTTGGATAATAAGGCTTGGAAGGTTGTTCTAACAGGCTGGGAACATCTAGTTATTACTAAGGAATGAGAAGTTACTACTGATAAGGAGGCTGAGGAACAATGGACCAAGGAGGAGGATGAACTAGCCCTTGGAAACTCTAAAGCATTGAATGCTATATTCAATGGGGTTGATAAGAACATCTTCAGACTGGTGAACAACTGTGAGGTGGCTAAAGATGCTTGGAATATTCTCAAAACCACTCATGAAGGCACCTCTAAAGTGAAGATGTCTAGATTGCAGCTGCTCACTACCAAGTTTGAAAATTTGAGGATTAAAGAAGATGAAAATATTCATGACTTTCATATGAATATCCTTGAAATTGCTAATGCCTCAGGAGCCCTGGGTGAGAAGATGTCAGATGAAAAACTAGTGAGGAAAATACTCAGGTCACTTCCTAAGAGATTTGCCATGAAAGTGACAGCCATAGAAGAATCTCAAGACATTTGCAATATGAGAGTGGATGAGCTAATTAGATCCCTCCAAACATTTGAGGTGGGAATGTGTGATGGATCTGAACAGAAAGTCAAAAGCATAGCCTTCATGTCAAACACTGAAGAGAAAGAGGAAGAAAATGGTCAAGATACTGATGAAGATCTGGCAAATGATGTAGCATTACTGGGAAGACAGTTCAACAAACTTCTGAAAAAGATGGATGTAAGGTCTAAGTCTAATGTCAAGAACATTTCATCTGACATCAATAGGTCCAATAATGCTGGAAGAAGAACAAGATCTGATGAAAAGTCCAAAGAAGGAAAAGGAGTTCAGTGCCATGAATGTGATGGATATGGACACATTAGAGCTGAATGTGGGACCTATCTCAAGAAACAGAAGAAGAGCCTTGCTGCTACTTGGTCTGATGAAAGTGAAACAGAAGGAGAGTCTGCGAATCTTGTGACTGCCTTGACTGGAAGATGGGGTTCTGATGAAGACTCAAGTGATGATAAAGTAACCTTTGATGAGTTAGCCACTACCTACAGAAAGTTGTGTCACAGAAGTGAAGAAGTGTGTCAACAAGTGGAAAGTCAGAATAAATGGATAACACAACTGGAGAATGAGAAGACAGAACACTTGGAAACCATCTCTAAGTTGAAGACTAAAGCAGTGTTCTTGAAATCCATACTAGATGAGATGGCAAAGTATGTCAGAATGCTAAACAATGGATCTGACACCTTAGACAAAATTCTCCAGACTGGAAAAGTGGCAGGAGACAAGTCTGGCCTTGGGTTCAATGAATCCAAACCTGAGTGTAGTCACACTGGTAGCAAACCAAAGATGTCACATCATGTGTCACAACATCATATGGGAAGGCAACATAAAGGAAAACACCAAAGATGGAGATGTCATTACTATGGAAAATTTGGCCACATAAAACCATTCTTCTATAAGTTGTATGGCTATCCTAGTCCTTCTCATCATCAACCTAGACCCAAACATCACATCCCCGTCAACAGAAAACAATGGGTTCCTAAGACTGGTGTTACTAACCTGATAGTTCAAATTTCCTTCAGAGTTTTAGCCAAAGAAGACTGGTATTTTGACAGTGGATGCTCCAGACACATGACTGGAAGCAAAAACCTACTAATTGATCTTCATCCTCATGCCACCAGTTATGTAACCTTTGGTGATGGAGCAAAGGGTGAAATCAAGGGGATTGGAAAGCTAAACTGCCCTGGAGTCCCTGACCTTGACAATGTCCTACTTGTTAAAGGACTGACTGCAAACCTAATCAGCATCAGTCAACTATGTGACCAAGGTCTAACTGTAAACTTTACAAAAACTGAATGTTTAATTACTAATAAAGAAAATGAAGTGATCATGAAAGGAGTCAGGTCTAAGGACAACTGCTATATGTGGAGTTCTCAAGAAACTGGTTATTCATCAATGTGTACTCTAGCCAAAGAAGAAGAAGTGAAGATATGGCATCAAAAATTGGGCGATCTGCATCTTAAAGGAATGAAGAGGATTATATCTGTTGAAGTTGTCAGAGGAATCCCAAACTTAAAGATTGATGAAGGAAGAGTTTGTGGGGAGTGTCAGATTGGAAAACCGACAAAGATGTCACATCAGAAGCTCAGACATGACACCATTTCCAGAGTGCTGGAACTTCTCCACATGGACTTGATGGGACCTATGCAGGTGGAAAATCTTGGTGGGAAAAAGTATGGTTATGTGGTGGTGGATGACTTCTCCGGATACACCTGGGTCAATTTTATAAGGGAAAAATTTGATGTATTTGAGGTATTCAAAGATCTTTTCCTAAGACTTCAAAGAGAAAAAGAAAGTCAGGTTATAAGAATCAGAAGTGATCATGGGAAAGAATTTGAGAACAACAAATTTGCTGGATTCTGTGCATCTGAAGGAATTAGTCATGAGTTCTCATCTCCCATTACCCCTCAGCAAAATGGTGTGGTAGAAAGGAAAAATAGAACTCTCCAAGAATCTGCCAGAGCTATGATTCATGCTAAGAAATTTCCCTACCACTTCTGGGCTGAAGCTATGAACACAGCCTGTTATGTTCACAACAGAGTAACCTTGAAGAAAGGGACTCCTACTACTTTATATGAAGTCTAGAAAGGAAGAAGACCTACTCTCAAATACTTCCATGTGTTTGGTAGTAAATGTTATATCTTGACTGATCGTGAACAAAGAAGGAAGATGGATCCCAAGAGTGATGAAGGAATATTTCTGGGCTACTCAACAAAGAGCGGAGCATTTAGAGTCTTTAATTCCATAACAAAAGTAATGATGGAATCTATCAATGTTGAGGTTGATGATCAACAGACTGATGTCACAGACGATGTTGAGACATATCTAAATGATGCCCTAGCTGATTTCCCAGAAAAAATTAATGAGAGTGAACTCACTCAAGCTGAACCTGAAGCTGACAAAATTAATAAAGGACCCTCTATCAGAATTCAGAAGGATCATCCTAAAGATCTCATTATAGCAGACCCAAATAAAGGGGTCACAACTAGATCAAGGGAAGTGATCTCACATGGCTGTTTTGTGTCCAAGATTGAGCCAAGGAATGTCAAGGAAGCCTTGACTGATGAATTCTGGATCAATGCCATGCAGGAAGAGTTAGGCCAATTCAAGAGAAATGAAGTATGGGAACTGGTTCCAAGACCTGAAGGAATAAATGTTATTGGAACAAAGTGGGTTTGCAAGAATAAATCTGATGAACAAGGGGTGGTTACTAAAAATAAAGTAAGATTAGTAGCACAAGGATACACTCAAGTTGAAGGAGTTGACTTTGATGAAACATTTTCCCATGTAGCTCGCCTTGAGTCCATTAGACTATTGCTTGGAGTGGCATGTATTCTGAAGTTTAAACTATTCCAAATGGATGTAAAAAATGCCTTCTTGAATGGTTACTTAAATGAGGAAGTGTATGTTGAACAACCTAAAGGGTTATAGATCTAAATCTTCCAAAGCATGTGTATAAGTTGAGGAAAGCCCTCTATGGTTTGAAACAAGCTTCTAGGGCTTGGTATGATAGACTCACAGTGTTTCTCATTAATAATGGATACAGGAAGGGAGGCATCGACAAGACCTTATTTGTTAAGAATGAAGGAGGAAAACTCATGGTGGCTTAAATATATGTGGATGATATTGTGTTTGGTGGGATGTCAGATCAGAGGGTCGAACATTTTGTTAAACAAATGCAGTCTGAATTAGAAATGAGCCTTGTTGGAGAGCTGACCTATTTTCTTGGGCTACAAGTCAAGCAGATGGAAGATTCTATCTTTCTATCTCAAAGCAAATATGCCAAAAACATTGTTAAGAAGTTTGGCATGGAGAATGCAAGTCATAAAAGGGCACCTGCTCCTACTCATCTGAAAGTCTCTAAAGATGAAAATGGTGTTAGTGTAGATCAAAGTCTCTACAGAAGCATGATAGGGAGTCTGCTGTATCTCACAGCAAGCAGACCTGACATTGCTTTTGTTGTAGGTGTTTGTGCTAGATATCAAGCTGAACCAAAAGTCAATCACATAAACCATCGACAGGTACATTATCAGAGGTCTCCCTGGAACTGGAGGTATCAGAATTGGAGGTTTCTGTAAATACTCTTTAATCTTGTCAAAAGCCTTCTGACAATCATCATTCCACTTGATCGCCTGATTCTTTCTGAGCAGTTTGAAAATTGGTTCGCACGTGGCTGTTAGATGAGATATGAACCTTGCAATGTAGTTCAATCTCCCTAAAAACCCACGGACCTGCTTTTCCGTTTTCGGTTCAGGCATCTCTTGAATAGCTTTGACTTTTGCTGGGTCAACCTCAATCCCTTTCTCACTGACAATGAAGCCTAAAAGCTTCCCTGATCTCACCCCAAACGTACACTTGTTCGGATTCAACCTCAGCTTGAACTTTCTCAGCCGGTCAAACAGCTTCTGCAAATTAACCAGGTGCTCCTCTTCTGTCTGCGACTTCGCAATCATATCATCTACGTACACTTCAATTTCTTTGTGCATCATGTCATGAAAAAGAGTCGTCATTGCCCTCTGATAGGTAGCACCAGCATTCTTTAACCCAAATGGCATCACCTTATAGCAGAACGTGCCCCAAGGTGTAATGAATGTCGTCTTTTCCATGTCCTCTGGCGCCATCTTGATCTGGTTATATCCGGAGAAACCATCCATGAAAGAGAATACCGAGGATTGAGCCGTATTATCAACCAATACATCAATGTGAGGTAATGGGAAATCATCTTTCGGACTCGCTCTATTCAAATCCCGGTAATCGACACACATTCTGACTTTACCATCCTTCTTCGGCACAGGAACGATGTTGGCCACCCATGGGGGATAACTTGTAACAGCCAAAAAACCTGCATCCCACTGCTTCTGAACCTCTTCCTTGATCTTAGTTGCCATGTCAGGACTCGTTCTACGAAGCTTCTGCTTGACCGAAGGACATCCTTCTCTAAGAGGTAATCGATGCACCACGATGTCTGTATCCAAACCAGGCATATCTTGATATGACCAGGCGAATATCTCCACATATTCTCTCAGCATCTCAATCAGCCTCCTCTTGACAGAGTCCTCTAAAGCAACCCCAATCTTGATTTCTCTTTTGGCGTCCTCAGTACCCAAATTAACAACCTCCAACTCCTCCTGATGAGGTTGGATGACCCTTTCCTCCTACTTCAGCAATCTGACCAATTCTGCAGGAAGTTCACAGTCTTCCTCACTCTCCTCTTCAGCTTGGTAGATGGGATTGTTGAAATCATACTGAGCCATAACAGAACTGTTCATAGTGAATGCCATAAGATCGCTTCTGCATGTTTAATGCTTTGTTTTAGAAAAAAGAGTTCAATAAAGTCACAAAAAAAACAAAAACATTGCCATTTTTATTGTTTTTGAAAAAGGATGAAAACAAAAAATAGAAAGACAGGGATCACAAAGTTTGATTTCAAAAAATGTCCTTCATTAATGATAATCATTAAAACATGATGAGGCCCTACAATGAATCACTACGCCTTGGGCAGATCGTAGGATTTTCATGCAAAAATGAAAAAACAACAGAAAATTACTCTGTCAGAAGAGTAACTTGAACCACTTCTTCAACCGTCCAGTTGTTGATAGACCCCCCTGGTGCACACGGGCGAACCCAGTTGTCCACATCACAATCACTGTCACAGTCTTCACTACCGGTTGCAGAGACGTCGCCATGATTCATCAGCCCAGCGCTGGTAAAAGTACTCGGACCCGCTTGACCATTCTGCTCTGCTTGGAGAGGCTCGTAACCAACACCAAATTTGTCTTCTTTAACAGGCAAGTACACCATCTTGCCCCAGCCCTCAGCTTTGCCAGAATCAACAACCTCCTTAGCCTGCTTGTAAGAAGTAATTGAAGCACCTGGCTTCCTCTGCTCAGCGTACGCCACTTTCTCAAGAGCCACAGTCTCAAACGCCTGGCATAAGGTTTCGTGGATCTCGCCATCCACCTCAACATACTTGAACGAGGATAGATGACTCACCAGAATCTCTTCTTCACCGCACACAGTCACAATCTGACCGTTCCAGACATACTTGAGTTTTTGATGGAGAGTCGACGAGACTGCCCCTGCTGCATGAATCCATGGACGCCCCAATAAACAACTATAGGCGGGCTGGATGTCCATAACATAGAAGATGATATCGAATACCTCCGGACCTATCTTCACAGGCAAGGTAACTTCCCCACACACAGAACGTTTGGATCCGTCGAAAGCACGAACGATCAAGTCACTGGGAGTAAGCACAAACCCTTCCACATCAATCTTCTTCAGAATCTGCTTAGGCAACACATTCAGCGACGACCCGGTGTCTACCAATACGTGAGACAACACTGCCCCCTTGCACTCCATGGTGATGTGCAAGGCTTTGTTATGGTTCCGCCCTTCAGGCGGTAAGTCCAGGTTGGTGAATCCCACACCATGCCTGGTGCTCACATTGGCCATCACACCCTCCAGTTGATTGACAGAAATCTCCTGAGGCACGTAAGCCAGATTCAACATCTTCAGCAAGGCATTACGGTGTGCCTCAGAGCACATCAACAGTGAAAGTATAGAAATCTTGGACGGAGTTTGATTCAACTGATCTACAATCTTGTAGTCACTCTTCTTGATTATTTTCATAAACTCCTCCACGTCCTTCTCAAATGACCCCTCGGGCGCTTCCTTCTGGACAGGCTCTTCCTCAACCACAGCTTGCTTACCCTTTGCTTTGGCGAGAGCCTCAGCATTATTGTCCCTCAAAGGCTGCGGTGCGAACAGACGACCGCTTCTGGTAAAACCTCCTGGACCCCCTACATTATCCACAGCCGGACCAACAGTTGCAGGAACTCTATTCGGTAAACCAATTGTCACTTGAGCTTGATTCACTGGTCTCGTCTGACTTTCAGCCCTTCTGTTACTGCGGTAAGCATTATCATACTTCCACGGCACGGCTCTACTATTATCAACAGCCCTTCTTCCAGACGCGGCGATAGTAGTTGGAGCACTGATGGTTACAGGCACGGAAATGGTAACTGGGGTACCATTTGTTGCAGGTGCACTAACGACCCTTTGTCCACGTCCTTCAGACGGTTTAAAGTAAATGGTGATAGTTGACACTGTCCCACGATCTTTTACAGCCCTACTGAATTGCAAACAGCCCTCATCCATCATACCCTGGATACCGGCCCTTAACTGGTCGCAACCATTCTCAGATTCTGCACAGCCCAAACAATCCTCATCACAGCCCGAGTAGACACCCCCATTCAGCAGACGGCCCTTCACAACTAGCAGAGAAGCCTGAACATCATCAACATTAACAACCAGATCTTCAGCTTCTTTCCCCTCAATATTGTTCACTCTATGCCCACCATGCTGAGGCATAGGGTTGTTTACGACGTTAGGCACTGGAGCGAAGTTGATTGCCTTGGCATCGATCAAATCTTGGACCTTGTGCTGGAGAGCCTGACACTTCTCAGTATGATGCCCTGGTGCCCCAGAGTGAAAGTCACAACGGACGTTGGCGTCGTACCCAGGAGGCAATACTGTAGGCGGAGCCATTGTACGCAACTCAACCATCCCCAACCTGAGTAGTTCGGGCAGCAGTTCGGCGTACGACATGGGTAGCGAATCAAAACGTCGATCAGGCATCCTTTGTCTGGGCTGATACGGACGTTGCTGTTGTTGTTGTTGCGGTTGTTGAACTCTTTGTTGTTGTTGTTGACGAGGTTGAGGTGCTGGAATGGTTACTGCAGCAGCTTGACGGTATTCAATTCTGTTCTGATCTCTGCGGTGTTGAACAGCATTAGTTTCACCCTCTCTTCGACGAGGTGCCCCAGCAAACGGCTTCTTAGAAGAAGAGGAACCAGCATCTTGGATCTTCCCAGTTTTAATCAAACTCTCAGTCCTCTCTCCACAAATGACAACATCAGAAAAACTACCGAATGGGCAGCTCCCCATCTGGTCCATAAACACACCCTGAAGAGTGCCGATAAACATATCTGTCAACTCCCTCTCCAGCATAGGGGGTTGAACTCTAGCAGCCAGTTCACGCCACCTCTGGGCGTACTCCTTGAAGCTCTCATTGGATTTCTGACATAGACTCTGCAGCTGAGTCCGGCTAGGCGCCATGTCCATGTTATGTTTGTATTGCCTCAAGAAGGCCTCACCCAGATCCCTCCAGCATCGGATAGAATCTCTCTTCAATTCCATGTACCAGTCCAAAGAAGCCCCAGATAGACTATCTTGGAAAAAATACATCCACATCTTTTCATCATCGGTATACGCAGAGATTTTTCGATAATAAGCCTGCACATGGGTGCGAGGGCAAGAAGTACCGTTGTATTTATCGAAGGACGGCGCTTTGAACTTGTAAGGGATTCTCAAACCTTCCATCAATCCCATATTGGTAACATCAAAACCGAGAGAATTCTGACATTCCATAGCTCTAATTTTCTCAGCAAGGGCATCAACTTTACGATCCCTCTCATTAACCCTTCCCAGAACGTCTTCGTCTTCACTGAGCAGAGAAAACATATCCTCTTGTCTGTCAACAATCGGAGCAGGATTACGGGCCGGGGCACGGACTGCTCTGGCATTAGCGGCATCTGGAGCAATAGGTTGACCGTTGATTCGAATACCCCCCAACTCATCACCTACAGCATAGTTGTTGATGGGCACAGCAGCAGCAACATTGTTATCATTGACCGGGCCTCCCTCTGGCGGAGCATGGTTGACCGGTGGAATTGCAGCCTCTTGTCTCTGAACCAGGGCTCGCAGTTCTTCCTAACCTTGTGCAACCCCTTGCATCATATTCATAAACTGGGCCATGTTAGCCTTCATCTCAGCCAACTCAGCTTGAACTTGATCCATACCTCTCTGTTGATTCAGTCTTGTTGAGTAGCGGTGCGGACGTTGATCAGCTATCCTGCCTGAACAGGAACCAAGAGTGAGAAGTCACGACCAAGAACACCTGTTATGCAAAATGATATGAGTATGGTGCTAATGATGCGTATGATGCACATGATATGTTCATTCCTCAGGCATTCAAAGAGCCTGAGTCATCCTCAAAAGATGGCAACCTGCAGCAAGAACAACACAGAAGCACAGAAACAATATACACAAGAGTGATGAGTACAAGGTGAAGCCAACAACCTCATCTATATGAGTAACAGGATCATACAACAAAGTCGACAAAGAAAATCCAATCAATCGGAGTACAACAATGAATCCCATCCAACAAGCCTGGAGGTGATTCTCAACATACATATCAAAGATACAAGCTAAGACAAACGGCCTCCCGGAATGAGAGTCTTCAAGTACTGACACTGGTCTATCAACAGGTCACATTCTGAACATTCTGGCAAAAGAGTGATCTTCTCCTTCAGTTGTCGTCTAAGCTCTACCACTTCTCCTCCAAGGTGGTTCTCTGATGCCTGTCTCAAGTCTACTTCCTTCTTCAACTGGATGTCTTTATCTCTGAGTTGCTTCTCCAAGTCTCTGATCTTCTTCTGATAGCTGGCCTCAACCCTCTGCAACCTCAAGCACTCCCGGTGTTCTGCATCTAACATGCTCTCCATCTCCTCGTAGGATCTCTTCTTGCTTCTTAGTCTGCTAGCATCTTCTTCTCGCACTCTTCTGAGTTGATGAGCCAAGTTCAAACTATCAGCTTTGGCTTTGTACAGCTCCATCTGGGTATCTTGCTCCTTCTCTCTCAAACGGCGATTCTCTAT
The DNA here is from genome assembly GCF_024323335.1 of Lathyrus oleraceus. Taxonomy (NCBI): domain Eukaryota; kingdom Viridiplantae; phylum Streptophyta; class Magnoliopsida; order Fabales; family Fabaceae; genus Lathyrus; species Lathyrus oleraceus. Next base: position 226,023,654 of record NC_066585.1, read on the forward strand.
CAGGGCTTGCTTGTAGTGCTCCGCAGGCACACTCTCAGCAAGGATCAAAGGTGGTTGCTCCTGCAACGGCCCCATCCTATCGTAGGGTAACAACAAAGTTTCTACTCTCTCCTTGACCCAATCAGTGTAATCGGGCATAGCAACGGCAAACTTCTTCCCTAAGACAGATCCATCCTTCACACCAATAGACTTCCAAGCTCTCCCTATCTGCTCCAATCTAGCCGGGTCACTCTGCTTCTCAAAATACACACTTTCAGCTACCTCAGCCTCAAGTGGTCTTCCCTTCATCACAAACCCCAACTGGCGGAGAGAAAGAACCGGGTTGTAATTGATGCAACCCCTAGTCCCTACGAGTGGCACATTACGGAATCCTCCACAGCTCATAATGACGTTACGCACATCCATCCGGTAAGATTGCCACCTGATGTTATAGGAGGTAAGAGACATAACCCTCTGAGTCCACTTATGCGTGCTCTGAGCATCCACAAAAGGTCCACTGACTGGCAGGAGAGACAAGAACCATCTGAGCAAAAGCGGGAGACAACACCTGATAGCCCCACCCTTACCATGCCTACTGTGAATAGCATAGTAAGTGTCAGCCAACAGAGTAGGAACTGGATTTCCTCCAATGAAAATACTGACTGCAGCATAGTCAACAAAATTGGGCATACTCGGAAACAGGACGATCCCATAGATCATGACGGCCAACTGAGCATGAAAGGCTTCCCAACTTCCCTTCTCTGCTTCTTCTCTAGCTACCCTCAACAGAAACTTCAAAGGCAATCCTACAACATCCCCACTGGACTTCCAACTATCACTGACTTCCTTGATACCCAAATGGAGAGCTCTGGCAACATCTCTGAAATCAACCTCCTTGGGCACATCCAAGAAAGGAACCTGATACCGGACCGGGACACTCAGCAGAATGGAGTACTCCTCAAGAGTAGGCGCCAACTGATAATCTTGAAAGGTGAAACAATGAAGCTCTGGGTCGTAGAACTGTAGAAGAGTCCGCAACGGCACCGGATCGACTACCATCTTCAACAGTGTCAGAATATCTCCATACTGGTCAACAAACCCCTTCTGGTTACCACTGGTCATAAGGTTGCTCAACTCAATCAGGGACGTCAAAGGTTCACGGTGAAAGCTGTAGGAACAAGTCTTCCGCTTCAACTCTGGGACTGTTGCCATCTCTATCAGTGAACAAGCTCTGGAATGTACCTGAGAAATGATATGCATGCAGGGATTAGTTTTTTTTTTTACTTTTCTTTTTCCCCCTTTTTTTTGTATCTTTTTGAAAATAAACATGCTATGATGCAAATGATGCAGACACGACTGGTTGGCTGTGTCTCTCAGAACACAGGATCAAAGCTTCGACTTGAACTCGGAACCACAAATTCATCTGAAACCCAAAGTCATCTGAGACCCCAAACTTCTGGACCAATAGTCACCAACAGGATCACAAGTCACCAACAAGTCACCAACAAGTCACCAACAAGTCACCAACTGTACCTGTACTAATGATCATTCCCTCCCCACTCACGGGTGTCATCTAGGCCAGGGTAAGGTCGAGAGAAACGCAGCATAAATAACCTTTCGCAGAACATCATCATATACACACCCGAAGTATGTAACGATAATATCCCACCAGGGTCTGAACTGCTCGTGATATCAATGTTCCGCTAAGTGGCGCAATACCACCCGCTTCCCATGAATCACTCTATTCCTAAGTATCCTAGATTTCACTCATGGCCTGGGTATTGGGCCTTTTACCTCATGTAACTCCCACCCCAACAGAGAGAAACAGACAACCAGCCAGATGAATAATGAATGAATGCAAACATTAATGCACACATAAATGTAAACAATAAATAAATGAATGCAATAAATACAACAGCAAACAGCAACCAAAACCCTAACCTAGAGAGCGCTAGGAGAGACTCGCTTAGGGAAGACGGACCAGCACAGGTCAACTTCTCTATTTCCCCAGCAGAGTCGCCAGCTGTCGCATCACGCGAAAAACCGGCGGGAAAACAAGAACAACAGAGCCGCCACCGTGCGTTATTTATCCCAAAAGAGGGAAAGGAAACGCTCAGAGTAAACCTGGGAAAGACATGGTCTCGCGACCAAAGAGAATGGGTTCGGGAGTCGGTTATGCGAAGGGAAGGTATTAGCACCCCTACGCATCCGTCGTACTCGACGGGATCCACGCACAATAGGAAGGAAAAATGGTTGCTAAAATACTGCTCACACACACACACTGGCTGAAGGAGACACAAGAAACAAACAAAACGGACTCGGCAGGATATCGCATCCTGGGCCTACTTAGTCTATCAGGCATAGACATCAGAGTCGAAGTAGTTCGGGCTGGGGAAACGACACATGCTCGCTAGGATATCGCATCCTATGTATACGTATCTTCTCGGACGAGAGAAGAATCAGAGCATTCGTAGCTCGGCTGACACGCACACAAACAAACACAGACAAAGGCAAAGGTGGAGCCTGAATGCCAATCACTGGACTTACATCAGCATCCGAACCAAAACGCACTCAAGAAGGCAAACATGGAGCCTGAACGCCAATCACTGGACTTACATCAGCATCCGAACCAAAACACACGCACACTGGAACCCAAATGCCACTCGATGGACTTACATCAGCTTCCAAGCACACAACAAGACAAAACAAAGACACAGGCGCCCGGAGAGATCAGCTCATCTCCTGCCTACGTACCTCATCTGGTATGAGGATCAGGGAGACGTAGTTCCCCTACAGAGGGACACAGAACTAGCCTAACCAGATAACAGAGGGAGACACAACTAGGGAGACTACGACTCGAGCCTAGATGTTATCATGCAAATCATCCCTAAGTTAAGGTTTCTAGCTAACTTGCACAGGAAGCAAGCCTATCCTAGTCATGACTTGCACAGGAAGCAAGCCACACACACACTTAACTTGCACAGGAAGCAAGCCAAGCAAAAACCTAACTTGCACAGGAAGCAAGTCTAAACTAACCCTAACTTGCACAGGAAGCAAGTCAAACAAACATACAAGCACAGATAGCACACACTATACACAAGCAAGTGGCTCAAACAAGGGTTAGGTTTTAGTCGAGGGGTCATATCAACCTCAACAAACAAACCTCTGGAACCGGGTGAATATGCTCTTAACCTTGACATTGAGAGCCAAGGTGAAGCAGATGAAGGGTGAGTGAAGATGAGACTTCACAGCTCTTATCCCTGGCCTGGGAGAGCTTAAGACAAGAATGTGTGGGTTCAGAAAGTGGGAACCCTTCTACACATTTGAAACTGACTCAACTGTACAATTGTACAAGATCTTGGGTTTGTATCTGCAATGCATCAACACAGTGGTGTGAGCAAAGCAGATGACACACAGAATAGCAGGGGATAGGTTGCTTATCCCTTGGGTTCTGCCAATTGCCTCTTCACTTAGGAGGTCTTTGACTCTATGCAAGGACAAATTAAACATACACAAACATTGCCTCTTAAGGAGGACTTCAGACAGTTGCCTGGCCAAGTAACAGGCCAGGTCTTCCAGACTACATGAAGATAGAAAGGTATACCTCAATGCAAATTGCTTATCAAGCAAAGCAAAGCAAAGTTCACAAGGAACTAAAAGCAACTAAAGTACCAAATTGGAAGCACAGGGATGATTCCAATGTTGTTTGGCTTCCTTTGCTCGAAACAGCTGCTCAACAAACTTCCACAAGGTGAATGGTGAAGGAAGCTTGGCTTAGGAAAGCTTGAAATGGTCCAGAACTTGAACTGCCATTGATGAGTGCTTGGTGAAAACAGTCGTGTGTTGTGGTTCCAGTTGGGAAAAGATGATGGAAATGTGCTCACAATGAAGAGAAATGATGAAGCAAACAAAGCCAGGTCGTGTTCTTTGCAGTTCTTTCAAGAAAAGTTCCAAAATGCCAAAATGAGAAAATGAGAGAACAAGGGTTTTTCTGTTGTAAAATGGTGGCTGCTACTAGGGTTTTTCTCAGCAGAAAAAGAGATGAATATATATGTTGTTTACTGGTGCTGATGAATGCTAATCATGGTTCATGAAAATGTGGAGTAGAGTTGGTAAAAGTGTACTTTCTTTCCAATTTTCAAGCAAGTTGGCATGGGTGTATGTACTGCACGAATTTGGGCTTTCAAACATGACACAAACCACATTTCTGAACTATTTCAATTGGCCAAATGGTTTAAAAAAGATTATTTTGAAAAGTCAAAATTCAACTCACTTGAAATTAATTAAGGCAAGTTCAAAAAGGCCATTTTGCATGGTGATGTTTTGGTGCATGAGGATGACATATTTGGAAAGATGAGGTCAAATGTGACTTGTTGGAAAAAACCCCACCAAATTTGGCCAAATGGTTTGAGAGATATGGCCTTCTGAAGTTCAAGAATTTTTGAAAATGAATTGATCATAACTTGCCAACCATGCATGGGAATTGAGAGTTCTTGGACTTTTTGGAAATGGGAGAACAAGATCTTCAACTTTCATGTTGGGCAAAAATTCATTTGAAGCTTGTATCATGATGTAAGTTTGAGGATCAAAACTTTCCATTTTTGGCAGGTTTCAGTTACAGGTCCAGTTTCTATTTTTGGAAATTTCTGATCTGGCTTCAAATTCTTCCATGATGGTGTTTGACATGATATATGAGGCCTATATGGACATGAATGAGCTCTCTCAAACCAAATCCATCCATCAAAACCATAAAATCAGACACAGTTGACCAAGTTTGACTTTTTAGGGTTTCTGACTGATTGTACATTGAATGACGACTTCTGAACATCCAATCCTTGACCAAAACACTTCAAATGGATCCCCAAGTCATGTGAACATGTTGGACCAACCCTAGGGCCTTGGCTCCTTGAGAATTGTGCTTGCTTGCTTGACTGACTGATCTCCTGACCAGTTTGACCTAATTTCTTGACTGGCTTGCACTTGAGGCAAATGGGACAATGCAATGCTATGCAGTGGACCATGTTATGCTATGACCTAATGTGAGAATGTATGTACAATGATAGGTGCAAATTTGAGGTGCTACACACAACTAGTTTGGATGAAACAGATGTTGACTGAATACAATGTCACGCAAGATGTCATGACATGATACTGTAACAACCTGAGTGCTATAAATATTTCTAAGAATCCTATTCAGCACAGCAGGACAAAACATATTGATATTCGTCATCATTTTATTAGAGAACTAGTGGAAGATAAAATCATAGCCCTGGAGCATGTTGCTACTGAAATGCAGTTAGCTGATATATTTACAAAGGCTTTGGATGCTAATCAATTTGAATGTCTAAGAGGGAAATTAGGGATTTGTATCTTTGAGAATTTGTAGCAATTAATTTAGAGTGGAAAAGGTAACAAAAATATTGTCTGCCCACTTAAAATAAAGTGCCCCGTTTATGGTAAATCATCACCTAGTATTGGAACTTCCATCTATTGCCCTTTCACACGCAACCTCTACTCAAACATTTCCACCTTCCTTCGACTTCATCAACCTTCTCTGCTAGGGCAACAGAAACCTTTCCACAAGAACAACAATATGTCCCAACATCCTTCACCATCTGGTTCTAAAACTACCAAACCTGCTCACAAAGATAGAACGCCATCTATGGACTTTCTTGATGAAGATATTTTGGACGTGATTCCCCTGTCTGTTATTCCAGGCGACGCTCCTGGTTCATCCTCCAATGCATGCCCTACACAAGGTAACAGTTCCAATATCCCCTCCAGCTCTACTTATACTCCTAGTTCTAAAGACGACATGTATCACACTGATCGTGTTATAAGGAACCTTGTCACGAGAATCCTCAATGAAGGACACTCTGTAAAGGGAGTTTCTACTCCTCTATCAAGAAGGGACCCCTCTCCTGAGGTTGCACCTCACAATGAGAAGGAGGATGATTCCTCTAGGTATGAAAAAGATATAGCTGCTGAAGGATTATGCTCTTTAGGGAAAACTTTGTCTAGTAAGAAATTGGTGGCATCACCTACTGCCAATGCTTCACAGTCTAAGAAGCATGATTCTACAAAAAAGGTGATTGACCTAGAAGATGAGAGTTCGGATGATGAAGATGATAGCTTGATTCATCACTTGAAGCCTAGTGTGGCTAGGAGGATGAAGACCAGAAAGGGTAGGTCTGTGGCTGAAATGATGACAGCCAAAACTACTAAGAAGGCTATTGTTGTAGGCCCCTCAAAGTCTTGGAGAAAAGTGGAGGTGAAGAAGAGAAAAGTAAGAGAAATTTCTGACTCAGATGAAGATGTTGAAGAAGATGTCCCTGACATCTCCCTTGTCAAGAGGACAACTGTTAGGAAATCCCCTGCAAAAGTTGTTGTTGTACACTTGGATAATATTTCCTTCCATCTTGAAGATGGAGCAGCAAAATGGAAGTTTGTAATCCAAAGAAGGGTGGCTGTGGAAAGAGAACTGGGCAAGGATGATGTGGAGGTTAAAGAGGTCATGGACCTTATTAAAACTGCTGGACTAATGACAACTGTTGATGGGTTATCTCAGTGTTATAAAGGACTGGTGAAAGAATTTGTGGTCAACATCCCTGAGGACATTGCTGATAAAAACAGCAAAGAGTTTTGTAAGGTGTTTATAAGAGGGAAGTGTATCAATTTTTATCCAACTGTGATTAACAAGTTTTTAGGAAGAGGAACAGAAGGTGCATGTGAACTAGAAGCCACAGACAATGAGGTATGTAGGGAAATAACTGCAAGACAGGTCAAGGAGTGGCCTAGCAAGAAGCATCTCCCTGCTGGAAAGCTAACTGTGAAATATGCTATCTTGCACAAGATAGGGTCAGCAAATTGGGTGCCAACCAATCACATCTCTACAATCTCAAATGCCCTTGGAAGGTTCACCTTTGAGGTTTGAACCAAGCTGAAATTTGATTATGGTAGATTCATGTTTGAACAAATTATCAAACATGCTTCTACAAATGCAGTGAAGCTTCCCATAGCTTTTCCCTCAATGATTTGTGGGATCATCCTGAGCCAGCAACCTGGAATTATGAGCTAAAATGATCTTTCTAGTAGAAGAAAACCTCCTCTATCAGTTCATTACAAATTATTTGAAGGCAGTCATGTCAATGACATTGTCATGACATCTGCTGTGAAGAAGCCAGCCTCTCAAGGTGGTCTTATTGCTGAACTGAAAGAAACTTGTAAAGAATTGGATACAGGGATAAGGGTGGAAAAATTCAGGAAAGAAGCTTTAGAGGCTCTGATTGAAAGCTCGGAGCAAGCTGATAGAGATAATGTTGGACAGGCCAAGGAAACAGAAGCCCAAACCTCTAGTGAGAGGTCTGAATCTCAAGATGAATCAAGTGGCAGTTCTGGTTCTGAAGCTGATGAAGATGCAAGCTCCTTTGACTAGTTTAATTGAAGTTGTCCCCCACTTTTTTGATGGTGTGATGTGATGGATTTGGTGGTTCTTTTGGCAGTCATGTTCTGATTGTCTTGTTGTATTTTTTTGGGTTCTTTTTGGTTTTCTGGATTTTTATCTTAGCTTATCTAGTTGTGTATGTTTGTGGATCTGCAACACCTAACAATATGCTTTGACATTCTGTGTGACATTCTGTTTGACTAATAGACATTTATTTTGTCTCGTTGGTCTCTTTGATCTCTTTTGGCTAAAAAGGGGGAGAAGTAGATAAAGTAGTTGTAGCTGGAGTAGCTATGCTATAAACAGATGACAGATGATGATGAAGAGGGTGTAATTTGTTGATGACAGATGATGTTGAAGAGGATGTAATCTGTTGATGATAGATGATGTTGAAGAGGATGTAATTTGTTGATGACATATGATGTTGAAGAGGATTTAAGAGGAGATAATCTGTTTAGTACATGTAATGTTGAAGGTGATGTCAGATGGGGAGGTGTATGTTACAGGTGATGTCTGTGTTGAGCAGACTGAGGGGGAGGAGGAGCACAAGTGCGTGTGTGTTTAATATGTGTTTACAAGTTGCTATTTTAGCTAGTAATGTATGTTTTATAACTTCTTCTGCTAAACTGATGATGTGATTATACTCTTGTGAAATAAATGGTTTGATGTATGTTTTAGCCAAAATTTGCCAAAGGGGGAGTTTGTTGCTTCTAGGTGTTTCCAGCAATTTTGGTAAAACCTAGAGTGTTCACAAGTTGTCACAAGTGTTGTCTTGACATAAGATAACATGTTCCTATAGGGTGTTTAAAATGTGGTTGTGTAGGATTTTACTGAGATGTCAGACCCGATGTCATGACATTTGTATACAGAACATTCAGTCTGAATGTTATGTATTGTGTGATTGCGCTTTTTATGCTAATCTTTGTGTGATTGATGTGATGATTGAATGCACCATTCAATCAGTAATTAAAACCAGATTGACTTATTTTCCAACAAGATATAATCAGCTATCATGAGAAGATATGAATGGAAAATAGTTTTAGGGTTTTGTGATGTCCAAGCCCAGCCAAACACTTCTATAAAAAAGGCGTGGAATACCTGGTTTTAACACACTAGAAATAACAAACGAAATATTGAGAGAGAATAAGGGTTTTAGTCTTGTGTGGTCGTGTGTATTGGGAGCCATTCATTCCTCCATAGATGATTGAATTGGACTGACTTTTGTGTTATAATTTGTCCACTCTAAGCTTTGAAGCATGAGTGTGTGTTTACTTGGTTGAAGCTTTTAAGCAAGATCAAGTATGTATTTTTTTAAGAGTGTCTTCTTTCATTGTAATATTTGTTTTTACATCACTACTGTGATTGAGGGGGAGTGAGTAGGATCTCATATCTAGGAGTTCTTAGATAGAAGTCACACGGGTAGAGATTAGGTGAGAAGACTGTAACTTGAAGTTGTTTACTGAGAGTCTTTGAACTAATATTGTTTAGTGGATTTCCTTCCTGGCTTGGTAGCCCCCAGACGTAGGTGAGTTTGCACCGAACTGGGTTAACAATTGCTTGTGTCACTTGTATTACTGTTCTTTATCTTTTATCCTGTTTATATTGTTCAGATATTAGTGTCATGACATTACCTTCGACATCTCATATCTGATACCAGAATATCACATATTCATCCAGATGACCAGGAAAATACTACCTTCACTTGTCCTTATGGTACTTTCGCTTATCGACAAATGTCGTTTGGACTATGTAATACTCCTGCAACATTTCAGAGATGTATGATGTCGATCTTTGTTGATTTTATACATGACATAATGGAAGTGTTTATGGACAACTTCTCTATTTGTGGGTAAAGTTTTGAAGGATGTCTTTCGAACCTAGAAATGGTACTTGAAAGATGCGCTAAAGTCAATCTCGTAATAAATTGGAAAAAATGTCATTTCATGGTCCGACAAGGAATCGTACTTGGACATGTTGTACCCTACCGAGTAATTGAAGTGGATAAAGCAAAAATAGAAACTATAGAAAATCTTAAGCCTCCGAAAACCTTTAGAGAAATTCATAATTTCTTAGGACACGCCGGTTTCTACCGACGATTCATTAAAGATTTCTCTAAAATAACCAAACCACTAATGGGCTTGTAGCGGTAAATTCATGACCATCGAGCTATGGATAAGTCAGACGTCAATTAAACCAGAGTCACCACCGTGCTTTCATTGTTTCCAAGGGAAAAGGGAAAAGTACGAACAAAACCCAAAAAGATAAGAAGTTTTCAAATCAAAACTAATAAAATGCCAGAGATTACGGGTAAGCGGGTTGGTTACACAGAGGGAAGGTGTTAGCACCCAAAGTGTCATAGGTACTCCTAGGGAGCTCTTTTTTGTGTGTATATGTGTTTTTGTACAAAATGATGTTTGCAATAAAATAGAGTTTGGGGATGAGAAAAGAATTCATTAATCATATTTTTGTGTTTGACAAGACCTTCGGACTTATTATGCCTGTGTACCAACATAAAATGAGGGATCAAAACCTCGTAGTTTGTGGTATCAGTTTCAAAGTGAGTACATTGCTTTTAACAAAATTTTAAGTTTAACAAAGGCACAAGAGGCCTAAAATGGTTTGAATGAGTGTTAGTTTTTTTTGTCTTTTGAAAATTTTAAGTCAAGTATAGTTAAGTTTATTTACAAATTTATTTAAGAAAAGAGTTTAAAATGCAATGGCATAAGGGTAAAGTTTCTAATTTGCAATAAAGTCTAAGTTTAGAAATCACAAGCAAAGAAGATTTAAAAAAAAAGGGGAAGAGATTTTGAAATTAAAGAAGTGGGGAGGAGATGAAAAGACTAATCCTAAGCACAAATTTAAAAGTTAAGAGTTGAAAAGATCTGACCAATGGGTTGCAATCCAACTGACAAGAATGTCATATACAAACCCAAGTTTCCCTTGGACTTTAGAATCAAGAATTATCAATACACAAATAGCATGATGAAGGGCAAGGCATCAAATAAAGATAGCCACATCCAAGCTTAGCAACCCCATGATCTTATTCAAAATTTCCCATGCATCAGATGACTTCAAAGATGAGCATAAGACATAGGTTCAAAATAACAGCTTCACAATGATCATGTTGCAGATGAACTCAAATGGATATTCAATTTTGTATCAGATGAATGTTCACTTGACAAGTACTTGGTTTCATGAAAGTTGGCATTGGCCAAGTCCTTTACATAGGGAGTGTTGCCTAAGTACTAAGTCCAATAGTCTCATATCAAACCAACAGTCCACACAAAATGTTTGTTAGGGTTTTTGTTCTTATTATGTACATTAAGGTCAAAAGACCACACAAACACACAAGTATAGACAAACACAATATATCACAAAATATGGTCCAAGTGGACAAAGGGAAAATGACATTTAAGTAAACAACTTGAATGGTATGAATAATGGCAAATGAATAAAGCTTAAAGATTAAGGTGCATTAAAAATAAATGACTTGAAATTAAATGTTAGTTGTTAGTTGATTAGAAGTTAGTATTGCTTTTGCTTTGTTTTTGTTTAAATATTTCTTTGGAGAACACTCAACCCACTTATCACAAGCATGGATACTTGAACCAAGACATCTTCCAAAGGAAGGAAAAAAAGGCCAAGTTTCCACACAATACCATGAAATAGGGGACACTTACAATCTCACTAACTAGAATGTTATGCCTTTTGTGTCACAAATTTAGCGTTATGTTAAGCAATCGTAATTGGACTTATGTAGAAGTCACAACTATTTGAGGTTGGGCAATAGAACTTTGGTGTTAATACATGTTAGAGACATAGTATGATAAACTATGCTCATGAAACATGTCACACACAAAAACAATATGCAAAATGGGGAACCTAATCTCATCCATACTTATGTTGATTTTGCAATCAACTAGCCTTAGGATATAGAGATATCATAGGTCCATAACATGAATGGATGAATAAGGGGAATGAGATGAAGAGGGAGGGAGAATGGATTCAACACAAATTGGTCAAAGGAGGACTTTTTACCAAATTAAGATCATTCATTCATTTTGGGAGATATAATGTACATTCCATCGATCCCCTAAATCCAATGATCTTAATCTAGCAAAGTCAAATCAACCTTGACCAAGGCCCAACAACACAATTCAAACTCCCAAAGTCAATTAAAATGACTCTACACAATTAATTTGGCATTTGAACAATTAAAAATAATAAAAATATGCATTAAATTAAATTATGGTTGGTCAATTTCCTAAAACCTTATCAAAACATCAAATAAATGGCCATGACATTTATCATAGGTCAAACAAGGTCAAAGGACCTTGGAGAAAAAGTTTCATAATTTTTGAAAACTTAAAATTATTTTTAAGCAATTAAAAAATATTCACAAAATCAATTAAATCATGAAAAATAATAATAATAATCCAAAAAATAACTTTAATTCAGAAAATGAAAGAGGACTTTATTTATAAAAAAATTGGTCAAACTCTCATATTTTTTGGATCAATATTAAATTTAATATGAATTAATGAAAATAAAACAAATAAAATGAAAATCAATTAATCAGAAAAAACGTGGACCACTTGATATCCCTCATTAATTAAGGTGGCAGATCAAGTGGACCAAAACACGCGTTCCATCATACATTCGAGTTAGCACGCCACACCAATAGTATTCAAAAGGAACGCTCGTGATTAAAAAAAATGACTTGATCCTATGGCTCAGAACCTATCCAGCTCAACACCGGAGCAAAGCATCGGTCGTCTTCTCAGGCGACCTTGGTCAGACTAGTTCTCTCATCACCATCACAAAAATGAAAAAGAAGTACATGATTTAAAAGTAAAAATGGCACTGATCACAAATCTGACATCAATTCATCATAACTCCAAGTATATTGAGAGATACATGGATTGAAATTTGAGGTACATGAACTGAGTTGCTTCAATTTGGCCTCAAAGCAACTCAATCTTCTTGTCTACATTGGTAGGACTTCAGACAACCAAGGATCCAAGGGAATTAATGAGAATTGAGAGAGAATCGAAGAAAATAAAAAATCTGGAAAATACATTCAATGTTGTGTAGAACTTGATCTCTCTTGCTTTGATTCTTGTTTGATCTTGCTCAGGAAGCTTGCAGAAGTAGTCTAGGATTGAAACAAGGCTTTGGATCCCTAGAGTTTTGAATCTCCAAACAGTGAGATTCAAACTCAATTTTCAAAAGAAAATTCTCAAATTTTCCTTTCAAATGTGAGTGTTAGAGGTTTTTGATCAAAGCTGGCGTGCAAGGGTCCCTAATTCTGATGCTAAAGGCTCTTATTTATAGCTGAAGTAAGTGATATTTGCACCTTTCAAAGTTGTTTCCAAATTTGGCAATTGAGTGATGCATGCTTGCATGGGCATGTACAGGACCATGAAGCTACTCAATTAAGTCCATAATCACATATAATTGAGTCTGAAAGTGAACTGGAATGCAACGCAAAAGTGTGCATTTGTTTGAAGTTGTTCTTTGCCAAATGATGATACCATGTTCAAGCCATACACAAACCACTCAAACCTTGTCCAAAATTAATGAAATTGGACTCTTTGGAAAGGTTAGATCAAGAGGAACAACTCTTATGTTCAACACTTTTCCATTTGAAGTTTGTATCATGATGCATTTGAGGTGGAAGTTTGGAAATTTCAACATGTCAAAAAAAATCTAAGTGTTAAGCCATATGTTCACTTATTCCACCTGGCTAACTTTTAATGTGAGCTTCAAATCAGAAAGGTGTCTTCATAAAAGTTGTAGATCTTTCAAATACCTTAAAAATGGTCATAAATTTGACCTCATTTGGATTTGGGATGAATGAGTTATGCATTTTTGAAGTTGAGAAAAATCACTTCTTCAACGGTATTGGTTCAAAATGACCTATAATGTATCCTCATATCACATGCTCATAAAAGTTGAATTAGCTCTTACTACAAACATAAAAGTTGAATTATACACCTTGAATTTGATTGTTCAACTTGGAAATATCTCATATCATAAAAAATGAGCAAGTTATGGCCTTGGGAAGTTGACCTCCAAATTAGGGTTTAGACAAAATGACCTATAATCTTTCAACATAAAAAATGACTTTCCAAGAAAAAATAGACCTAGACCTCAACAAGAAAGTTGTTTGGAATGTCATTTTGAGTAACATTTCTCTTGTAATCATTTTCATATGATTAAAATTGTAGGAGATAGGGTCTAGGGGGCCCCAGTTTTGATCAGATGAATTCCTCTGGTCAACCACCACCAACCACCTTGTAAACTTGCAATTCTCTTGACTTTTTGGACTCATGGGAGATTATATATGCATAAGATGATGAAATTTGGTGTACCTTGAAATATTTGATCAATTGTTGAAGAAGTTTGTTGAGGAAGTTACACAGTATACCTAGATGAACTAGGGTTTCCAAGGCAAACCAATTCCAAATTCTTGAAGAATCTTGATCAAAATAACATGCAAAGATCATGAGGACTCATATATGATGCCTAGAGCCATTGTGGATCATTTCTTGGTTGAGCTCTTAACAATGAGGGTCTTAAACCCTAGATGTGTGCTTGATAGATCAAAGGTGATCAAGTGCCCTACCTACAAAAGAGTTAGACAAATGCAAAGACATATTTTTGGTATTTTTGGTTAGTAAAGATGATAAAATACAAAGTATGATACAATCTCACAGTCTTTGGTGATCTCTCCCAAAACAAACCCAATGAATGAGGGGTAAGGAGGATGTCGAGGTATGATCCCAATGATAATGCATATGATGAGATAGCATGAGGGATCTTAGGGTCAAAATTTGGGATCTTACAGCTGCCCCTATTTAAGGACATTCTAACTGAGGAGGTGAAGGTTAAAAATCTTCATATCGACTCAGTAGAATGGGCTTAAATAACAACATATAAAAACAAATTTTGGTCCCTAAGAGACCTCATGATGCATATCATATGAATGCTAAAAATAAACTCTTTGTGGGGAAATATTGCCATAAAGGAAAAGAATTCAGAGAGACTGAAAGTCCGCAGGAGCGTAATGCATTTCATAAGGAAAACTCACTGGGGAGCAGAGACTCTGGGGGGGAATAAAAGGTTATGCATAGGCCAGGCTATGACTTTAAAAAATCGCTGGACGGACACGAGGGGTTCCATGAAAATGGAAAGACTCAGCCAGGGGGAAAGAAAATCTGCAGGGGAACGGATAGGTCAGAACATAGCTGAAATATATGAACCATGCAGGAAAAGAGATTCTACTAAGGAAATGTGCACTCAACTCAACTGGGGAAGAAAATATCTTCAAACACAGGAGGAGTAGAAAACATATTATCCACTACCTATTACTGGGTAAAGGGATAACAGAAATCTAACAAGGAGAACATTTGTTACCGGTTAGGGTAAACATATCAAGGATGACTGACTGAGGGCTGCCAGAAGGTGTATTCGTTACCGGTTAATGGGTAAGAATAGCCTTGCTGGGGAAAAGCTGAAAATAGGATTTACAACTACCGATTACTGGGCAGAAGACCAAAAAGGAGAGAATATTCATCACTGGTTAAAGTGAACATATCAAGGATAGGCTCAAAGGAAAGAAAATATGTCACCAGTTAAAGTGAACATATCAAGGATAGACTTGCCTGAGGATGTTAAGGAGGATACCCGTCATCGCTTAGGATGAACATATCAAGGATAAACCACCTGGACAATAAGAATAGGAATTACATCTATCGAATATTGGATAGAATACCATCAAAGAGAATATTTGTCACCGGTTAGGATGATCATATCAAGGATAGACTCCGAGGGGGAAAAATAGGGATTACATCTATCAGTTACTAGATAGAATACCATCAAAGAGAATATTCGTCATCGGTTAGGATGAACATATCAAGGATAAACTCTGCAAGAGGAGAAAAAGCAGGATTTACAACTACCGGTTACTGGGCAGAAGACCGCAAAGAGAAGGAAACCTGTCATCAGTTAGGATAAACATATCAAGGATTAACTCTCTGAACATCAAGAGTGGGAGTTACATCTATCGAATGCTGGATAGAATACCAAAGATGAGAATATCCGTCATCGGTTAGGATGAACATATTAAGGATAAACTCAAAGTAGGGGAAGAAAATATCTATCACCAGTTAGGATGAACATATCAAGGATATATTTCCTAGGGAGACGTGAAAATGAATCCGCTGGGCAGAAAAGGGGTTACTTTTGCCGGGTATTAGACGAGAAGTAACAAACTGCAAATAAAGAAGAATACTATCAGTTACTGGGTAATAGACTCTTAGGGGACCAAAAATATCTATCTAGGTAAGATCTAGAAAGAAACGATCAATCAAGACTCAACCCAATAAGGATATAACTCAAGGGGGGTGGTTCCATCCTGATAATCAATTGGGGAGGAAGCTGAAATAATAATCATCCACGAGGAAATAACTCGGTGGGGAAAGGAGAAAGGTTAAAGTCTTTCTGGTTAAGGGGGATGACACTCTATAATTGAAGGAGGACAGACACACCAAACCTGAACGGGGATAAAGTACCACCATAGCAGGGGATAAGAGTGAATCTCGGGGTGTAATGATGCAATAATAAAGTTATATGAGTGTATATGTATATGTATATGTATATGTATATGTATATGTATATGTATATGTATATGTATATGTATATGTATATGTATATGTATATGTATATGTATATGATGATTATGTTGACAACAATCACAAAGGATACAAAAATGTCGCAAATTTAAATCATCGATACAATTCTCGGCCAATCCACAAAAGAGGGAAACAACTTCTGGAGAAAAGAGAGATCAACATCCCAAAGGCTCGACCCTAGTTGGGGAAGAAGACAGGAGATCTTCTAAGGAAACTGCTACTAACTCGGCGGGGAATTTTAGGTCAATACCATATCAAATGGGAGACAACCCTACAGGGAATCAAACACAAATAGCTGCTCAGACACCAGGAGAAAACTCTGACTGGGAGCGAATTTGATGGCGACTTGCGGGGAAACCAAAGTTCTATCGAAACTGATGCAAACTGCCGCAACGAAATTCCCTCACTTAGCTGGGGAACAACCTTAAATCAGTTGGGGAAAACGGCGAATTAACAGTTGGGGAAATAAATAAACACCGGGTGCTAAACGTATTGTCGGGGATGAAAGAGGAATCGCACCTACTGCTTGGGGAGAACCAATAATGCCCCACACTTAGAGCTTGCTTATTTCAAACCACTATTGATATTCCTTTTTAATGAAATCGATTGCTTAGAATTAATACTTTTATATGTTTAAGAAAATATGATTTTTGATTAAAATTTTAATTTTCAAAATGATCATAATAAAATTTAAAACTATTTGGCTGAATTAAATAAGAGTATAAACAATTGGATAAAAGCTCAATTTTATTTAAATAGAATGGTAGTCTGTAAATGACAAGACTCCATAGATCTATATAAAAGTTGAAAATGGTAATTTACATGGAAAAGGGCTACATTGAATACAATGATCACTAATCCTTTGTAAGACACCAATTTTGACCCTAAGATCCCTCATGCAATTTCATCACAAGCATTAGCATTGGGATCATACCTTGGCATCCTCCTTACCCCTTTTTCATTGGGTTTGTTTTGGGAGAGATCACCAAGCACCATATGATTGTATCATACTTGTATATTATCATTTTACTAACCAAAATATCAAAAATATGTCTTTGTATTTGCCTAACTTTTTGTAGGAAGGGCATGATCCTCATTGATCCTCAAGTTCACATCTAGGGTTTGAGACCCTCATGATAAAGAGCACAACCATTGACTTGATCCAAGAATGGTTATAAGCATCATATATGAGTTCCATTGATTTCTACATGTTATATTGATCAAATTTTCTTCAAGAGTTTGGAGGTGATTTACCTTGGAAACCCTAGTTTGACTAGGTATCTTGAGTAACTTCTCCAACAAGCTATCTCACCAATTGATCAAATTTCTCAAGGGAAACTTTAAAATTCATCATCTTATGCATATATTATCTACCATGAACCAAGAAAGTCCAAAGAATTGGAGGTTAGCAAGTTGGTTGATGGTGGTTGGCCAGATGAATTCATCTGATCAAAACTGGGTCTCCCTAGACCCTATCTCCTACAATTTTCACCAAATTAAAATTCTTCCAAGATCAATGTTACTCTAAATTACATTCCAAACAACTTTCATGTTTAGACCTAGAGCTATGTTTTCTTGTAAAATCATTTTCTATGTTGAAACATTATAGGTCATTTTGTCTAAACCCTAATTTGAAAGTCAACTTCCCAAGGCCATAACTTTCTCAATTTTTATGATATAAAATATTTACAAGTTGCACAATCAAATTAAAGATGTCTAATTAACTTTGATGTTTGGAGTGAGAGCTAATTCAACTTTTATGAGCATGTGATATGAGGTTACATTATAGGTCATTTTTTACCTATATCATTGAACAAGTAATTTTTCCAAACTTCAAAAATGCATAACTCTATGATTCTAAACCCAAATGAAATGAAATTGGTGACAATTTTGAAGGTATTTGAAAGATATACAACTTTGGCGAAGACACGTTTCTCATTTGAAGCTCACATAAAAAGTTAAGTAAGGTGGAATATTAAGGCATATGGCTTGACACTTAGAAAAAATTTGAACATGTTGAAATTTCCAAACTTCCACCTCAAAATTCTCCATGTTCCAAGCTTCAAATGAAAAAAAATTCAATGTCAAACTTGTTTCCCTTGATCCAAGCTTTCCAAAGAACCCAAGTTCATGCATTTTGGATGAGGTTTGCTAGGTCAGCGCAAGGCTTTAACAGGGTTGCATCATTGGAAAGAATCAATTGCATAAACTTCAGTTCACAATGCCTTGCCATTCAAGCTTCATTCAGACCTCAATTGGAATCATATTGGACCTTTTTGCATTGCATCATGGGCTTGTACATGCCCATGCACTCGTGCCATCAACATTGCTAATTTTGGACAGATTTTGAAGTGTGCAAATATCATTCATTCATGTTATAAATACATGACCTCTGTGCTCATTTGAATCACACTTTGCGCGCCAGCTTTGCCCCCCCCCCCCCATTGAAACCCTCTTATTCTAAAGGAAAACCTGAGAAATTTCAATTTGAGTTTGAATCTCAACTGTTATAGATTCAAGAACTCCAAGATCCAAAGCCTTGTAACCTCTCTAATCACTTCCTGCTAGCTTCTCAAGTGTGATCAGATCGTGTTTGGAGCAAGCAACATCAAGAACTGCATAGAATTGAAGGTAATTTTCAGAAAACTTCATCTCTTCGATTCTCACTCAATTCTACTGAATTCTCTTGGATCTTTGGTTGTATGAAGTCCTACCGGTGTAGGCAAGAAGATTGAGTTTCTTAGAGGTCAAATCGAAGCAACTCAGTTGACACACCTCAAAATTTAACTCCTCATATCTTTTTATATATTTGGAGTTAGGTAAAATTGAGGTCAGATTCGTGCTCTACGCCATTTTTTCTTTCAAATCATGTCCTCCTTTTTTATTTTGGTGATGGTTGAAGGTGGACCAGTCCGGTGAGGTCCACCGGAGAAGAAGACCGGAGTTACAGCTCCGGCCGTGTATTGCATGTCTCTAACCATAAGATCCTTCTCAAATGTTTTAATCTCACGCGTTGGTTCTGATTATCATTCATGTGGCGCATTGACTTAAGTCTACGGTGGAAAGCGTGTTGAGGACCATTTGATCTGCCACCTTAATTAATGAGGGAGATCAAGTGGTCCACGTTTTTTACTATTTTCTGATTTTCATTTTAATTGTTTTATTTTCATTAATTCATATTAATTTTAATATTGATCCAAAAAATATGAGAGTTTCACTAAAAAAATTCAAATAATTTCCTCTTTCACATTCTGAATTAAAATTATTTTTTGGATCATTATTTATATTTTTCATGATTTAATTGATTTTATGATTATTTTTAATTGTTTAAAAATACTTTTAAGTCTATAAAATTTCTGAAATTTTTTTCCAAGGTCCTTTGACCTTGTTTTACCTATGATAAATCTCATGGCCATTTCTTTGGTGTTTTGATGAGGTTTTAGAAATTTGACAAACCATATTTAATTTAAATGTCTTATTTTAGTATTTTTAATTTGAATAAATGTCAATTAATTGTGTTGATCAATTGTAGTGACTTATTTGAGTTTGACTCTTGTTGTTGGGCCTTGGTCAAGGTTGATTTGACTTTGTCAAGTTAATATCATTGGATTTAGGGGATTAATGGAATGTGCATTCCATCTCCCAAAATGAATGAATGATATTAATTTGGTAAAATTCCTCCTTTGACCAATTTGAGTTTTGATCCATTCCCCCTCCCTCTTCATCTCATTCCCATTCTTTATGCATTCATTTCATTTTGCCCATGATATCTCAAAGTCTTAAGGCTAGTTGATTGAAAAATCAACATAAGTATGGATGAGATTAGGCCACCTCTTTTGCATATTCTTTTTGTGTGTGGTATGTTTCATGAGCATAGTCCATTATACTAAGTCTCTAACATGCATTAACACCAAAATTCTATTGTCCGGCCTCAAATAGTTGTGACTTCTACATAAGTCCAATGAAGATTGGTTAACATAGCGCTAAATTTGTGACATAAAAAGGCATAGCATTCTAGTTAGTGAGATTGTAAGTCTCCCCTATTTCATGGTATTGTGTGGAAACTTGGCCTTTTTTCCTTCCTTTGGAAGATGTCTTGGCTCAAGGATCCATGCTTGTGAAAGTTGGCCAATGCCAACTTTCTGTGAAACCAAGTGCTTGTAATTTGAAACTTCATCTGATACATCATTCAAGATCCTTTTGAGTTCATCTGCAACATGATCATTTTGAAGTTGTTATTTTTATCCTGTGACTTGTGGAATTCATCTGTTACATGGGCTAATTTGAAGAAGATCATGGAGTGGCTAAAGCTTGGATGTGGCTATCTTTATTTGATGCCTTGCTTTTCAAGATAATATAATTGTGCATTTGTGTGTTGGTTGATTCTAAATGTCCAAGGGAATCTGGGTTTCTATTGACATTCTTGTCTATTGGATTGCTACCCATTGGCAGATCTTTTCAACTCTTAACTTTTAATTTTGTGCATAGGATTAGTCTCTTCATCTACTCCCCATTTCTTTAATTTCAAAATATCTCCCTCCTTTAAAAACTTTCTTTATTTGAACTTATTTTGTTCTAAACTTTGACCACTTTGCAAAAAGATAGAAACTTTGGCCTTATGCCATTGCATTTTCAAACTTCTTTTCTTAAATCAAATTTTTAAATAAACTTAACTATACTTGACCTAAACTTTCAAAAAAAGCCAAAAAGAACTAACTCATTCAAACCATTTTTAGGCCTTTGTGCCTTTCAAACTTAAATTTTTGTTAAAAGCAATTCATCCACTTTGAAATTTGTATCACGAACTACGATGTTTTGATCCCTCATTTTTATGTTGGTACGTAGGCACAAAGCCGAAGGTCTTGTCAAACAAAAAAATATAATTAATGAATTATTTTATCATCCCCTCATTCTATTTGTTTGTAAACATCATTTTTGTACCAAATACATATGCATACAAAAAGGGCTCCCTAGGAGTACCTAGGACACTTTGGGTGTTAACATCTTCCCTTTGTATAACCAACCCCCTTACCTGTAATCTCTGACATTTTATTAGTTTTGATTTGAAAACTTCTTAATTTTTGGGTTTTGTTCGTACTTTTTCCCTTTTACCTTGGAAACAATAAAAGCACGGTGACGACTCTAGTTATTTGATGTCTAGCTTATCTATAGCTTGATGATTATGAATTTACCGCTATAGAAATTAAGTGGCGACTCTGCTGGGGAATAGTCTCTAGTGGCTTTAGCCTACTTTTTGTGTATATATATTTGTATATATGTGATGTTTGTATATATGCATGTGTGATATAATCTGCTTGTTGTGCTTGGCGATCTCGGAGTGGTGAGATAAGTTATAACCCGAACTTGAGTGTAATTAAGATAGGAGGATGGTATAGTCATGTTCGACTTGTGTGGAGTAGTCCTTAGCAAGTTGGCTTGAGATCCATCTACTCAATGGAGACTCTCTTGGATTTGGAAATGTCACACAAGTATTTGTGGTTAGGAATTATTATCTCTAATTTGGGTCCGAGAAGCTAGGACCGTAGAACATTTAGCCGCTCTTGGCCTATTTAGGACGTAGTGCGGAGACTGTTCAAGTGTAGACTTGATAACAGTTGTTACGTGATACTACACTCAGACGAGTTTCTCTTGAGAATATTATGGGTCGATGAGTCAGTCATCTTAACCTGTAATATCCGAAAGATGGAATTAAGACTCTGGGAACTTTTTAGAACATGAGCTACAGGTTTTTATCCTTAGTTCATTCCTTTTGGATGGTTCTTACCCAGACTTTATGCTCGTGACTTACAACAAACCCTTGATTCTTGTTTGATCCAATCCAGTCTTGTCAATATCAATGGAACTTGGGTGTTGATAAGGTGTAAACCATAATCCACCAAAATGGTAGTGTGGACGCTTTTGAAGCTATCTTTGTGTTGCTCATTTATGGATTAGATTTGTTCCCTAATATTGACGATGTTATTGATGTTAATGCCATTAGACTTTTCTTGATTGGGAATCTTGTGCCTACTTTGTTGGGTGATATGTATTTCTCTTTGCATCTAAGGAATTCTAAGGGTGGTGGAACTATTGTCTGTTGCATTCCTCTTCTGTACAAGTGGTTTATTTCGCACTTGCCTCAGACACCTACTTTTATGGAGAACAAACAATGTCTAAGGTGGTCTCAGAGACTTATGCCTCTCACTAATGATGATATAGTTTGGTATGATCCTTCTTTGAGTAGTTTGGATATTATTGATAGTTGTGGTGAATTCTATAATGTGCCTCTCATTGGTACACAAGGAGGAAGTAACTACAACCCTGCTTTGGCTCGTCATCAACTTGGGTTCCCCTTGAGAGACAAACCTAATAAAACTTTGTTACAGGGTCTTTTCTATCAAGAGGTTAAAGATCCCCAACATTTGAAGCAGAAGATTGTGCATGCTTGGTATAATGTGCATAGGAAGGGAAGATCATAGTTTGGTCCGTGCAATTGTGTAGCTTTGGAAGCTTACACTCTTTGGGTGAAGAAGAGAGCTTTGGAGTTGAAGATTCCTTATCCTTGTGAAAGACCTATGTTTATGGTTATGGTTGAGCCATTAACTCTCCCTAAACAAGATGTAGAGGAGTTGGAAGACGCGCTCGTCAAGATGAAGCAAGATAAAGATATGTGGGAAGAGCGTTTCCATGCTTTGAGCAAAAAGCATGAAGAGTTGCAGTTGGAGTCTAAGGACAAAGATGCACTTATTGAGCTACTTGAAGACCGAGTGATGAAGAGACAGAGAGAGCCAGAGGTTTCATCTTCTAGCATACCTCAGCCTTCTGTTGCTTGGAAGAAGATTGTTGATCAGCTTGTCCTCGAGAAGACTTAGTTGAAGGCTTCTTTTGAGACCGAGATTCGTCGCATTCAAAGGAAGTACGCGCCTTCAGCTAGGACTTCTGACATTGTTGCTAGGGATCCTTAGGATGACTAGTCTCCTTTTCACTTGTATTTTTATTTTGGTTTCTGAAATTTTACTCAGTGTAATCCTTCCAATTATAAATGAAAAGAGATTTTTGGTCATTTAAAAATTATTGCAATTTTTGATATATATATATATATATATATATATATATATATATATATATATATATATATATATATATATATATATATATATATATATATATATATATATATATATATTTGCAAATGATATAGTAAGTTCCTTGAAAACAAAAATAAATAAACAGGCATTGCATTTCATGCATCATGTGCATAAGCAGGTTTCTCTTTCGCCGGATGTCTCATTGGTGTTTCTTCTGTGCTTTAGCCAAGCTGACTCATCGGTACAACACCGGCGCCAATCATCTGAGAATTATGGAGCATCTAGAGCAAGAGAACAAAGAGCTGAAGGACGAGATCTCCCGTCTATCTGCCATGATCGAGTCAGTTCTTTCTGCTCAGAGCCAAGCTTCTCCGACACCTGTAACTCCTCCTCAGAGGACAGTTATTTTAGAGGTGGCTACCTCTACCATGCCTGCTGCTACCGCCAATTTTGCACCCATTATGCCTGCTGGATTCCCGTGGGGAACACCGTCCAACTTTATGCCTGAAGGCTTTACGCCTACATTTGCTTCCATGCCGGCATCTAGCCCGATCATGTTTGTGCCACCTCCCGTTGTGCACACCTTACCTCGTGTAGAGGACACCATTTATCACTCTGAGCCGTCTGAGGGTCCGGATGTTTACGAGAAAATGGACGAAATGAAAGATCAGTTTCTTGAGCTGCGCAAGGAATTGAAGACGCTAAGGGGTAAGGACTTGTTTGGAAAGAGTGTCACTGAGTTGTGTTGAATGCCCAATGTGAAGATCCTGGTGAAGTTCAAAGCGCCTGAATTTGAAAAGTATAAAGGAAATACTTGTCCACTCAGTCATCTAGTGATGTATGCTCGCAAGATGTCTACTCAGACCGACAATGATCAACTGTTGATTCACTACTTCCAAGATAGTTTGACCGATGTTGGGCTCCGTTGGTATACGGGATTAGATAGTACAAGTGTTCGTACTTTCAATGACTTGGGAGAGGCTTTTGTCAAGCAGTATAAGTATAATATGGATATGGTGCCTGATAGAGACCAGCTGAGGTCTATGTCTCAGAAGGATAAGGAGACATTTAAAGAGTATGCACAGAGATGGAGGGAATTGGTTGCTCAGATCACTCCTCCCTTGAAGGAAAAAGAGATGACAAAGAGCTTTCTGAAAACTCTGAGTTCATTTTATTATGAACGTATGATTGCTAGTGCCCCCAGTGACTTTACCGAAATGGTAAACATGGGGATGAGGCTTGAGGAAGGAGTCTGAGAGGGACGTTTATCGAAAGATGAAGTATCGTCGAGTAAGAGGTATGGTAGCAATTTTGGGAAGAAAAAGGACAATGAAGCGAATGCAATAAGCAGTGGGAGACAGAGAAGGCCTCAGATCAGAAGGAATCCACCATTCCGTCAACATCATCAAGTATCTTCAGTTATCCCTGTATTTTCTAATCAACAATCAACACTAGTTCAACAACCACAACGTCAACAACAACAACTGCAACAACGAGCAAACCCCTACAACAACAACAATAATACCAACAATCAACATCAACAGAACTTTGAGAGGAAGAAGGTCTCTTTCGACCCAATTCCTATGTCTTGTGTAGAATTGTATCCCTCTTTGGTTCTCAAGAACCTAATCCAACCAAGAAACCCTCCGCAAATTCCAGAACCACTTCCATGGTGGTACAAGCCTGAGCTCCGTTGTGCTTTTCATCAAGGAGCACCCGAACATGATATAGAAAACTGTTATCCGCTTAAGTATGAGGTTCAGAAGTTGATGAAGAGTGGAATGGTGTCCTTTGAGGACCGTGCGCCGAATGTGAAAGCAAATCCACTGCCCACTCATGGGAACTCTTCGGTGAATATGGTAGATGGTTGTCCTGGCGAGTTTAAGGTTTTTGATGTGCGCTTTATCCGGAGGTCCTTGGTGCAGATTCATAAGGACATTTGTTTGGTGAGTGATTGTGAACATGACCATGATGGTTGTGTTGTTTGCAGTATTAACCCGAGGGGTTACGAAGTTGTGAAAAGGGACATCCAGCGACTGATGGATGAAGGCATGATTCAAATTGTTCAATCCCGTCATGTAGATGACGATGTAAATGTCATAGTGCCCATTTTCAAGCAACCAAAAAGATTGGTAATTCGATACGACAGCATCAACAGTAACAATGTCAGCAATAGATCAGTATCGCCATTGGTTATACAGTTAGCGGGCCCAGTCCCATATTCATCTAATAAATGGTGTTGTATCACTATAATTCTACAATGATAGAAGGTGGTCAAGAGGTCTCGATGCCTATAACTAGCTATGTGGTGAGCATTGCTGATTTTACCAAGGTGACCCGCAGTGGTCGTGTTTTTGGGTCGGTGTTCCCAAAGGATAAGGAGGAATCAATTGTAAGTAAGAAGGTGGAAGTGCCTGTTATAGATCCAGTTGGTGCTTCAAAGGGTAAGTCTGGTGAATCCAGCGATTTGAAGGCTAACGATGATGATAAGGTACTTCGGTTAATCAAAAGGAGTGAGTTTAATGTGGTGGAGCAGTTGCTCCAAACCCCCTCAAAAATCTCAGTGTTGTCTCTACTCATGAATTCTGAAGCCCACAGAGAGGCACTACAGAGAGTTCTTGAACAAGCATTTGTGGAACATGATGTTATAGTGGATCAATTCGATCATATCATGGCTAACATCACTTCGTGCAACAATCTTAGCTTCTGTGATGAAGAACTCCCTAAAGAGGGCAGAAATCATAATCTGGCTTTACACATTTCTATGAATTGCAAAGAGGATGCTTTATCTAATATGCTTGTTGACACAGGGTCGTCATTGAATGTGTTGTCGAAGTCAACTCTATTAAAGCTATCATACCAAGGAGCGCCCATGAGGTATAGCGGTGTAATCGTCAAAGCTTTTGACGGTTCGCGCAAAATGGTTATTGGTGAAGTGGACCTTCCGGTTAAGATAGGTCCGAGTGATTTTCATATTACTTTTAAAGTAATGGATATCCACCCGACCTACAGTTTCTTGTTGGGAAGGCCATGGATTCATGAGGCAGGAGCTTTTACTTCCACATTGCACCAGAAACTCAAATTTGTGAAGAATGGAAAGCTTGTGATTGTTGGTAGAGAGAAGGCGCTGTTAGTTAGCCACCTGTCATCTTTCTCTTATGTTGAAGCTGAGGATGAGGTTGGAACTCTGTTCCAAGCCTTGTCTATTGCTACTAAAAAGAGAGTTGGGGCACCTATGTCCTTATTGAAAGATGCTAAGAAGATTGTGGAAGAAGGCAATGTTGATCAGTGGGGGCGCATGGTAAAGGTCTCCGACAACAAAGGAAGAACCGGTTTGGGGTTCCAGAAAGGTTCATCAACTGCAAGATCTGAAGATATGCAACTTAGCTTCCGTAGAGGAGGGTTCATTCATAGCAATGAACAACACTTAGCTGTTGTGCTAGAAGATGACGAAGAGGAAGACTGCACCAATTTTGTGACGCATGGAAAGGCTTGCAACAATTGGACCGTTGTTAATATTCTTGTTATTTTTCATCGATCTAAGTAATTGCTTTTATATGCTTTTAAAATCCTTCTCCTATGCCTAAGGAATAAGATAACATTATTTGGGCATTTTCAAATTGATCATTAATAAAATTAATTATATTCATCCACATCTATGATGTCTTGTTTTTACTTTTTGCTTTATTCTCAAAATGGTAATCACAAAAAAAACATAAATAAACAATATAATTGTCCATCTGCATAATATTTAGCCACAAATTCACTTCTTTAAAATCAAAATATCAAATCATTATGCAGGTTGGTTTCTAACCCCATTGAATACAATGATCCTTATCCTTATCCAAATTTTGAATTCCCTGTGTTTGAAGCCGAGGAGGAAAGTGATGAAGAAGTGAGTGATGAATTGTCTCGTCTTCTTGAGCATGATGAAAAGATCATTCAGCCGTTTGAAGAGCAAATTGAGCTAGTCAACTTGGGTTCCGAGGATGATGTGAAGGAAGTCAAGATTGGGTCTCGACTGTGTCCAGATGTCAAGAAGGGGTTGATTGATCTTCTTCGAGAGTATTCAGATGTGTTTGTTTTGTCCTATCAAGACATGCATGGTTTGGATTCTGACATTGTGGAGCATAGTTTGCCGTTGAAGCCAGAATGCTCGCCAGTCAAGCAGAAGGTGAGAATAATGCATCCTGATATGGCTGTGAAGATCAAAGAGGAAGTGCAGAAGTAGATTGACGTCGGTTTCCTTGTGACCGCTGAGTATCCGTAATGGGTGGCCAATATTGTGCCTGTGCAAGAAATATAGAAAAGTCCGCATGTGTGTCGATTATAGAGATTTGAATAAAGCCAGTCCGAAAGATGATTTCGCTCTGCCACACATTGATATGTTAGTAGACAATACTTCTAAATTCAAAGTCTTTTCATTTATGGATGGATTTTCCTAATATAATCAGATCAAAATGGCACCCGAAGATATGGAGAAGACCATATTCATTACACCTTGGGGAACAATTTGTTATAGAGTGATGCCTTTAGGTCTAAAGAATGCTGGTGCAACTTATCAAAGAGCAATGACTACTCTTTTTCATGATATGATGCATAAAGAGATTGAAGTTTATGTCGATGACATGATTGCTAAATCAATTGATGAAGAGGAACATGTTGAGCATTTTTTGAAGCTATTCCAGCGTTTGAGGAAGTATAAACTCAGCTTGAATCCCAATAAGTGTACTTTTGGTGTTCGTTCTAGTAAGTTGTTGGGCTTTATTGTCAGCGAGAAAGGTATTGAAGTTGATCCTGCCAAGGTCAAAGCAATACAAGAGATTCATGCGCCTAAAACTGAGAAGAAAGTCAGAGGTTTTCTCGGCCGCTTGAATTATATCTCTAGATTCATTTCCCACATGACTGCCACATGTGTGCCTATATTCAAGCTTCTTCGGAAAGATCGGTCTTGTGATTGGACTGAAGACTGCCAAAAAGCTTTTGATAGTATCAAGGAATATCTGCTTGAACCTCCGGTTTTGTCTCCACCTGTTGAAGGAAGACCGTTGATCATGTATTTGA
Source organism: Lathyrus oleraceus (assembly GCF_024323335.1). Taxonomy (NCBI): domain Eukaryota; kingdom Viridiplantae; phylum Streptophyta; class Magnoliopsida; order Fabales; family Fabaceae; genus Lathyrus; species Lathyrus oleraceus. The sequence continues at coordinate 226,051,925 of NC_066585.1, forward strand.
CTATGCTTGATGAGAGTATAGTTTGTGTTCTTGGTCAACAAGATGAGAATGGAAAGAAAGAATTTGTAATTTACTACCTCAGTAAGAAGTTCACCGACTGTGAGACTCGGCATTCTATGCTTGAAAAGACTTATTGCGCATTGGCTTGGGCTGCTAAGCGTCTGCGTCAGTATATGTTGAACCATACCACTTGGTTGATATCCAAAACGGATCCAATCAAGTATTTATTTGAGAAGCCTGCTTTAACTGGGAGGATTGCTCGTTGGCAGATGTTGGTATCAGAGTATGATATTGAATACCGATCTCAAAAAGAGATCAAAGGTAGTATCTTGGCTGACCATTTGGCTCACCAACCGATTGAAGATTACCAGTCAGTACAGTATGATTTTCCTGATTAAGAGATTTTGTACTTGAAAATGAAAGATTGTGATGAACCATTGCTTGAAGAAGGGCCAGAACCTGGTTCCCGTTGGGGCATGGTATTTGATGGAGCTGTTAATCAGTATAGTAATGGCATTGGGGCAGTGATTATTACTCCTCAAGGCACGCATCTACCATTCACAGCTAGTTTGACTTTCAAGTGTACGAACAACATGGCAGAATATGAAGCTTGCATTATGGGGCTTGAAGAGGCCATGAATATCAGAATCAAGTATTTGGATGTCTTTGGAGATTCAGTTTTGGTTGTGAATCAAATCAAAGGTGAATGGGAGACGAATCAATCTGGTTTGATACCATATAGATATTATGCGAGGAGGATTTCAACTTTCTTTACAAAAGTTGAGTTTCATCATATCCCTCGAGATGAGAACCGGATGGCAAATGCTCTTATAATGTTGGCGTCAATGATTGTAGTGAAGTATTGGAATGAGGTTCCCAATTTGTCTGTGATGCATCTTGATAGGCCAACTCATGTGTTTTTTGTTGAAGAAGTCAAAGACGAAAAGTCGTGGTATTATGATATCAAATATTTCCTCCAAAGTCAGGTTTACCCGTCTGGGGCATCTTTAAAAGATAAGAAGACTTTGAGAAGATTAGCCGGTAATTTCTACTTGAATGGTGATATACTGTACAAGAGAAACTTTGACATGGTTTTGCTCAGATGCATGGATAGACACGAAGCAGACTTGTTGATGAATGAAGTGCATGAAGTTTCCTTTGGTACTCATTCCAATGGACATGCAATGTCAAAGAAGATGTTGCGAGCAGGTTACTATTGGCTGACAATGGAATATGACTGTTGCAAGTTTGTGAAGAAATTCCATAAGTGTCAAATATATGCTGATAAGATTCATGTTCCTCCGACACTATTGAATGTTATATCTTCCCCATGGCCCTTCTCCATGTGGGGAATTGATATGATTGGGATGATTGAGCCCAATGCTTCGAATGGACATCGTTTCATTTTAGTGGCAATTGACTACTTCAAAAAATGGGTTGAAGCGGCATCGTATGCAAATGTAACCAAGCAAGTCGTTGTAAGGTTTACCAAGAATCAGATCATATGTCGTTATGGTATGCCAAGCAAGATTGTTACTGACAATGGATCAAACTTGAATAACAATATGGTGGAAGCTTTTTGCAAAGACTTTAAGATTACACATCATAATTCTCTTCCCTACAGACCCAAGATGAATGGGGTTGTTGAAGCTGCGAATAAGAACATTAAGAAGATTATTCAGAAGATGGTTGTCATATATAAGGATTGGCATGAAATGCTCCAATTTGCTTTGCACGGGTATCGTACGTCCATCCACACTTCAACAGGGGCAACCCTTTTTTCTCTTGTATATGGCATGGAAGAAGTGCTCCACGTAGAGGTTGAGATTCCTTCATTATGTGTGCTCATGGAAGCCAAGTTGACTAAGGTTGAATGGTGTTAGACTAGGTTTGACCAACTAAATTTAATTAAAGAGAAGATATTGACTGCCATGTGTCATGGTCAGTTATATCAGTAGATAATGAAGAAAGCTTTTAATAAGAAGGTCAGACCTTGTGTGTTTAGAGAAGGTGACCTTGTGCTCAAGAAGATCTTGTCGTTCAAACCAGACTCTATGGGAAAATGGACTCCTAATTATGAAGGCTCATATGTTGTTAAGAGAGCCTTTTTAGGCGGTGCTTTGATTCTTACAACTATGGATGGTGAAGAGTTCACTCGTCCTGTGAACGCAGATGCAGTCAAGAAATACTTCGCCTAAAAAGAAAAGAACATCTCGCTAAGTTGAAAACCCGAAAGGGCGGCTTAGGCAAAAAAGAGTGTCTCGGTGGATTGAAAACCCGAAAGGGCGATCCAGTCAAAAATTAGAGACATAAAAATAGAAAGAATTTCCCGATAAGTTGAGTACCCCACCTTGGGGCAACTTATGCAAAAATTAGGGATTATGGCAAGTAACTGCAGTCTGCTGATCGTCCAATTTTGGAAAGACTTTGTTGAGCACAAGGGCTGACGTCGATTCATCATCCAAGTAGCGGCCAAGAGCATAGTGGATATCAAGTGTTAGTAGAAGGATTAAGGATCATTTGTATTCAATGTAACCCTTTTCCATGTAAATTACCATTTTCAACTTTGTAAAAATCTATGGAGTCTTTTCATTTATAGACTACCATCCCATTAAATAAAGTTGAGCTTTTGTCCAATTGTTTCTATTCTTATTTACTTCAGCCAATAGTTTAAATTTTATTATGATCATTTTGGAAATTTAGAATTTTTAAAATCTTTTTCTTAGGAAGTATCAACAGCACTTCGAAGAGCAGCAAGTCCTTAAGTGTGAAACATCAGAGGTCCCCCAAGCAGTTAACCCTTTGGGTATCCCTAGTTGTTCGTGTTGATCTGGTTCCCCTGCAGAGTGTTTGTTCCCTAGCAGAGTTCTGATCCTTTTCCCTAGTTAAGTTGGTTGATTTAGTATCTTGCAGCGTGTTATTTCCCTGGAGGTGTTTCTGTTTTCTCTAACGGAGTTCATGTTTCTTCAGCAGGGTTGATCTTCAGCAGAGTAAGATGTTTTCCCCAGTAGATCGCATCCGACTCGCTCCCAATCAGAGTTTCCTCCTGGTTTCTGAGCAGCTGTTTTGTGTTTATATTTTGTATGGTTATCTCCCATTTGATATGGTGTTGACCTAAAATTCCCTACAGACTCGATAATTTCTCCTCTCCTCAGCAGATCTCCTCCTCGGCTAGATTTGAGCCTTTTGTGTGCTGATCTCTCTGTTCTCCAGCAGTTGTCTCCCTCTTTTTGTGGATTGACCGAGGATTGTATTGATGATTCAAATTTTTTCGCTACACCTTCGTATCCTTCGTGATCGTTTTATGAGCATAATCATCATAGATATACATACATATACATTCATATAATTTCATAATTGCATATTGGCACCATTATATTTGTTTGACTTGTCGATTTAAGATTCTCATTCTTTGTATGGCGGTACTTTATCCCCATACAAGTTCGGTGTCTATCCTCCCTCAATTGTAGAGCGTCAGCCTCTTAGGAAGAAAGACTTTAACCTTTCTCCTCTTCCCCACTGAGTTGTATCCTCGTGGATGATTATTACTTCAGTTTCCTCCCCAGTTGTTTATCTGGATGGAATCACTCCCCTTGAGTTATGTCCTCATCGGGTTGAGTCTTAATTAACTATTTCTTTCTAGATCTTACCTAGATATTTGCTTTGAGTCTCCTAAGAGCTTATTACCCAGTAACTGGTAATATTCTTCTTAGCTTGCAGTTTGTTACTTCTTGCCCAATACCCGGCAAAAGTACCACTGTTTTCCCAGCAGTGGAATCCCTAGTAGATTCATTTGTTTCTGTTCCCCGGGAAGTATATCCTTAATGTGTTCATCCTAACTGATGACAGATATCTTTCTTTCCCCTGCCTGAGTCTATCCTTGATATGTTCATCCTAACCGATGACGGATATTCTCATTTGCGGTATTTTACCCAGTAAAAAGGTAGTTGTAATCCCTATTGTGTTCCCTAGAGAGTTAATCCTTGATATGTTCATCCTAACCGATGACGGATTTCCTTCTCTTTGTGGTATTCTACCCAGTAACCGGTAGTTGTAAACCCTACTTTCTCCCAAGAGAGATAATCCTTGATATGTTCATCCTAACCGGTGACGGATTTTCTCTTTGATGGTATTCTATCCAGTAACTGATAGATGTAATTCCTATTTTCTCCCCTCTTAAAGTCTATCCTTGATATGTTCATCTTGACCGGTGACGGATTTTCTCTTTGATGGTCTTCTATCCAGCATTCGATAGATGTAATTCCTACTCCTTTGTTAAGTTGGTTTATCCTTAATATGTTCATCTTAACCGATGATGGGTGTCCTCCTTGACAATCTCAGGCAAGTTTATCCTTGATATGTTCATCTTAACCGATGAAAGATCTTCTTCCCTGTTGAGGTTATCCTTGATATGTTCATCCTAACCGATGACAGATATTCTCATCTTTTGTCTTCTGCCCAGTAACCGGTAGTTGTAAATCCTATTTTTCTGCAGTTTCCCCCCGGCAAGGCTATTCTTACCCAGTAACCGGTAATGAATACTCCCTCCTGGAATTTCCCAGCGAGTTATCCTTGATATGTTCATCCTAACGGATGATGGATGTCCTCTCTGCCAGATATTTATTATCTCCTCACCCAATAACAGGTAGTAGATAATAGTTTTCTGCTCCTCCTGCGTTGAAGTTTATTTCCTCCCCAGTCGAGTTGAGTGTGTGTTTCCTTAGTGAAATTACTTCCCCTGCATGATTTGAGTACTTCAGTGTTATCCTGATATACTCGCTTTCCCTGCAGATGTTGTAGGTATTTAATTGGCTGCATTATATGGTAAAACACTAGCTGGATTCTAATGTCTTGACTGATGTCATGACATGGTGTGTATGTGTGACTGCATTGTAGGTTAGAATATCTAACTGTACTCTGATATCTTGACTGATGTCATGACACACCTGAGTAGTTACTGCAGGATTAGCTAATACAGGATTTATTGAATGTCAAACTGGAGACTGTGACATTCATCCCTGTCAGCAGCTACTGAGGAATAGAACAGTTGGCGTTCTGTTAGAGCTCAGTATTCATTTGTAGTCTGGTTATCAAGGAAGAACCAGACCTGGCATAAGGCCTACTGTATGAATGTCAAACTGGATGTTATGACATTCATCATGGACAGTATACACTGAATAATAGACAGAGTGGTGTTCTGCTACACTTCAGTATGTTTCTTAGTTTGTTCTCCAAGAGGATAACAGAACTAACTTAAGGCCAAATGTGTAAATGTCAAATTGGATACTTTGACATTTATTAATGTAAGTTGTTACTGTAGTATGGTCATTTTGGTCATGTACAGGTCAGCAAAATTGTACAGTCTGTTTTTTGGAAAAACAAACTCAGCATATGATCCTTGATGTCAAGCTGAATGTCGTGACATTCATTCCTGACAGCATATGCTATATTGTAGGTTGTTCAGTTTTCTATTTCAGCTTTTTCTTGGGCTATTCTTCAGGAAGTCAACAGCTTAGAGAAAAACCAGGAAATCAACAACCAAGTTACATTTAATGAACCTAACAAATAGCCTATTTGTTAGTAACCTAGATATTGAATTTATGGGAACTCGTGTGACCTTAAATTCAGGAGAATACAAGTGCAAAAGCCCAGGTTCTGCAATATAAAAGGAAGTCGTTCCTTCATTCAGTTTCGGGGATTTTGAGGCGTGAAGATTAAGTGTGTCCATCATACTTCACTACTGTATTTTTGTGAGTCTTGTATTAGACATATCTTGTAAGCCAAGCCTTTATCACGTTGATGATTGTTTTGGCATAGGGTGTTCATTGAGTTGTAAGTGTTGTGTCGCTCAAAGCTTTTAAGCGTGAGTGCTGTGTATCTTGATTAAAGCTTTTAAGCCCAATCAAGAGTTGTTTGAAGTGTGACTTCAAAAGTGTCTTTAATATTGATTAAAGGTAGTAATCACTGAGGTGATTGAGGGGGAGTGAGTAGGAACTCTGATCTTAGAGTAAGATTGAAATTGCATTGGGTAGGGATTAAGTGACGAGTTGTAAACGGGTGAGTTTAGCTTTGAATTAATACTACTGATAGTGGATTTCCTCTCTGGCTTGGTAGCCCCCAGATGTAGGTCATGTTGGACTGAACTGGGTAAACAATTACTTGTGTTATTTACTGCACTTACTGTTAAGTTCTGCATCATTCTTGTCTGTGCAGAATTGGATGTCATAACAACCCGTGTGACATCTAAAGTCTGATAACTAGAATTTCAATTGGCATCAGAGCAGGCACCCTGCCTGTGATTTTCTGGGTGAGATCTAGGAAAGTTACTTTCTAGTACCATGGACAAGGATATAGGACACTCAAGTAGACCACCCATGTTGGATGGCTCTAATTATGATGACTGGAAGCCTCGTATGATAGCCTTCTTAAGGTCTCTAGATAGCAAAGTCTGGAGAGCTGTCAACAAAGGATGGGAACATCCAATGAGGACAGGTGAAGATGGAGTCAGTGTGCAGATTCCTGAAGAAGAGTGGGACAAGGAGCAAGAGGCATTAGCTCTTGGAAATTCCAAGGCCCTGAATGCATTGTTCAATGGAATCAGTAAGAACATCTTCAGGCTGGTGCACCACTGTGAACTAGCTAAGGAAGTTTGGGATACTCTCAAGGTAACTCATGAAGGTACTTCCATAGTGAAGATGTCCAAACTGCAGATGCTGACCACCAAGTTTGAAAATCTGAGGATGAAAGAGGATGAGACTATTCATGACTTTCACATGAATATTCTTGAAATTGCAAACACCTCTGGTGGACTAGGTGAGAAAATGGCTGAAGAGAAACTTGTAAGAAAGATTCTCAGGTCCTTGCCTAAGAGATTTGCTATGAAGGTCACAGCCATAGAGGAGGCACAGGACATCTGCAACATGAAGGTGGATGAGCTCGTTGGTTCTCTCCAAACCTTTGAAATGGGCTTGTGTGGGAATGCTGAAAAGAAGAACAAAAGCATAGCTTTTGTATCCAATGCTGAAGAGGAGTCAGAAGCAGGATATACTGAATGTGATGAAAGTATATCAGAAGCTTTATCCATGCTTGGGAGACAGTTCAACAAGTTCGTGAAGAAGATTGATCAAAGAGGGAGACCTAATGTCAAGAACATCCCGTCTGACATCAAGAAAAGATCAACTTCTGAAGAAAAGTTCAACCAAGGCAAGGGAATCCAGTGTCACGGTTGTGAAGGGTATGGACACGTCAGAGCTGAATGTCCTACTTATCTCAAGATGCAAAAGAAGGGGCTAACTATCACATGGTCTGAAGGAGATTCTGAAAGTGAATCTGAAGGAGAATCTGCCAAACATGTCACTGCACTAACCAGTGTTTGTGCCTCTGATGATGACTCAAGTGCAGATGAACTGACCTTTGATGAACTTGCTGCAGCCTATAAGAAGCTGTGTACCACCAGTGCAGAAGTCCGTGCACAAGGAGAAAAGCAGAAGAAACTCATCAAGGAACTGGAAGATGAGAGATAGAAGCAGCTGACAGCCATAGAGGGTCTAAATGGTGAGATAGCCTTGCTGACCTCCAAGCTGAATCAGATGACTAAATCCATCAGAATGATGAACAAGGGAACTGACACCTTGGAAGAAATTCTAAAGGTGGGACAGAAGTCTGGAACCAAATATGGCCTAGGATTTGGGAAAAGATCCTCAGCTGAACACAAACGCCCAAAGGCTAAAGTTCAGAAGTTCAAGCGGAAGTCAAAGCCAATGTCTCAACATCGGGGAACTAAGATGAATAGTCATCAGAAGAGGAAATTCCAGGAGTGGAGGTGTCACCATTGTGGTAGGCTTGGACATATCAAAGCCTTCTGCTACTGGATTCATGGTTTTCCTAACCAAGCCTCGCATGTCAGGCCTAAGCATAAGACATACAAGCGCTATGTCCCCAGCCAGAGGCAACAATGGTATGCCAGGTTAGCACACACAGCTCTAAGGGCTTCTACCAGAGAAGACTGGTACTTTGACAGTGGATGCTCAAGACATATGACTGGTATGGAAAATCTACTGGTGGATATTCAACCTCACACTACCAGCTATGTGACCTTTGGTGATGGTGCCAAAGGAAAAATAAAAGCTGTGGGCAAGCTGGATTGCTCTGGAGTTCCAAAACTGAATAATGTACTGTTAGTAAGAGGACTAACTGCAAATCTCATCAGCATAAGCCAGCTGTGTGATCAAGGATTCTATGTTCAATTTACTAAGGAGCTGTGCATTGTGACAAATGGTGACAATCAGGAAGTTATGAGAGGAACCAGGTCCAAAGATAACTGTTATCTGTGGGAGCCTAAAGTCTCTAACTTTTCCACAATATGCTCCTCGGCGAAGGAAGAACAGGAGGTGAAGTTGTGGCATAGACGACTTGGACATCTCCACTTACGGGGAATGAAGAAGATTATATCCAAGGAAGCAGTCAGAGGAATCCCAAAGCTGCTCATTGATGAAGGAAGAGTCTGTGGAGAATGCCAGGTGGGCAAGCAAACCAAGATGTCACATCCGAAGCTGGGACATCCTACAACTTCCAGAGTTCTGGAACTGTTGCATATGGACTTAATGGGACCTATGCAGGTTGAAAGTCTTGGTGGGAAGAGATATGCCTACGTGGTGGTTGATGACCATTCCAGATACACGTGGATAAGCTTCATCAGAGAGAAGTCAGATACATTCGATGTCTTCAAAGACCTGTGCATCAGACTTCAAAGGGAAAAGGACAGTTGTGTGGTCCGGATTAGGAGTGATCATGGTACGGAGTTCAAGAATTCCAAGTTTGATGAGTTTTGCTCGTCTGAAGGAATAAGTCATGAGTTCTCCTCCCCTATAACTCCCCAGCAGAATGGGATAGTTGAAAGAAAAAATAGAACTATTCAAGAATCTGCCAGAGCAATGATTCATGCAAAGAAGCTCCCCATGCACTTTTGGGCTGAAGCAATGAATACCGTGTGCTATGTCCACAACAGAGTCACCTTGAGAAAAGGAACCTCCTCCACTCTATATGAAATATGGAAAGGCAGAAAACCCACAGTGAAGTACTTTCATATCTTTGGAAGTAAATGCTACATTCTCACAGATCGTGAACAGAGAAGGAAGCTGGATCCCAAAAGTGATGAGGGTATATTTCTAGGATACTCTACTAACAGCAGAGCCTACAGAGTGTTCAACTACAGGACCAATGTCCTGATGGAATCCATAAATGTTATTGTGGATGATAAAGAGGAAGGGATCGATGTCATAGAGGATGTTGAAACATTCCTTGACAGTTCAACTGACATTTCAGTCAAGTCTGAAGAAGTACAGGAACCTCCTCCTGAATGCAAAGTAGATGCAACCACCAAAATGCCATCTATCAGAATTCAGAAAGACCACCCTAAGGATCTTATCATAGGGGATCCTAATAGTGGTGTGACTACCAGGTCACGGGGAATAAGCTCAAATTCCTGCTTTGTATCCAAGGTTGAACCAAAGAATGTGAAAGAAGCCCTGACTGACGAGTACTGGATCAATGCCATGCAAGAGGAACTTGAGCAGTTCAAAAGGAATGAAGTATGGGAGCTAGTTCCAAGACCTGAAGGGACCAACATCATTTTCTATGTTGAAACATTATAGGTCATTTTGTCTAAACCCTAATTTGAAAGTCAACTTCCCAAGGTCATAACTTACTCAATTTTTATGAGATGAAATATTTCCATGTTGAACAATAAAATTAAAGATGTCTACTTCAACTTTTATGTTTGTAGTAAGAGCTAATTCAACTTTTATGAGCATGTGATATGAGGTTACATTATAGGTCATTTTTTACCTATATCAAATTGAACAAGTGATTTTTCCAAACTTCAAAAATGCATAACTCTATGATTCTAAATCCAAATGACATTAAATTGGTGACCATGTTGAAGGTCTTTGAAATAGCTACAACTTTGATGCAGACACTTTTCTTGTTTGAAGCACACATAAAAAGTTAAGTAAGCTGGAATATTGAGGCATATGGCTTGACACTTAGAAAAAAATTCAACATGTTGAAATTTCCAAACTTCCACCTCAAACTTCTCCATGTTCCAAGCTCCAAATGAAAAAGTGTTCAACATCAAACTTGTTCCCCTTGATCCAAGCTTTCCAAATAACCCAAGTTCATGCATTTTGGATGAGGTTTGCAGGGTCTGCGTGTGGCTTTAACAGGGTTGCATCATTGGAAAGAATCAATTGAATAAACTTCAGTTCACAATGCCTTTCCATTCAAGCTTCATTCAGACCTTAATTGGAATCATTTTAGACCTTTTTGCATTGCATCATGGGCTCGTACATGCCCATGCACTCGTGCCATCAACATTGCTAATTTTGGACAGATTTTGAAGTGTGCAAATATCATTCATTCATGCTATAATTACATGACCTCTGTGCTCATTTAAATCACACTTTGTGCGCAGCTTTGCCCCCCATTGAAACCCTCTCATTCTAAAGGAAAACCTGAGAAATTTCAATTTGAAATTTGAGTTTGAATCTCAACTGTTGGAGATTCAAGAACTCCAGGATCCAAAGCCTTACAACCTCTCTAATCACTTCCTGCTAGCTTCTCAAGTGTGATCAGATCGTGTTTGGAGCAAGCAACATCAAGAACTGCATAGAATTGAAGGTAATTTTCAGAAAACTTCATCTCTTTGATTCTCACTCAATTCTAATCAATTCCTTTGGATCTTTGGTTGTATGAAGTCCTACCAATGTAGGCAAGAAGATTGAGTTGCTTAGAGGTCAAATCGAAGCAACTCAGTTGACACACCTCAAAATTTAACTCCTCATATCTTTTTATATATTTGGAGTTAGGTAAAATTGAGGTCAGATTCGTGCTCTACGCCATTTTTTCTTTCAGATCATGTCCTCCTTTTTTTTATTTTGGTGATGGTTGAAGGTGGACCAGTCCGGTGAGGTCCACCGGAGAAGAAGAACGGAGTTACAACTCCGATCGTGTGTTGGCACGTCTCCAACCATAGGATACTTTTCAAATGTTTTAATCTCACGCGTTGGTTCTGATTACCATCCATGTGGCCCATTGACTTAAGTCCACGGTGGAAAGCAAGCTGAGGACCACTTGATCTACCACCTCAATTAATGAGGGAGATCAAGTGGTCCACGTTTTTTACTATTTTCTGATTTTCATTTTAATTGTTTTATTTTCATTAATTCATATTAATATTAATATTGATCTAAAAAATATGAGAGTTTCACTAAAAAATTTCAAATAATTTCCTCTTTCATATTCTGAATTAAAATTATTTTTTGGATCATTATTAATATTTTTCATGATTTAATTGAATTTGTGATTATTTTTAATTGTTTAAAAATACTTTGAAGTCTTTAAAAATTCTGAAATTTTTTCTCCAAGGTCCTTTGACCTTGTTTGACCTATGATAAATCTCATGGCCATTTCTTTGGTGTTTTGATGAGGTTTTTGAAATTTGACAAACCATAATTAATTTAAATGCCTTATTTTTGTATTTTTAATTTGAATAAATGCCAATTAATTGTGTTGACCAATTGCGGTGACTTGTTTGAGTTTGACTCTTGTTGTTGGGTCTTGGTCAAGGTTAATTTGACTTTGTCAAGTTAATATTATTAGATTTAGGGGATTGATGGAATGTACATTCCATCTCCCAAAATGAATTAATGATATTAATTTGGTAAAAGTTCTCCTTTGACCAATTTAAGTTTTGATCAATTCCCCTCCCTCTTCATCTTATTCTCATTCTTTATGCATTCAGTTCATTTAGCCCATGATATCTCAAAGTCTTAAGGCTAGTTGATTGAAAAATCAACATAAGTATGGATGAGATTAGGCCACCTCTTTTGCATATTCTTTTTGTGTGTGGTATGTTTCATGAGCATAGTCCATTATAATATGTCTCTAACATGCATTAACACCAAAATTCTATTGCCCAAACTCAAATAGTTGTGACTTCTACATAAGTCCAATTATGATTGCTTAACATAGCGCTAAATTTGTGACATAAAAAGGCATAGCATTCTAGTTAGTGAGATTGTAAGTCTCCCCTTTTTCATGGTATTGTGTGGAAAGTTGGCCTTTTTTACTTCCTTTGGAAGATGTCTTGGCTCAAGGATTCATGCTTGTGATAAGTGGGTTGAGTGTTCTCCAAAGAATGACTTAAAAATGAAAAGCAAAAGCAAAACAATACTAACTTCTAATTCATTAACAACTAACTTTTAATTTCAAGCCATTTACTTTAATGTCATTTAATTTTAGTCTTTATTCATTTGCCATTATTCATACCATTCTAATTGTTTATGTTAATGCAATTTTCATTTTGTCCATTTGGACCATATTGTGTGATATATCTTGTTTGTGTATACTTTGCTTGTTTGTGTGGTCTTTGACCATTAATGTACATAATAACAACAAAAAACCTTTAAAAAAATGTGTGTGGACTGTTGGCTTGATCTTAGACAATTGGACTAAGAATTTAGGCAACATTCTATGCGAGAGGACTTGGCCAATGCCAACTTTCTTTGAAACCAAGTGCCTGCAATTTGAAACTTCATATGATACATCATTCAAGATCCCTTTGAGTTCATCTGCAACATGATCATTTTGAAGTTGTTATTTTTATCCTGTGACTTGTGGAATTCATCTGTTACATGGGCTAATTTGAAGAAGATCATGGAGTGGCTAAAGCTTGAATGTGGCTATCTTTATTTGATGTCTTACTCTTCAAGATAATATAATTGTGCATTTGTGTGTTGCTTGATTCTAAATGTCCAAGGGAATCTGGGTTTCTATTGACATTCTTGTCTATTGGATTGCTACCCATTGGTCAGATCTTTTCAACTCTTAACTTTTAATTTTTTTTCATAGGATTAGTCTCTTCATCTTCTCCCCTTCTCTTTAATTTCAAAATCTCTCCCTCCTTTTAAAAATTTCTTTGTTTGAACTTATTTTGTTCTAAACTTTGACCACTTTGCAAAAAGATAGAAACTTTGGCCTTATGCCATTGCATTTTCAAACTTATGTTCTTAAATCAAATTTGTAAATAAACTTAACTATACTTGACCTAAACTTTCAAAAAAACCAAAAAGAACTAACTCATTCAAACCATTTTTAGGCCTTTGTGCCTTTCAAACTTTCCGTTTAAATTGGTCATAATATGTTGCAAAACTCATTTTTGGAAGTTTAAGCTCTGTGAGTCAACTCATGACTTGAGCAAAATCATCGGGTCCGAACAAGTCGAGTCACATGTCGACTCATTCCTGGAAAACCTGAATGAGTTGACTCATCCACTCCTTACGTTGACTCATTTCCCACTTTCATTTGAACCATATTGCCACGGGCCCGAACAGATCGAGTCGTAGGTCGACTCAACCCTGAAATAAACTCTCTTTGAGTCGACTCATCCCCTGTTTGAGTCGACTCATCGCCTATTTTACTTAATTTTCTATTGTGTAACTTTGCAAAATATTTTTGTTATGTTAGTTAATTGTCCATGTATCATATAAATATTCAAATGTCTCTTCTTTAGCAAATCAACAAGAAAAGTGAAAGATATACACCAAAGTGTTCATCATCTTCATTCTTCATTGCATTTCTCAATAATCACACATAATAATCTTTGTTGAGCATTGTGCATTGCAGCTGTGATAACGTTCAAATAAGATTGGATTATCTTAGTTTGGGTTGAGACTTTGTATGGGTTTTCTTGAATAAAACCCTTGAGGTTTTGTCCTCCAAGAATTGGGGGTTTTTGTAATAACATTTGCTTCGCAAATTCAGCCGAGTGAAAAGTTGGAAGAATTGAAGGTTCGGTCAAATAAGTAGTGGTAAACGGAGGATTGTGAAGAAATCTTAGGGTTCAAGCGACTTGCATTCAAAATCAGTCGAGCTGAAGTTTTGGAGAACATGACGTTCTTGCAATAAGGTAGCGGTGACCAGAGGTTTTTTCGAAACGCTTGAAGAACTTGGTTCAACTCGAATCAAGGGGAGAAAATAGATTAGGATCTGCAACAACTCTAAGGGTTGATTGGTGGTGATCATTTGTTCTCTTGTATTGACTTTGCAACGTGTTAATAAAAACATCTCAATTCTAGATTTAGAATTGAGGGAAGACGTACCCTAAGCGAGGACGATAGAGGAACTGCCTCAACAAATCCGGTTGTATTCTCTCTATCTCTTAACTCTTTAAATTCTGCATTAATTATGTTTTGTATGAAATTAATCGTAAAATCAATATCGCTTGATTGGTGTGCATAGCAACTGCTCGATAAATTGTTGCAATCACTTAGATTACAACTGAGTAAAATTCTGCACATTCAATTTTAGTGAAATTGAAACTTGGTGTGAAGTGCACACCAAGTGTTCGATAAAATTAATCTCGCACAAACTTAGTAATATTTTCCTTGATCTCTTATTATGTTAAGCATTATTAGAGGTAATGATATCAAGGATTATAGTGGTTAATCGATTGATTTAGATAGGGGTTGATATTCTCTATATTAAGTAATTCCATTCGGTTTCACGTATATCTAATCTTTCCATTAACGGATCGTTTAGACGATTACTATCTAGGGTGCTTCCGCAACCTTCAAAAACATTTTTAAAAAGCGCTAAAGTTTAAAACTGATTTATTCAACCCCCCTTCTAGATCGGTATTATCATCTAACAGCTTTTATGAATCCCTAATTTTAACTTGACCTCCCTTTCGGGTTTTCAGTCTACCGGGATATCCTTTTTTTGCATAAGTCGCCCTTTTGGGTTTTTAACTTATCGGGTTTTTCTTTTTTTCATGCGTAGTATTTTTTTACTGCATCCGTGTTTACAGGGTATAAGACCCTAATTTTGACCCTAAGATCCCTCATGGCATCATGTTATTGCACAAGTGCATTGCCTCAAGGATCATAGCATGTTTGGCTCCTTAACCCTAGGGTTGGGACTTATTTGAGTGTTTTGAGATCACCAAGCATGCTTGTATTGTATATTATTGCTTTTCTTATTTGATTACTAACCAAAAGCACAAAAATATGTCACTAACTTTTTTTGTTTTGAAGCTCAAGTGATCATGTGCCACAATGCTCTTAGGAGGCTCCTAAGCCCAATGCAATGGCTAGATGAAGAAGGGAAGAAGCATGACAATGGTCCACAAAGCTCCTAATCATGATATATGTCTCCCAAGTATATCAATTTTCCAATTTTATCAAGATAACCCAAAGGGCTTGAGGATTGTTTCCCAAGGAAACCCTAATTCAAATGTGCTTTGATTGTGCCTTGCCCATGAAGCAATCTTAACCTATGATCAAATTTAATCAAGTGAAGTTCTTTCATTCATCACTTTATGCATATATGAGCCTATTTGAGGATTCTCAATCATTTATTCATCAAGGTTGGAAGTTTGGCCTTGAAAAGTTGACCAGTCAAGTCATCTAACTAAGCTGAGCACCATTGAGATATAACTTTTGATGTGTTTGTCAAATGAAGATGACCCCAAGCAAAAAAGTATTTCTAAGAACCTTATGAACAACTTTAATGTTCATCAAAAAGCCATTTGAAACTTGGAAGGTCATCATTCATTTCAAAACATTACAGGTCATTTTGACTGAAACCCTAATTTTGGGTCAACTTACCAAGGACATAACTTCCTTAATTTTTACCATTTTGAGGTGAGACAAAATGCATTGGAAATCTTGAGATGTCTAACTCAAATGTTATGTTGGACAAAATTTCATAATCATAAAATAAATACATGTGATAATACAAAACATTATAGGTCATCTTGGACCTAATTCATTGAATTTGAAAAAGTACCCAACTTCAAATGCCCATAACTTTATCATAGAAAATCCAAATGATGCAAACTTTGGGTATAAATTGATCATCTTGAAAATATCTACAACTTTGATGTTGGATGTTTTTCCATTTAATCTTGCATCATGAAAATAGAGGGGCTTGATTAAGTTTGCTTTTGCTGAAATTTTTCAAAGTGTTTTGAATATGTTTTGTACTTGGATTTTCACAGCCAATTTTCATCAATTTCCAAATGCCAAACGAATTTTTGCCTAACATGACTTTTGTTCCTTATTCCAAGGACTTTCCAACCATTACTCACATTACTCATTTGGATCAACCATTTGTGAGTTTCGAAATTATCTTCATTTATGTGCATTTTGGTATTTTATGATGAAACTTGAGTATGCAAGCTTGTTCAGTCCAATGCACACGATCATTTGCTCTCTACATGATCTCAGCAAGCTTTTGCATTCATCATTGGGTCTTCAACACGCCTGTACAGGCCCATGCATCCAATTTAAAATTGCCATGCACATGAAAGAAGCATGGGATTCAGCCACATTCAGTTATAAATAGAGGCGCCTTGAGCTTCATTCATCAACCTTTTGAAGATCTGAATTGCTGCAGCATTGAAACCATAGCCATACCAAAGGAATTGTTCAAAAAAAATCTCACTTTCGAGCTTGAAATTCAGCATCATTAGCTGATCTTCAAAGCCTAATTCCTTAGCCTTTCACTTCCCCTACATCCATAGATCAAAGAGGAGCAAGGAACTTGAAGGATTCGTGGCCTGAAGTGCTTCAATTCAGAGGTATACATTCAAACTTTTTGGATCTAGAACTCTCAATTTAATGTAGCATTCTTGTGATTGTGTGGTTTTCTGAAGTCCTCACACTTGAGGCAAGCCATTGGTGCTTTCAATTCATCATTTCGTGAACTTACAGTTGGAACACCATGATCTTCCACTTCACATTTCTCTCAATATAGGAAGAGTGAGGAAGATCCATTGGTATATTGTTGATCTACATCACACGAGCTTCATTTCCATGGCCTTGTTTTTAATTTTCATTAAGTTTCATTTTCCTGCAACTGGTGGCAGGAATTGGTTGTCTGGCCGGAGAAGATGGTGGTTTCCACCACCACCACCACGTGTGCATCTTCCTGGCCCTTGGATTTGGCTTTCACGTTTTAATTGTGTGCATCCATTGTGTTTACTTTATTTAATACCTTATGTGGCGCGTTTGACTTGGGCATACTGTGTTCCTCATGAACTGGACCATCTATCCATGCCACGTCAATTAATGAGCTCCATCCTGTGGCACTGGTTTTTTCCATTTATTCTATTTTCTTTTATTTTCAATTAATTCACTTGATTTTCAAAAATTCATTTGAAGTCATAAAAATATGAGACCAATTCCAAAAAAAATCTTGAAAAATCTAGTTTCATATTTTGATTTTTAATCATTTTTGTGACTTCATTTGATATTTTTCATGGATTATTTGATTTTTAATAGTTTAAATTCATTTTAAAATACTTTCTGACTTTTGAAAAATCCAAAAATATATTCATAGCATTTATGGATCATGATAAGTCAATGAAAAATAGTCTCATCAATTTCTTATTTGATTTGAGATTATTTGAGATTTCAATTCATATTGTGCTATTTTTAATTGTTTTTAATTGTTTTTAATTACTTTCTAGTTTCAAAAATTGGTGAGAAAATTAGTCAAAGCTTGTTTGACTATGTTAAACCTATGAGAATTTAATTGGACTCATTGAAGTTGTTTGAATTGAATTTGAGGTTTGACCTTATTTGTTTATTTTTATTTGCATTTTTATTTTAATTCAAAATACCAAAAAATATTATTGACTTGTTGACTTGTTATCTTCATTTCTTTTCTGTTTGGTATTGATTGATGGTGATTTGATTCATATTTGATCAATTAGATTTTGTTATGGTCTTATTTTTCCCTCCCTTTCATCTTCATCCCTTTCTTTCCATCAATGGCCAATGAGTTAAAGTCTTATGGTTGGTCTTGACAAATGAGAAGTTCAATCTTCTTTGGTCCAAACCAAACTCAACTTGATCCATGATCAAGTGAGTTGTTTTGTGTCAAAGATAGGTTGCTTCTTGGTCAAGCAAATAACCTAAAGTCAATACAAGGCCCTTCCCCTTTTGTTTGGCATGGCAAGTTTTTGGAGCTTGACTTACTAGTCATGATCTCTAACTTGTGTTATTTGCCTATATTTTTATTGCCTGGCCTCAGATAGGTGTGACTACTACATTAGTCCACTTACGATTGTTTAACATAACGCTATATTGTCTTATGACAAGCTAACATAACTTCACTAATTATTAACTTTAATTTGAGCTTTTAATTTCTTGCCATTTACTTTTAATGCCATTTATTTCTTGCTCATTATTCATATTGATTTTCCTTTTGCTCACTTGAGCACATATTTTATGCTTATGTCATTTTTCTTTTGCTCATTTGAGCCCATTATTGTATATAAATATATTGCTATCAGTGGCGGAGCCAGATAAAAAAATTTGGGATGGCCGCTAACGTAAAATAAATATTATAAATAAAATGTAAATAGTATTTTAAATAAAACATTAAAGTTAAAATAAATACAAAGTTAATTACTAAAAATTTAAATTACATGACTTAAAACTACCTTAAAGTAATGTTTTACGCGTTCCGAGTGACTTGAAATCGTCAATAATTGACTCCGAACTAATGCTTGCACTAATCTCCCTTTCAATATATACTGTCATGCTATCTCCAAGAAACCCATCATCCATCTTATTTCTCAACTTAGTCTTAATAATTTTCATTGCTGAAAAAGACCTCTCAGTTGTGGCCGTAGAAACGGGAAGAGTCATGATAAGACAAAGTAGTCTATCAATCAAGAAGTAAGTTCCAGCCTGTCCAGATGCAACCAAACATGAACATAGTTCTTGAATAGTTAATAAATTATTCAAGTTTGATGCTTGACGAGCAACAAATAGAAAATGTTGGGGTTGAATTTGCAAATTATTCTTCTCTTGATCACTAAAATCCATAGGATAATATTTTTCAACTAAAGAACAAATAGTATCAATGCTAAAAGCTTTATATCCACCCTTAGGAGATAAAGAACAAGAAAGAGTTAACAAATCCATTGCCTGCTCACTGAATCTGCTATTCAACTCTTGTAACTGTTTGTCAATGGTAGTGAAAAAGATTTCAACTTTAAAGTAATGTTGAATTGTGACTTGATTCTCTTCAAGACGGGAGCGTCCAAATCTTGTTGTTGAATGACCATCATTAAGATCAGGAATCTCAATACCATGCTTTTCACAAAAAGATACCACTTTAGTAAACAATATATCCCAACCATTTTCTCTCAAACCTTGAATAAGATGTTTTGTTGAACGAACCAAGTTCATAGCATTAACTACATCTTGATTTTTTTTTGTAAGGCTTGACAAAGCATATTTGTTATTCCCATGATTTATTTCATCAAGTGTAAAATAAATATAAAATCAAATGCCTTCAAGTAATTGTAACAACTATCTGCATCTCTACGTGTAGCATAACTCCCTCTATCTTTTGCAATTTTTTTTAAAACTAAACAAGTTGCTTCATACATATTTATCAAGCTAGAAATTGAATCGTAATGTGATCCTCAACGAGTATCTCCAGCTCGTTTCAATGTACCAACTTGATTTGCACCTTTACCAGTTACAATCTCATCAATCTCTAACAAATAAGCAATTTCTTCTAATTGGGCAGCTTGTAACTCATCATGACGCTTTGTAGAAGAACAAACAACATTCACAACAAAGATCAGCTTCTCAAAAAAATTATGAATAGGTTTGACTTCTCTTGATGATGTAACTAATGCAAGTTGCAATCGATGAGCAAAACAATGAACATAGTATGCATAAGGACAATCCTTCATAAAGAGGGCTTGTAAACCATTCCATTCTTCTCTCATATTGCTAGCACCATCATACCCTTGGCCACGAATGTTAGAAACATCAAGGTTATGTTGAGAAAGTATATCACATATTTCTTCCTTAAGAGTTAAAAATGTGGTGTCTTTAACATGTGCCACATCAAAAAATCTCTCTTGTATTAAACCAACTTTATCAATAAATCTTAATACAAGAGCCATTTGTTCCTTTTTTGACTCATCACGAGCTTCATCAACAACGATGCAAAATTTGGAATCACCAATTTCCTCACGAATACTCTTTTTCACCCTACTAGAAAGAATTTGCAAGAGCTCTTTTTGAATTTGATGTGAAGTATACTTGCAATTTTGTGGAGCATTTTCCAACACAACTTTTGCAACTTCATCATTGTAGGATGCTAAAAGTTTCAATAACTCAATAAAGTTACCTTGATTTCTTGATTTGTTACTTTCGTCGTGACCCCTAAAAGCACAAGCTTGTAGTGTTAACCAACGAACAGTGTCAATTTAAGTCTTGAGTCGTAACCGATTATTCATTATTTGACTTGAACTTTGCACTTGAATAACATTTCTAATATGACCATCTTGATTCAACAAGTCTTGACAAGCTTTCATTGCATTGTTGTGTAGTGAGCAAGGATCCTTCCCTATGTGTTTAAGAAAGGAACAATGTTTTCCATTCCTAACTTTCTTCCAATTTCTAAAACCCATAGAAATAAAGACAAGTGATCCGGGACGTCCACTTAGTTGTTTGCTAAAAAGGTAACATGGTAAGCAATATGCGGCATCTTCAGATGGTGAATATTCTAACCATGATGGAAATATGCTAAACCAAGTATGTTGAAACCTTCTCGGATGATCCTCGTTACCGGACAAAGGATAGTTTTCTAAATGAATTTGATATGGACCCCATTTTAGATAAGCTCTTCATATTGCATCCACTTGATTTGGTGGATATTGCCAAATCAGAGGATGCTTTCCAGGATCGCGTTCCAAAGAATTTTCAAAACCATGATGCTCTTCAATTGTTGGATTCTCAAGAACTGTTTCAGATTCGGATGTCGGGATTATAATTTTTTCATCTCTCTCTTCTTTTTCAATTTCACATGCTTTCCTTTTGAAAAAAGAATCAATTTTCCTATTATTCATTTTTACTCTTCCTATAATATCATATCAGATCCAAAAATCAATTTAGAGAACATAAAAATTAAAAGAGAAAAAAATTAATAAACTTAATTAATCAACTTTAATCCGTTTTCAAATACCGGTAACTTCACTATTAGAAATTAGCAGCAACAATGATTAAATAAACCTTATTACAGTGTATAATTATATTTGTAAATTACGGTGTTATGAATTGACTTAATAAACCTCATATAGATTATTTTAACACATCAAGAAAGAAGAACCCTAAAAATCTCAAAAACACAAATCAAGCAATCACTTTAATTTGTTACTTTTTATAAAAGAAGAATGAATAAAGTTTTTTACCTGTTAGATGCCAATCACTTTAATCTGTTCCGATTTCGGTGCCGGTAGCAAACCCATATGAGAAAGAAAGGAAAGGTATGAGCTTTTTACCTTATCTGTATTTTAACCTAACTTTGAATGAAAAAGAAAAAATAAAAATTAATTTTAATTTAAAATAAGTATGTTTTAGTATTTTAATATATATGAATTAAAAAAAAAGTTGAGGGGTGGCCGTGGCCTTCCCACGTCCCCCCTCAGTTCTGCCACTGATTATTATCTTGTGTTTGCTTTGTGTTTGTTTTGTGTGAACCAAATGCAAAAGGAGAAAGGACTTAGAATTAGGACTTACCTATGCTTAAAGGAGTTCAAGAGCAACTAGGCCTCATGCCTTTAGAATGCAAAAAATTGTTGAAGAGCAACTAGGCCTCATGCCTTTAGAATGCTAAATTTCAAAGTTGATCTTAAAAGACTTCTCCTCCAAACTTATTCTTTGTCCATTCCATTTATTGTGTTGTGAACTTTTTAATGTTTGATTTTGTGTGATAGGGATTCCACCTTGAGATTGTGAAAAGAAGACCATTGTCATGAGTAGCCAAGTTAAGAGCCAAGCCAAATGGAGATCCTAGGAGCTTGAATTCAAATTGTTTGATTGCTTGTTTATGTTTTAAGTCTAAAGGAAAGGAGCATCTTGAGTCATCTCTATGACTTCAAGAAAAGGAACTCCAAGGGTTTATCTTTCCCCTCTCATCTTTGCATGCTTTAGGACTAGCCCTTCTCTTCTGCTCCCCACTCTAACCAAGCCAAAAATTATTTTCAAAACTTTGACTTTTTTTCAAAATTAGAAACCTAGGCCTTAAGCCTTTGACTTTTCAAAATTATTTTCATAAATACTCATTTGTGAATAAATCTTAATCCAACTTTGACTTCATTTTTGTAAATAAATCTAACTTGTAAATATAACTCACTTCAAGTTGTTTTTGTGGTTCCAATGGCCACCTTATTAAAACCTTTTCATTAACATTAGTCATAGGTTTGAGTTATCATAGTGGTTGATGTAAATTTCACCTCATCCTTAGTGATTGGATTATAAGTCTTCCATGCTTATTATAGGGTTAACCCCTCACTAGTATGTTGAAGCCTTCCTCACATGGTGGATTGTTGGTTTAGGTAGAGTTTTCTTCCTTAGATAACAAAAGACCTTAAGGCTTTTGGTCAAATCAATTCACCAATATTTGAGATTTTTACCCCGAACTATGAGGTTTTGATCCTCCTTCGTGATGGTACGTAGGCAATGGGTTCATCCATTCAAACAACAAAACATGTAAATATAATCTATTATCTTCTCATCCCTCCAATCTTTTCACAAATACCAACCTACAACACATATTTGCAAAAAAAGGTTCCCTTAGAGTACTAAGGATGTTTTGGGTGTGTAAAACCTTCCCATTTCATAACCAACCCCCTTACCTAGATCTCTGACATTTTTATTAGTTTTTTATTTGAAAAACTTCTTACTTGGCTTTTGTTCGCTTTTTAGCCTTTCCTTTGGACAAATAAAAATGCGGTGGCAACTCGAATTGTATGTTGACTTTTGGTTTAGTCAATAAACCTAAAGGTAACGAAAACCCCACTACACAGGGTATGGAAGATCTTCACCATCCATAGTTGTGAATATTAAGGCTCCTCTAGAGAAAACATTTCTTATAAAATATGGGCCTCCATAGTTTGGCGTATGTTTTTCCCTTGAGTCGGTAGAAGCTTCTTTAAGACTAGGTCTTAGGCCTTTAGGTTTTGGAGAAAGACCTTCTTGTCATGTGGCCTCTTGATGCGCTTTTGATATAAATGGTCATGGCAGATGTCTGCCAAGCGCTTTTCATCAATAAGGTTCAACTGGTCAAATTGGGTTTGTATCCACTCGGCTTCTTCAAGCTTGACGTCAGTCAAAATCCTTAAGGAAGGAATCTCTACTTCAACTGGAAGAACTACATCCATGCCATACACGAGAGAGAAGGGGTTTCCCTAGTGGAGGTACGTACAGAGGTATGATAGTCATGCAACGCGAACGGGAGCATCTCATGCCGATCTTTATATGTTTCCACCATCTTTTGCATGATTTTCTTGATGTTCTTAATGGCTGCTTCAACTGCACCATTCATCTTTGGCCTATATGGTGGCGAGTTATGGTGCTCGATCTTGAAGTTTTGACATATCTCTTTCATCATTTTGTTATTGAGGTTAGATTCATTATTAGTAATGATCTTGTTGGGTACCCCGTAACGGCAAATAATCTATTTCCTTAAAAATCGATTCATCACTTGTCTTGTGATGTTTGCGTAGGAGACTGCTTCCACCCATTTGGTGAAATAGTCTATAACTACCAAGATGAAGTGATGTCCGTTCGAGGCAGTTGGCTCAATGCGTCCAATCACGTCAATACCCCACATGGCAAAAGGTCAAGGTGACGTAATGACATTGAGTGGTACTGGTGGTACATGGATCTTGTCGGTGTAGAATTGGCATTTGTGGCATGTTCGGACATGGTGGTGGAAGTCAACCTCCATGGTCATCCAATAGTAACCGGCCCTCAAGATTTTCTTCACCATGGTGTGTCCACTGGCATGCGTCCCAAATGAGCCTTCGTATATTTTCATTATAATTTGGTTTGCTTCTTGCTTATTCACACATCTAAGCAAAACCGAATCATAATTCCTTTTGTACAATACTCCTCCGCTTAAAAAGAACTTGGACGATAGTTTCCGAAGATACTTCTTGTCGATGATGGATGCGCTCTCTGGATACTCTTGTCTTTCTAATAATTTCATTATGTCATAGAAGCAAGGGTGGCCATATGCCTCATCTTCGCATGCCAAAGTATAGGTTGGTTCATCCAAGTAGCCAAGGTGAAAGATGGTGCTTAATTCTTCTATTTGACTTTAAACATGGATGACAAAGTTGCCAAGGTGTCTGCCAACTGATTTTCCTCTCTAGGGATGTGATGGAATGTAATCTCGTCAAACTATGGGATCAACTTTAGGACGTGCTCATTGTAAGGGATTATCTTGTGATCTCGAGCTTCCCAATCTCCTTTGACTTGGCTGATGACCAAGGCTGAATCTCCATAGACTTTCAGAATTTTGATCCTAAGACCAATCGCAGCTTTAATACCAAAGATACAAGCCTCATACTCCTCCATATTGTTGGTACATTTGAAGCATAACCTTATAGTGAAAGGCAAGTGAAAACTAGTTAGAGAGGTGATGACTTCCCCAATGCCATTGTCATGAGCGTTAGAAGCTCCATCAAATACAAGGGTCCACCGAGATCCAGATTTCGGTCCTTCCTCGGGTCTGGGGATGTTGTAATCCCTTATCATCATAATGTCCTCATATGGGAACTCAAAGCGCATAGATTGGTAATCCTTCAAAGGTTGATGTGTAAGATAGTCTGACAGTACACTCCATTTGATAGATTTTTGAGTGACATGTTGGATGTCGTACTCGGTTAAAGCCATTTTCCAACGAGCTACTCTACCAGTTAGAGTAGGCTTCTCAAAGATGTACTTGATGGGATCTATCTTGGAGATTAAGAGTGTTGTATGGGTGAGCATGTATTGCCTTAGGTGTTTCTCAGCCCAAGCAAGTGAATAACAGGTCTTCTTAAGCATCGAATACCTACTATTGCAATCGGTAAACTTCTTGCTTAAGTAGTATATTACATGTTCCTTTCTTCCAGTCTCATCGTGCCGGCTGAGGATACATCCCATAGATGCTTCAAGGACTATTAAGTACATGATTAAAGGTCTGTCAGGCATTGGAGACATCAGAATCAGAGGTTCTTGTAAGTACTCCTTGATCTTCTTGAATGCATTTTGACAATTGTCGTTCCAAATGACGTCTTGATCCTTTGGAAGTAATTTGAAGATCGTCTTACAGGTGGTTGTGAAATGAGATATGAATCGGGCGATGTAACTCAATCTCCCAAGAAATCCTCGGACCTCCTTTTCAGTTTTAGGTGCATGCATAGCTTGTATGGCCTTTACCTTTTCGGGATCTACTTCGATACCTCGTTGGCTGATAATGAAACCTAGCAATTTGCAATATCTTACCTCGAATGTGCATTTACTGGGGTTAAGTCTCAACTTAAACTTCCTCAAGCTTTCAAATAGTTTCTCTAAGTTAACCAAATGCTCCTCTTCAATTTGGGACTTGGCGATCATGTCGTCAACGTACACCCCAATATCTTTATGAATCATGTCATGAAAGAGTGTAACCATTGTGTGTTGATACACGGCGCCAGCGTTCTTTAAGCCAAAGGGCATGACCTTGTAGAAAACATTTCCCCATGGGGTGATGAAAGTAGTTTTATCCATTTCGTCCAGAGTCATTTTGATTTGGTTGTATCAGGAAAAACCATCCATAAAGGAAAAGACAAAGAATTGGGTGGTGTTGTCCACTAGCACATCAATGTGAGGAAGTGGGAAGTCGTCTTTGGGATTTTCTCTATTCAAATCTATGTATTCTACACATATACGTAATTTTTCGTCCCTTTTAGGCACGAGCACGATATTAGCAATCCACTAAGGGTAGTTGGACACTGCTAGAAAATCTGTGTTGAGCTGCTTTTATACTTCCTTCTTAATCTTCATAGCCATGTTAGGATGAGTCCTTATTAGCTTTTTCTTCATAGGAGGACAGTCTTCCTTGAGGGGTAGATGATGGACCACGATGTCAGTATCGAGACCTGGCATGTCTCGATAAGACCATGCAAACATATCCATTTAGTCTTGTAGGAGTTTGACCAAATTTGTCTTCACATATTCTTGTAGATCTGATTCTACTCTAACCTCTTTGACTTCTTCTTTAGTTCCTAGATTGACCACTTCTACCGACTCTTCATGTGGTTGAATGACCTTTGACTCTTGGAGTTCATAATCTTCCTCACCATCTTTGTCGACGTGATTGATTGGCTTATGCAACATGAATGCAAAGTAACCAATAATAAAATAAAGGGTCTAATTTTAAGGTAGCCCAAGAGAAATCCTTGTGTGTGCAAAATTGACCTAAGCTAAACAAAGAATAATGGTCTTACAAACATGTCCCCCTAAGATGATGTCATGATTCCATTATTACAACATGAATGTAAATCACGGATGAAAATTCAAGTGTTTACAAAGTATCACAAAAGAGTAAAGGAAGGCCTCCAAGTAAAGGTCCTAAATGGAATCCTCTAAGTCCAAGTGATTAATCAGTGGAGTGGATATTTTTGGTCTTATGATTTTATCATATTTTTGTTGTTTTTAATATATGATGACAATAAAATAAATAACAAATAAATAAACATGCATGATGAGTTTGTACAATGATGATGATGATAATGAGTACTTGAATGTAAATTACAAGGTAATTACATAAAAGTAAATTACAAGATAACTAATAATAATATCACAATAATAAAGGTTAGTGGATATAAATGATGTAAAACAAATAACAAGTCAATAGTATCAAAATCACAATAACAAATGGTTAATGATAAACAAAGTTAGTGAAGTATAATTAGTGGTTAGCAATATGTGCAAAATGAATATTTTTTAGGAATATTTATTCATTGGTCAAAACTCAAAATATGGCACATTAAGGGATAACTTATCATTGATGCAAAGTATTGAAGATGATTAAAAAATCAACTAACAATACATTTCTAACAAAGAAAGTTATACAACCCTAAGTCCATCTATCAATATGTCACTCAAATAATTATGATTTGTTTTCTTTCTTTTGTTTTTTACTTCTTTTTATTTAGCAAGGTAGTAAAAGATTAAATAAATTAGCATAATATAAATGATATGGTTAGATAACAATAAACATAAACATAAAGTACTTAAAAATAAAATGAGCAATAAAATAAATTGTAAGGAAGTAAAGTGAAATAATGTAAATGTTAGGAGTTAGTAGTAAGTGGTTAGTAGAATAACAATAAGAAAATAGATTAGCAAGTTAATGTAAAGAACATGGTTTCATATATGCATCAAATGACTCAAATATGGTTGAAATAGAGGCAATCTATCAATGCCTCAAAGTATCATGAATGATCTATTGATCAATCATTAATAGGTTTGGAACGTTGAAGATTTAATCAACTCTAAACAACCATGGCCATGATCTAATAAACCTAATTAACCAAACAAATGTAATAACAAGTCCACGATAAAAGCAAATGATAACAAACACAAAGCAAGACTAGAAAAGGTGAACAAAAAGGTAGCAAGAGTAAGAAATCTCAAATAAAAGTGTGTAGACCAAAGTTAATCATTATTTGCAAGCTTGAATATAAACCCTCTTAAAACAACAACCAAGAACAACCAACCATTTTTCAATACAAAACAGAACCAAAAAGTTAAAAAGTTTAAGCTAAAATCATAACCCAAAAAATGTGAAAAAGCTAGGTTGAAATGGTGTTGAGCTTGAATGTGAAGCAAGGGGTTTGG
This sequence comes from Lathyrus oleraceus, assembly GCF_024323335.1. Taxonomy (NCBI): domain Eukaryota; kingdom Viridiplantae; phylum Streptophyta; class Magnoliopsida; order Fabales; family Fabaceae; genus Lathyrus; species Lathyrus oleraceus. The sequence goes on from NC_066585.1 coordinate 226,079,671, forward strand.
GATGAAAGTATTTATGGTGGAAGCTTAGTGAAGGGGTTGAGTTGTGAGTGTTAGAGAGTGGGAAGTTTTAAGGAAAAAAGTTGGTGGAGGGTGACGTTTGGGAGAGAAATATTTTTGTTTTGACTTAGGTTTAGAGGGGAGAGTGAATGATGTTTGGACAGAACTTTTGGGGGCTAAGAATCATGGAAAATGAGGGGAAATGGTGTCCCTATTTATAGGGAAAGTAAGTGGATAAGTGGGTGAAAAAAAAGACACTTTGTGTAAAAAAAATAGAGTTACTACTACTGTTTGCACAGGTGTAATCAATCACCATGATTAGGGTAATCGATTACACATACCAAAAATTGATTTTTTTTCCTTATTCTGTTGGTTTTTCTTAGGTGTAAACGTCATGCCTTAAGCCTGTGCAATATGCCTTTGGTTATGGATGTTAATGCAGTTATGATGATGGAATAATGAATGTATGTATGTGTAATAGAGTCATGGATCAGATGAAAGTTTTAGGGGGGTAGGGTGGATTTTGGGGTATGACAATATGCATCAAATTTATTTCTTCATCTTCATCAAAATTGTTTTTCATTTGCATTAAAATCTTTTTCATTAAATTTACCTTGCATTAAACATTTTTTGCATTAAAATTTTTGCATTAGAAGAATCTATTCATGTTTCATTTGATAAGCCCTCACCCTAAAAGACAGGAAAAGGCATTTGTTTTGATATTTCAGGTTTGATAACTAAGAAGTTGATCAACGACGAAAGTTCCAAAGAGGATCCTCATCTTTTATCAAAGGATGGGTACATTAAGGAAGATTAAAGAGGAAAGGTTACATAAGGATGATAAACAAGAGACCTCGAACTAGCGGCCTCATGATTGGATAATCGCAAAAGATCATATGTTAGATCAAATTTTGGGAGATATCATAAGAGGTAGTTTGTAAAGTGAGGCTATGCATACAAAAGTACAGAATGGGCCTCAAATTTAACTTATTAACAAAGATGAAAGAGGAGTAGATTTTGACATTACTAGGTATAGTGGTATAATCGGATTCTTCTTTTATTTAACTGCGAGTAGGCCATATATCATGTTTAATGTGTGCATGTGTGAAAGGTGTCAAGCGTTACCTAAGGAATCCCACTTTAAGATCGTAAAACGTATTTTGAGGTATCTTAACGAAACATCACATCACAGTCTTTGATATCCTAAAGGTAGTGCTTGTAGCTTAGTAGGTTTTTCTGATTTTGATTTCGCGGGTTGCAAGTCAGATAGGAAATGCACTAGTGGTACATGTCCCTTATTTTGAAGTTGTTTAGTTTCTTGGCACAACAAGAAGCAGCATATTTTTGCTATTTCTATCGCTGAGGCTAAATATGTAGCCGCTGGTAGTTGTTGTACACAAGTCTTATGGCTAAAGCAACAATTACTAGATTATGATTTAAAACTTGGTTGCGTTATGATTAAGTGTGATAGTATTAATACAATAAGCTTCACTAAGAATACAATACTTCATTCACGGACCAAACACATTGAGATCTGACACCGTTTTCTTAGTGATCATGTGGAAAAAAAGAATGTTGTTTTTGAATACATTGAGACTAATATTCAGTTTGCTGACATTTTAACAAAACTATTGTCATTGGATCTCTTTCAAAAGATTTGTAGAGATTTGGGAGTCTTAGACTCTTTGTGCTTTAAATAGAATGAGGATGTTTGTTTAGTTTCATTTTCTATATATTTTGTTTTCACTAACACTATTTTGTAGCAAATAATAGTTGTTACCGACTATATTGGTATGTCTCTATAACTCTTGTATCTGGCTTTATATTATTGTATGTGTTTGTTCTAGAGTTGTGCATTAGTTTGCTTATTATCCTCCTTACCTTACTCATTCATCTCTAGCATATGTCTTTGATAGTTCTTCTTTTCATTTAAGTATTTTTAAATGTGTATTGTTAATTATGTACATTTGAGCATATGTATAATTAATCATGCATTATTTATGATTGATAATGCATTCCTTGATGATATAAGTTTTGATCACTTAATTGTTTGTTGTTGAATATTGGTCTTACATGTCTATTTGCATTTTGTTGCATATAGTAAGCCTATCTTTGTGTATTGTATTCGATCTTTATTGTTGTATATTCTTCTTAGTTGTTTAGATCATGTGCTCATTTGGATTTATTTGTTTATGGTTGGTATTTTATTTTTAGACGCACTTCGATCTATCTCTTTTTTATTTTGTCAAAGGGGGAGAAATTGTAATGTCAGTCTAGAATTGTTTTAGGCATTATATTATGTGGTTTGTGTGCAATGTTTTAGGGGGAGCACAAGTGTTTTTTCTTTTTGCTCAAATTTGACTTAATTCCAAGTGAAAGCTTTCCAAAAATCAAAAAGGGGGAGAACGTAGTTGCATTTCCCTATTACATTCAGGGGGTACCCCAATATGGTGACTTTGTTGCTTGTCTTATCGCTTTCATTCTCATTTATTTTTTACTATTGACTCTCCTTCATAATTGCACATCCTCTCTTGTAAGAACAAAAATTGTTCTACAACAGATTCCTTGATTTTGATGATAACAAAGGATGAAACCAAAAAAGGCACCCTAACGAAAAGTTTCTAAGTGTGCAGGGTTCTAAAGAAAGAAGAAAGAAATCTGATGATGTCATCAGATACAGAACCAGATCAGATACAAATTATCAGAAGATAAGAAGCATCTGAAGTGGAAACACGTTCAAGAAAGTCTAACTCTGAGCAAAACAGCAAAGTATCAGAAGCATCTGAACAAGAAGTAAGCTCTAGATGTTCTGACTCTGAACAACGCTATCTCTAACTTCCAGAAGTTATCAGCGCTATCTGAAGAAACTATCTGAACTCACAAGAGATTAACATCAGAAGCAAGATTCCAAGATTTTCCAGAAACACAAATACTCTGAGCATGGATTGCTAATCATGAAAGAGTAACGTTAAAGTCAAGTAAAGATTTGCAAATGGTTTTCCTAATTAAGAAAGAGACGTTAATCTCCAATTTCAATAAAGAAGATACTACTTGTGGTAAGTAGTCATTTCAAGGAGAGAAAGTTATCCTGCAGAAGCTATTTAAGTGATGGCGTAAATTCATTTTAATATCCACCAGTTTCAACTACTACTTCAACTGATATATAAAATGGGCTGCAATCAACTTTGAAGAATAAGAAAGCCAACAAGCCAAAATTATACTGAAACATCAACGCTCAAGAAAAACACTCTTGCTCTCTAAAGATCTTCACGAAGCTTTTGCTTATAACGTGAAAAACTCTTGTTCTTAATACTGTAATATTTGCTTTCTTAGAAGCACTCTAGATTACATAAATCTTTTATCTATTGTTTGTTTATTTCCTCAAGTGACTCTGTGAAGTCTGTATACTTGAGAGGACTAAGAGATCTTTCTCTTAGACGTTGTTTGTAATCTTTCAAGATTAGTGGATTAAGTCCTTGTTGAAGGCGAAATCACCTTGGCCGGGTGGACTGGAGTAGCTTTGTGTTATAAGCGAACCAGTATAAAATCATTGTGTGGTTTTCATTTTGAAAAAGCGCTTATTTTTCCAAACAATTCAAACCCCCCCCCCCCTTTCTTGTTTTTCTCACCTTCAATTGGTATCAGAGCTCCGGCTCTGTTATTGATTTTCTAATCAAACACTTAACAGTGTAGAGAGATCCAGTACGAGAAAAACTATGGCCCACTCAAATGAAAAAGATAGTTACAATGTTAAGCCTCCTGTTTTTGATGGAGAAAAGTTTGACTACTAGAAAGATAGAATTGAAAGTTTCTTTCTGGGTTATGATGCTGAACTCTGGGACATTGTCACAGATGGATACAAACCTCCTGTCACAGAGGATGGAGCTGAAGTTCCCAGAAGTAAGATGTCAGATGATCAGAAACGAGTTTTCAAGAATTATCACAAGGCCAGAACCATACTCCTAAATGTTATATCTTACAACGAGTATGAAAAGATCACCAACAGAGAAACAGCCAAAGACATACTTGACTCTCTGAGGATGACTCATGAAGGAAACTCTCAAGTCAAAGAGACAAAGGCTCTGGCGCTTATCCATAAATATGAAGCCTTCAAAATGGAGGATGATGAAGCCATAGAGGCAATGTTCTCTAGATTCCAAACTCTGATTGCAGGTCTCAAGGTTCTAGACAAAGGATACACAACTGCAGACCATGTCAAAAAGATAGTCAGACGTCTGCCAAAGAAATGGAGACCTATGGTTACTGCTCTGAAGCTGTCAAAGGATCTGAACAATATTAGCCTTGAAGAACTTGTTAGTTCTCTCAGAAGCCATGAGATAGAACTAGAGGAAGATGAGCCTCAGAAAAGGAACAAGTCTGTAGCGTTAAAGTCCAGACCTGAAAGACGCAAACTTGACAGAACCAAAGCTCTCCAGGCAGAAACTGAAGATGCTGACAACTCTGAACCAGAAGACTCTGATGATGAAGAAGAATTGTCCCTTACTAACCAGAAGAGTTAAGCAACTCTGGAAAAAGAGGAACAACAACTTCAGAAGACCAAGACCCAGAGGGGATCGTTCAGAATCAACTTCAAAAGGTAAATCTAACAAAGATATTACCTGTTATGAATGTAAAGAAACAGGTCATTACAGAAATGAATGCCCCAAGCTAAAGAAAGACAACCCTAGAAAAGAAAGCTTCAAGAAAAATACCTTCAGGACAAAGAAAGGATTGATGGCTACCTGGGATGATAGTGAATCTGAATCATCAGAATCTGACTCTGATGAACAGGCCAATGTGGCACTTATGGCTACCACATCCAGGAGTAGCTCAGATGAAGAATCTGAAGAGGTATTTTCTGAACTCTCTCGATCTGATCTAGAATCTTGTTTGTCAGAAACTCTTAGCTCATATCAGAAATTAAAACAAAAGTTTAAAAACATTAAAGGCTGTCTTAAAGCAAAATTTGAAGATTGTGGCAAGCTTGAGATGACAATTCTAGCACAAAAAGATACAATCAGGTTGTTAACATTAGAAAGAGATGGAGCAAAAAGAAAAAGCTTAGAATTAGAAGAAGCGTTATCTCAAACTCCACAAACTTCAAATGCAATAATTTATAAATACGAAGAAGCCTTTCAAGAATTTCTGAAAAATGGGATAGATAGGAGTATTATGGCATCCATGATTTATGGAGTTAGTCAGAACAATAAAAAGGGAATTGGGTATGATCCTAAGGAAGATAAAACTTCTACCAGTAACCAACTTAAGTCTCCCTTTTCATATCATTACACACACACACAAGAACAAAAATTTAAAAATGCTAGAAAACCCAAAGTTATAAGAAACTCTGGGAAAACTAATCTGAAAGGACCCAAGAGATTCTGGGTACCAAAAGATAAGATTGTGTATGTTGCAGATATCCTATGCAGCAAAGTTCAGACACCAGTCATGGTACCTGGACTCTGGATGCTCGCGACACATGACGGGAAGAAAGTCTATGTTCCAAAGTCTGGAACTTAAAGACGCTGGATTTGTAGGCTTCGGAGGAGATCAGAAAGGAAGGATCAGAGGCTCCGGAACTATTGGTAATGGTACTCTTTCCTCTATATCTGATGTTCTTTATGTAGAAGGATTAATGCATAACTTGTTATCCATAAGTCAATTAAGTGATAACGGTTATGATGTAATCTTCAATCAAAAAACATGTAAAGCCATTAATCAGAACGATGGCTCTGTCCTTTTCACAGGCAAGAGGAAAAACAACATTTACAAAATAAATCTTTCTGATTTAAAAGATCAAAATGTTAAATGTCTAATGTCAGTTCACGAAGAGCAATGGGTATGGCATAGACGCTTGGGCCACATTAGCATGAGGAAACTTTCTCAGCTAACTAAACTCGAGTTAGTCAGAGGCCTACCTAAACTGAAGTTTTCTTCAGATGCTCTGTGTGAAGCTTGTCAGAAAGGAAAATTTTCAAAAACATCTTTTAAAAAGAAAAATGTTGTTTCTACCTCTAAGCCTCTGGAACTTCTTCACATTGACTTATTTGGTCCTGTGAAAACAGCATCAGTTAATGGAAAGAAGTATGGACTAGTCATTGTTGATGATTACAGTCGCTGGACATGGGTAAAATTCCTAAAGCACAAGAGTGAGTCTCACTCTGTATTCACTAGTTTCTGTTCCAAAGTGCAAAAAGAATTTGACTCTAAAATTATTAGAGTCAGAAGTGATCATGGTGGAGAATTTGAAAACAAAGATTTTGAAGAATTATTTGATTCTAATGGAATATCCCATGATTTCTCCTGCCCTAGAACTCCACAACAAAATGGAGTTGTAGAGAGGAAGAATAGGACACTCCAAGAAATGGCCAGAACCATGATCAATGAAACTAATGCAGCAAAGCACTTTTGGGCAGAAGCTGTAAATACAGCGTGTTACATTCAGAATAGAATCTCTATAAGACCTATTCTAGAAAAGACTCCCTATGAACTGTGTAAAGGAAGAAAACCAAACATTTCATATTTTCATCCTTTTGGATGTTCTTGCTTTATATTAAATACTAAGGAACATCTGAACAAGTTTGATTCCAAAGCACAGAAAGGTATTATGTTAGGATACTCAGAACGCTCTAAAGGCTACAGAGTATACAACACAGAAACCAAAATTGTGGAAGAATCAATTCATGTCAGATTTGATGATAAGCTTGACCCTGAAAAGTCAAAGCTAGTTGAAAAGTTTGCAGATTTGGAAATCACTCTTGTAGAATCTGATAAAAATCCAGAAGCAACTGTCACTCAGAACTCTGAAGAAATTAAATCTCCAGAAATCCCAAAGAAAGTTAAAAGTCGTATCAATGTATCTGAAGATTTGATTCTGGGAAACAAGGACGAACCTGTCAGAACCAGATCTACCTTCAGGACTTCTGAAGATACTCCTCTGGGACTAGTGTCTCTGATTGAGCCTACGTCTTGTGATGAAGCACTTCAGGATAACGACTGGGTGGCAGCTATGCAAGAAGAATTAGATCAATTCTCAAAGAATGATGTCTGGGATCTCGTTCCTAAACCCAGAGGCACTCACGTCATTGGAACCAGATGGGTATTCAGAAACAAGCTGAATGAGAAAGGAGAAGTCGTCAGAAACAAAGCTCGACTGGTAGCTCAAGGTTATAGTCAACAAGAAGGTATTGATTATAATGAAACCTTTGCTCCAGTCGCGAGGTTAGAATCTATTTGTCTTCTTGTATCTTTTGCTATTAATCACTCTATCAAATTATACCAAATGGATGTCAAGAGTGCATTCCTTAATGGTTATATTTCAGAAGAAGTGTATGTCAATCAACCTCCAGGTTTTGAAAATTCAAACTTTCCAGAACATGTTTTTAAACTTAAAAAATCTTTATATGGACTTAAACAAGCTCCCAGAGCTTGGTATGAACGTTTAAGCAATTTTCTTCTGGAACAAAATTTTATCAGAGGGAAAGTTGGTTCTACACTCTTCTGTAAAAACCTTAATAATAATCTCATGATATGCCAGATTTACGTTGATGATATTATTTTTGGTTCTGCTAATATCTCTGTTTGCCAAGAATTTTCTAAGTTAATGCAGGCAGAATTTGAAATGAGTTTAATGCAAGAACTAAAGTTCTTTCTGGGAATTCAAATTAATCAAACTCCAGAAGTCACGTACGTTCATCAAAGCAAGTACATTAAAGACGTTCTGAAAAAGTTTGACATGACTGAATGCAACTCTGCAAAAACTCCCATGCACCCAACTTGCATTTTTGAAAAGGAAGAGGTAAGCAACAAGGTTTGTCAGAAGCTCTATCGAGGTATGATAGGCTCTCTTCTCTATCTGACTGCTACTCGTCCTGATATTCTCTTTAGTGTCTGTCTTTGTGCCAGATTCCAATCAGATCCTAGAGAATCTCATTTAACAGCAGTTAAGAGAATTCTTAAGTATCTGAAAGGAACTCCTAACCTGGGCCTGATGTATGAGAAAACATCAGAGTATAGACTCTCGGGTTACTGTGATGCAGATTATGCAGGAGATAGAATAGAATGAAAAAGCACTTCTGGAAATTGCCAGCTTCTGGGAAACAATCTGATATCCTGGGCTAGCAAAAGACAATCAACAATTGCTCTATCAACTGCAGAAGCAGAATATATCTCAGCGTCACTATGCACAACTCAGATGCTCTGGATGAAGCATCAGTTAGAAGATCTGCAAATCCTTGAGAGTAACATTCCTATCTTTTGTGATAATACTGCTGCTATTTGTTTAAGTAAGAATCCCATTCTACATTCCAGAGCCAAACACATTGAAATAAAACATCATTTTATCAGAGACTATGTTCAGAAAGGGATAGTAACATTGAAGTTCATTGATACAGAACATCAATGGGCAGATATCTTCACTAAGCCTCTAGCTGAAGATAGATTTCTTTTCATCTTAGAAAATCTGAACATTAAAAATTGCCCTGAATGAAGTGTGGCTCTGAAAATGTAAAATGAGACTCTGATATAAAAACAAATGTACTTCTGCCTCTGACTCTGATACTTCTACAAGTTAAGAAGATATCTGAGTTAGAAATCTCCAGGAATCAATCTTTTGGTATTCCTGAAGATCAGATACATCAACACGTGGAGCACTAAGCGTCTAACCCTAGAACTTCTAGACAGCTGTCAAAAGAAATTCAAAGGACAGACGTTTGAAATCTCCTTGAGCAGTGTGCGTACTATTGGGATTAGACATTCATTAATTAGCTGTAATCATTTTTCCCCCAAGCGTGCAATCTTGAGCTTTGTACTAACGCAATTTAATGTGTCGTTTTGCATGTGTTTTACTTAGAGTATTTAAACACTTTTCTCACATTTCACACACTTATCACTCTCACTCACTCTAAAACCCTAAACCTCTCTGAAGCATTCTCTGCAAACTCTCAATCTTCATCTTCTTCTTCACCATGGACGCTCAACAACAAGAAGTGTTTAACTTTTCTCAACAAATGGAATCAAGCTCAACTGCTCAAACTTCAAGCATTCAAACTCCAACGGTTACAGGCGTCACCATCACCCCTGTTTACAAAGAACCTCATGTTCTTGACCGTGAACGCCATATTAACCTATCAACCCCTTTTGAAGGACTGGACGTGTTGTGTGAAACGCTAGTAGATTTCGACAACTTGAAGAGAAATGGCGTTGATCTTACTGAAGAACTTCGTAAACAAGGGTGGGAAAACTACTTCCAAAGGCTTTATGGTCCTGTTTACCCACTTCTCATCAAGGAGTTCTGGAGATTTGCAGATGCAGATGACCATTTCATCGTCTCCTATGTTCTGGGGGTAAAGATTGTAATTACTGAAGGGTCAATTGCCTCTTTACTGAACATGGAGAGAGATGGAGGCAAAAGGATTTACAACATCCCTCCTAGGTCAAAGCGCATTACTGATGTAATCAATCCAACAATCTTCAAACCCAACACTGAAGGAAATCCTTCAAAGAACAAAGAGCTGCATCAGAACCTCAGAGTGTGGCTGAAGATCATTCTGGGAACTATTCACCACCGTCCAGCCTCTAACTCCTCTGACTACATCAATGCAGATCAGAAATGCATTCTGTATTGCATTCAGAAGGGTGTGAAGATCTGCCTCCCTGCTCTCCTTTTCAGATATCTCAGAGATTCTGTCAAGGAAACCAGAAATAACATGAAGCCCAGATCCTACATCCCTCTGGGAAGATTGCTATCTGATGTTTTCATCGAGAACGGACTGGTAGATCATCTGGAAAAGACCAAACTGATGGATGATCTGGCAATAGACACTGGGAAGCCTCTGAATGCCAGAAATCTCAAGAGTATGGGAATAATCAAGAAGATTCAAGTCAGACCCACTATGGATACATCCTGGGATGCCTTGAAAGATCAGAGGAAGCTGCCCCATGGTCTTGCAAGGTTCTTCAAAAATGAACCCAGAGATGCGGTTGCCATCTATCTTCAGCGTCTGCTGGATGAAGGTGTTGACATATCTGACTTCAGCCTCGACGATTGTCTGGATTCAGAAGAAGCCTTCGTCAGATACAAGAGAGGTCTCTCTGAGAAGAAGATTGCATCACAGGCAAAGAAGGCCAGAATTGGAGAATCTTCTGGAAGCAGATCTCCAGCTCCTCTGAAAATCTCTACTGGTATGTCTGTTCCTCCTCTTTCCTCTGTACCTCCGATGGTTTCCTCTACCCCTACCTCTAATCCTCTCCCAACATCACCAATTTATACAACATCTGAAATCCCACCTTCAACCATCAGAACCTCTCAGCCTTCACCAGTTTTAAATATCGCCCGTACATTCATACCTCCTTTTGAACCTGAACAAATGAACCAAAGCACTTCCTCTTCTTCCTCTTCCACAGCCCCAGAATCACCACCATACCTCAACATTTCTTCTGACCCAGAACTCTCAGACCCTAACTCTCCAACCCTAGCCCAAATTTATGCTCTAAACCACGCTTCACAACAACCAACAGAACCTGAAATAACTTCACCACCACAACAAACAACCACCATCCCTTCTGAAAACCAACCTTCTGAAGACCAACCCTTTGACCTTCCCACCTCTGATATCAACCCACCAAACACCTCTGCTGCACCTGAATCAGAAACTGAAACTGAACCTTTAGACTTAAACCCTCTTTACGCTTCACCCCAAAGATCTGAACCTGAAGCAGAATCTGAACCTCTCACACTAAATCTCAGCCCTCCAACATCTTCACCTCAAACCTCTGAACCAAACCTTTCTGTACCTACCCTTGAGGAAGCCATCATGCTGGTAGCAGGGGCTTCAGTACAAAGGGTCAAGTCTCTGACCACTAACTCTGAAGTCAGTGATGATCCTGAATCTGTAAGGACACACTGGAACAGAGTCATTGGCTGGATGACCTCTGAGGCTTTTAGACTGAAGAACATCTCTGAACAAGTCAGAAATGGCTACATCAGAGATGCTGAGGCAAGACTCCAGGAAAGACTTGCCAGAGAAGCTGCTGAAGAAGCCAGAAGGCTAGAGGAAGAGAGACTTGCGCGAGAAGCTGAAGAAGCAAGAAGACTTGAAGAAGAAAAAGCAAGGGAAGCTGAAATCCTAAGGATTAAGGAAGCTGAACCTAAGGCTCTGGCGGATGCAGAAGCACAAGCTGCTGCTGAAGCTGAAGCACAGCAGGCTCTGACTCTGGGAGAGTCCTCTTCTATTATCCCTATGGTTCTTCAGACTCTGAAAGAACTTAAGCAAGATCAGAATGAACTCCGGGCCAGAATGGACAAGCAAGATACTGTCAACGACAACATCCAGAACATGCTTGCTATGTTGCTTCAGAGAATGCCTCCGCCTCCGAACCCTTAGGCACTTAGGATTTATTTTGCTTGCCTGTTGTTTTATTTTCTATGAATCTGATGTTTTCTAGTTCTTGTTGCCTTTGTGCTTTTATCTGAATACAAGTTTTTCTCTTAATTTATTTATTTTTTGCTATGTCTTTTTGATTCTGACAAAAAGGGGGAGAAGTCATTAATAGCTCTGATGAAAATATTGTCTAATACCTTAAGCATTCTGCAACATATTTTTCTTAAAAATAAATTTATCTAACCTGGACTTAAGAAATTGCAGAAGGTATCAAGAAACCTCTTTACTTAGAAGCTCTGGTAAGAACTTCTGAACTCCCTAGCACTATCTCAGGGGGAGCTCTTATCTATCTGATCTGATATTATTCATGTTTCATCTGCTAATTAAAGTTTGTTTTGTCATCATCAAAAAGGGGGAGATTGTAAGAACAAAAATTGTTCTACAACAGATTCCTTGATTTTGATGATAACAAAGGATGAAACCAAAAATGGCACCCTAACGAAAAGTTTCTAAGTGTGCAGGGTTCTAAAGAAAGAAGAAAGAAATCTGATGATGTCATCAGATACAGAACCAGATCAGATACAAATTATCAGAAGATAAGAAGCATCTGAAGTGGAAACACGTTCAAGAAAGTCTAACTCTGAGCAAAACAGCAAAGTATCAGAAGCATCTGAACAAGAAGTAAGCTCTAGATGTTCTGACTCTGAACAACGCTATCTCTAACTTCCAGAAGTTATCAGCGCTATCTGAAGAAACTATCTGAACTCACAAGAGATTAACATCAGAAGCAAGATTCCAAGATTCTCCAGAAACACAAATACTCTAAGCATGGATTGCTAATCATGAAAGAGTAACGTTAAAGTCAAGTAAAGATTTGCAAATGGTTTTCCTAATTAAGAAAGAGACGTTAATCTCCAATTTCAATAAAGAAGATACTACTTGTGGTAAGTAGTCATTTCAAGGAGAGAAAGTTATCCTGCAGAAGCTATTTAAGTGATGGCGTAAATTCATTTTAATATCCACCAGTTTCAACTACTACTTCAACTGATATATAAAATGGGCTGCAATCAACTTTGAAGAATAAGAAAGCCAACAAGCCAAAATTATACTGAAACATCAACGCTCAAGAAAAACACTCTTGCTCTCTAAAGATCTTCACGAAGCTTTTGCTTATAACGTGAAAAACTCTTGTTCTTAATACTGTAATATTTTCTTTCTTAGAAGCACTCTAGATTACATAAATCTTTTATCTATTGTTTGTTTATTTCCTCAAGTGACTCTGTGAAGTCTGTATACTTGAGAGGACTAAGAGATCTTTCTCTTAGACGTTGTTTGTAATCTTTCAAGATTAGTGGATTAAGTCCTTGTTGAAGGCGAAATCACCTTGGCCGGGTGGACTGGAGTAGCTTTGTGTTATAAGCGAACTAGTATAAAATCATTGTGTGGTTTTCATTTTGAAAAAGCGCTTATTTTTCCAAACAATTCAAACCCCCCCTTTCTTGTTTTTCTCACCTTCATCTCTAAATCAAGTTTTGAAATGATTCATTTTAAGCATGCATAAACCAATTGTTATATATGATTTTTGATCATCATAGTTTAAGTCAATTTCCTAAGTTATTAAAACAAGAACCATAAGTGATATCAATTCAAGTCATATGGGTAGTGAAATCTCAAACTATTTTGAAAAACTTATATTTGAGATTTCTTGTGTGTGATTTGAATCACTCATAATCCATGATTAGAATCAATCAAAACAGAGGCAAAATGAGAAATTTTTTGCATAAGTGATTTGAATCACGGATTACACCTGATTTGAGTCATGCTACTTTGTGATTCGAATCATAGTTTGTACATGACTCAAATCACAAACTTCTTATTTGCAACTATCATTCCTTATTTAAATTAAGCTTAACAAATTTTTTGAATCATAAACCTGTGTAACTTAAATCACTGTCAAATCACCGAAAAATGGGTCGCTTTCATTATGAGGTCTTATTTCACACTACTTGCTCATTTGACTCAAATCATGGAATGCACTTGACTTAAATCTAACTAATTTTTTCCATCCATTTTTGTGCTTATCTCAAGCACATATAAAATCATTTTGTCATCTCATTTTCAAAAAGAAAAAAACAACTGTGTGAATCTCATTATCAACATTGTGACTTGCTTGAAATCAACACCCTCTCTTTTTGAAAGTTCAAAAAAGCTTGCATCAAAATTATTTCATCCTTGACTTTATTTTGATTATAGATCTTGATAATGAGATATTTGTAATTGATTTAAGAATACGCCATCTTGAAACTAATCGTTTTTTAAGATTGGGTGAAGATTTTCAGGTAGCTTGCAAGATTGAGGTTGTTCTCATTGGTGTTGACAAATTCCAGTGAAAAAATGAAGTTCTTCTCTCCACATTGTCTTGGTAGTGACTGTGTGGAAGGATATGGACAAGGTGGAGTTCTTCTCAAATATTTGTACAATTTATCACTCAAGTAATCGGTAGAATCAAAGGGTGATTTCTACACACAAAGTCTTGGAGCATATTGGTGATATTGGAAGATTCAAGAAGCGTCAATCGGGTAAAGATTACAAAGAAGAGTATGGCATTACACTGTATACAACTCAAGATGCATATGGAAGATTTAATTTTTCTCTGCATTATTGTGGATTGATGGTTTTATGAACTCTTGCAATATTTGTCAAAATAAAAAGGAATAATTTATGGTTTCCATTTGAAGAGTGCACATAGGCAAAGTGAGGATGAACATCGAAGCACTATAAATCTTTGTGTCATCTCTCTCCTTTACTCTTGCATTTAATTTTCGTAGGATTTGCATGCTTAGGTTTATCCTCTATGTATTCTGAGTTTTCATGTTCAAGTGACATAATAATGTTCGTACCTTTGTCAGGGACATCTGGTGTGACATTTTGCTCAGTAGCAGTAACTTCCTATTTTTCTTCTTCATTCACATCATTATGTTGTATGTAATCAACAATAACATTGATAGACTCCATCATGGACTTTTTGCAATTACTGAATACTCGTTATGCCCTATTATTTGTAAATTATCCCAAAAAGATTCCTTCATCACTTTTAGGATCAAATTTGTGTTTTTGCTCTTGATCAACAAGGATGTAGCATTTTCTACCAAATACATGAAAGTATCGGACACTTGGATTTATTCCTTACCACAACTCGTAGTGAGTAGCTTTGGTTCCTGGTCGAATAGTCACACGGTTGTGAATGTGACATGTCGTGTTCATGGCTTATACCCAAAAGCAATAGGGAAGATTCTTGGCGTGAAGCATGAATTTAGCCATTTTGTGAATTTTTCAATTCTTACGTTCAACAACCCCATTTTGTTGAGGTGTTATGGGGGGCTAAAAATTCATGAGATATTCCTTCAAGGGAATAGAATTTAGAGAACCTAGAGTTCTCTAACTCACTTCCATGATCACTGTAGATTCTAACAATTTTTCCAATTTATTTCCCTGTCTCACGCTGCAATCATTGGCATAGGATTTCAAACGTGATGAAAGTATCAATTTTTTTTCAAAGGAAGTCAACTCAAGTGTGCCTTGAGAAGTCATTAACGCGGACACAGAAAAACATATCTTCTTCTACCTAAGTTTTATACCTGCATGGATCCCATGATATCCATGTGTAATAGCTCGAGAACTCTGAAGGTAGTAAGATGATATACCTTCTTGTGTGACATCTTGGCATTCTTACCTATGTGATAGTCTCCACAAATTTTACTTCTTCAATCTTGATACTGGGAAGACCTAGGATAGCCTTTTCAGAAATAATCTCCCTCATACTTCTGATATTTAGGTGACTATGGTTTTTGTGTCATAGTTTGGTTTCATATACTTTAGAGATCATACAGGCTTGAGGATGATCCTTTGATTATTAACACCACATATAGTAATTGTGTGATGATCTGGTACCCTTCATTATTTGTTCTGGATGTTTGATAGTGATAATACATTTAAAATGATTGAAATTTACACATAGTTCTTGATCACACAGTTGGCTGATGTTGATGAGATTTGTAGTAAGACCTTCAATGGGGAGGACATCATCTAGGCTAGGAAGGTCTGGATAATCCATTTTCCTTTTTCCAATAATATTTCCTTTAGCACCATCACCAAATGTAACATACTATTGGAGTAAGGTTTTACCTCTTTCAAGTCATTCTTTTCTCTAGTCATGTGTTTAACGCAACCACTATCTAAATAGCAATATTCATGAGAGGAAGCTCTAAATGAAGTGTGGGCAATGTGACTTGTAGCGCACAAACTCTTACTTCATCATGAAGCTCTAAATGAAGTGTAGGCAATGAAACGAAATTACAAACCAAATACTTTATTCTCTCAACATAAGAATAAGAGTCAAGAATAGAGTATTACACAAAACAATACAAAACACTCAAAACAAATAAGCATGTCTAGCTTGATTGTGCAAGGTCGGATTCTTCACAATGAAGAATGCCTCCTTACATTGCAACAAGGTCCGACTTAAAAATCCCATTAGGTTTTTTCCTTTGAACACGAACGAAAATTCCAAATGTGCAAAAAGCCAATCTTTCATTAAGTTGATTGAAAATATTCAATTGATTAAATCTTGATCATATTAGAATTCTTCAAATTTAGTATTTCTAAAAATGATCTCGAGAAAAACTTCCTTATCCCAAAAAGTGAATAAAAGATTAAATTATGATTAGAAAAATAAGGAAATAAAACCTTAAACATAACGAGAATCATTGACCCAGTCTTGCGCATGCAGTAACTCAGAGCGGGATAGGATGTCTCACAGTATGAGGGACATTATGCTTGACATGTTGCTTCATTACTTGAAAACTGAAAAACAATATGTCTCACATATTGGCATGACATCTTCTTCCACATGTTACGTATAAAATAACATCAATCATATGTAATAACAATAATTATCTTGGATCTAGTAATGACAATCACCTTTTGAATGTCAAGTCACACTATGAAAATAAGTTTTAGGTAGAAAATCTAAAATAAACATAAGATTAAAGAGTCATCAATATTAAAGTTTGACTATACTTACATAAAATATCTTAACTTATTTAATACATAAATATAATGATTACATCTAATCCCCAACAAAGATATTTTTAGCTACGCTTACTCATCGTAGTTATACCATAATCATGTGAATCTGAGCTTGGAGGTTTATCTAGCATGTCACTTGAGTTGTGTTTTCTCCTTCACGCTCTCTTATTCTCTTTAAACTTCACCAAAACTCCCTTTAAACTTAACTAGAAGCCTCTAATTATAGACGTTGATTCAGAGCCCTCGCTAGGTGCGCCGCCCTTGCGCCTAGCGAGTCTTCTTTCTTCTAGGTTAAGCAATGGTAGTTGTCTGACAAGTGGCCCTAGTTGCCTTGCTTTTCCTAGCACACTCCCCATGCGCTTAGCGCACAAACCCTTACTTCATCATGAAGTACTTTAACCTAGAAGTATCATCGGCCTTCTAAGCCTGCTTAGCACGCCTATGCACCTGACCTAGCAAACATTGCTTTTGCAGGGTTTTGTTCTGGCTCGGTCTTTGTGTCCTGAATTGTGGTTTTTCAGTTCTTTTTACCTATTTTTAGTTAATACATGCTACGAAAATCCACACATGTGTTATATCACATTTTATAGACAAATTAGAGGTTTTGTATTGATTACTTGTAAAGTTAATAGGTACCTACTTATTTTACATAAGTTTGACACTTATCAACCACCTTGAGGGAGCGTGTTGAGATATTATTTTTATTATTAGTATCTATTGCTTTTATTAGTAGCATCAATTAGGATATTATTGTATCTAATTGTTCCTTTATCAGTCCATCTTCAATTTAATTAGTGAGGTTGATAAGCAAACCACATAATTAAGAGTACTTTACACTTTATACTACCATAAAAATATGGTGGATTTGTCAATTTAATTAGTGAGGTTGATAAGCAAACCACATAATTAAGAGTACTTTACACTCTATACTACCATAAAAATATGGTGGATTTGAAATGAATAGTGCCTCAGTTACCGGTCTCATTCCCATTTTTTTAGATTAGAAAAAATTCAAATCCAGACCCGAATCCAATTAAAGTGGAGTTTCCCCATTAACCTCGAGGAGGATTCTAACACATATCCATGGATATGAATTTTGTTGTCATCTTTATATTTCTATTTATTTTTAATATTCTTTTTGATCTCGTATGTTAACTTCGAAGTTCATTTTGATCCATTAATTTAAAAAAAATATATCCATATTGATCTCTTAACTCTTTAAAAAAGTATCATGTTAGTCTTTTTCGTTTAGTTAATGATAAAAGTACTCAAAAATTGATCGTTAAATTCATCATTAATTAGACGAAAAAGACCATCATAAAATTTTTTGAAGAGAACCAATATAATTTTTATTAAATTAAAGGATCAAAATAAACTTTGATATTAACCTACAAGAAAAAAAAATATTTAACCTTCTATTTTATACAAGTGAATATTATTCGGCCATAAAGTGGTTGTCCTATTTCAAGAGTATAATATTGTTATTTACATAGATGAAATTCAAAAAATTTAAATAA
The DNA here is from genome assembly GCF_024323335.1 of Lathyrus oleraceus. Classification (NCBI taxonomy): domain Eukaryota; kingdom Viridiplantae; phylum Streptophyta; class Magnoliopsida; order Fabales; family Fabaceae; genus Lathyrus; species Lathyrus oleraceus. The sequence goes on from NC_066585.1 coordinate 226,097,654, forward strand.
ATTTGTAAAATACTAATTATTATGATAAAGATTTAGCACTCGCTTTTATAAACTAATTTTAAAAAACAGTTTTGAAGAAAAAAAAGAAAGAAAATATTTTTTATCATTTAGTTTTAAAAATTATTTTAAAGTTGAACAATATTGTAAATTGAATATTTTTCCTTATTTCTTCTTCTTTCAAATTTTTCTATAATTAAAAATCAAAACCTCTAAATTTTATTTTATTATTTTTTGTTTTTAAAACTCTTAAAAAGAGAATAGTTTCTTTATTCTTTAATAGTTTTTAAAAAATAATTTTGTAAAACTAAGTTACCAAACAAATTTTATCTTTTTTAAATTTTAAAAACTAAAAAACAATTTTATAAAAGGATTTAATTGAAATACACTGACAATATAAAAGGATTTTATACCGTTGGTTAATCATAGCTGTTGGATATTGAAACAAATTTGACTTTTATTTTAAAAATCTATAAAATAATGCAAACGGGTGATGGTGATGAATCGATAGTGTAAAACACTGACAATGCGTAGTAATTAATCTCTTTACAAAATTAAAAGAGACCTCAATTTTCCCTCCCCCTACTCTTCTTTTATCAAAATAAAAATATTTTTTCTTTAAAAAGATATCTATGAAACTAATTCATAATTAGGAAAATGTTAACCAATGTTTCAAAGATACTCTTTAAAATTTAAAAAAAAAATTGAAAATATACATATTTAATATATTAAAAATTGAAATAATTAATTTTTTAATAAAATATTTTATTATTTAAAATTCTTAAAGAATATCTCTAAAAGACCAGTTAATAACGGAGCAATAACGTCACTTTTTCATTAATCTATTTGTACCAGCTAATTAACCAAATCATGACTCTAAGGTCACTGGTTCATTAATTTATTGTATATACACACGTTCATGTAGAGAAAGAAATAATAACACAAAATCATTTTTCTCCTATTTCTTTCTTACATAAGCTGATAATGAAAATCACTCATTCTAATTCTAATGTTGTAACCTTGCATATCATAAATCAGGCTAATGAGCCATTTTCAACAAACTTATCAATTTGAGCTATGTCTAGAAATGTATCAACTCCACTTGCTTTCAGAAAACTGCAATGATATTGAACAAAAGAATAAATCAGCTAATCAACCAAATCATGACTCTAACAAACACTTTTAGAATAATAAACCATTGACAACAATGTCACATACTCATCTCTTAAAGCTCTTGCCATAGACAAACACCCTCCTTGGACAGATGATTGAAGGTTCACAGCAATGTTTGGATTGTGAATACTTTGTCTCATGTGTATCCAACCATGTTGTCCATGTTCATTGTTTGAGACTCTTGCCCTTGATTTGCCATAATAAAGTCAGTTTTAATCTCTGTAACATCAACACCTTTAAAAGAAAGTGTGTCTGTGTATAATACTTATGATAACGTGTCAGTGTTGGTGTCGTGTCTGGTGTCTGTGGTTTTAATTAACAAACATAGAAATATAAAATCAAATTTTTTGAAGTTCTAGAATTTTGTTTAGTAGCTTGCTTTTCACCTGTACATTTGAGCATCAATGTGAGTTGGAGTGTCATTTGTATCAACAAGGCATCCTTCACTCACCCAACAATCACCACATGAATCTAACTCCCATCCTTTAAGCATTCCTTCCTCGATGTAGTTTCGAAATGTTTCGATTGCCTCGAGACCTTTTGCTTTAGCGTCTCGAGGTTCAGAAACGATATTTATCCTTAATTCTATTGATTCACAAGGCTCTTCAAGATCTTTTATAAGACTACCAATCCCTTCATCTGATCCACCAAGCTTCATTCGCACCATTTCGATTATAATTTTCACCACCATGTAGGCCCCTTGATTATATAAACACAGAAACATTATCGACGGAATGATCTATAAAACATTCAACATTCAAAAGCATGAATGAACATGAATTCTAACTAACTAACTAACTAACCGTCGTCAAGGAAATGGTTTTCTTTCAAAGCACCGTGGCCGGATGTTTCTATCATAAGATGTGTTTCAATTCCGTCTTTGTTAAGATGAACTCCTTTGTCGATGACGTTTCTGTAACCAACGCGATACAAGCAATGGTGACCGCCTCTATCGGTTATAAACTTAGTGAGCGACATACTCGTACGAGCATCGGTCACTATGGTTGATCCTGGATTTTCTTTCAGTACAATGGCAGACATGAGAGCAATGAGCTTGTCGCCGTTTATTGAGTTCCCTTTGTTATCAACTACGCCGCTTCTGTCAACATCAGTATCAAAGACTATTCCAAGATCGGCCGAGTTTTGTAACACTGCCGCTCGTGTCATTGCCATGGCAATTTTGTCCTCGGGGTTGGGAATATGATTCGGAAACATGCCATCAGGTTTAAGATGCAGAGATCCAAAGGTATCTGCACCAAGTTTGTCTAAGACATCCCATGTGAAGAATCCTCCCGAGCCGTTTCCAGCATTCACTATTATCTGATTCGGATTCGGATTTTTAAACATCAGTCATGAATGTTGCAGTTGTAATAACTTAATATGGCGAATGCAAATAAGAAAATTGCGAGTTAGAAGACACTAAAGCGAAGAATGTGTAACAATCAAACGATAACTATGTCGATGAATTACTCAAACCTGGAACCCCTCGAGTGGAGTTTCATAATGCAACGGATGACTTATTCTCTCCTTGATGATTTCTCTAAGATGCTTTGAATAAGCACTCATGAAATCAACTTTTGTTGGAAGAACTTTAAGCAAAGAAGACACTTTCGCCATTCTGTTTGCGAATTTACAAGCAGCGTTGTCGCAGATTTCTTCTACTTCCAGTGAAGTCAGCCCTCCTCTCTTTGTAAAAAATTTCAGGCCATTACGCGTGTAAGGCAAATGAGACGCTGTCATCTGTTAGATAAACAACTTCAATAAACGATTATCAAATAAGTGCTTATGTATAATAGTTTAAAGCATTATGTAACAAACCATTATGGAAGCGTCGTACTCGAATGGAGGCAACAACGTGCTCATAAAACAAGCTGGCGTGGTAGCTAGTCCCATATCGAACACCATACAACCAGCACGAGTAAGACCTGCAAACACTGCAACGCTCAATTTCGACCCTGTAATTCGCGGGTCACGTCCAAGAGACACGCTCACATTCTCTACCCGATATCCTTTTTCCTTCTCTAAACCATTGACAACCCATTCACCGAAACTCTCTGATATCGCCTCCACAGCAGGTGGAGTGAGGTCAACCGTTCTTCCTTTCTCACCTTCCAACGCAACTCCTCTAACATCCGAACCATTCTGAAGTCTCCGAATCCTGTCCAACTCTTCATCCACCACCACTCCATCATACTTAGCAGTTCCATAAGATTTCAAACTTATCACAGATTTATTGAATTTCACAGAAGACGAGAAACCAAGTTTGTTCTGCAAAGATATATTTCCGACGAAAGAACGATAGTTTCTTTTCTTTGCATTTCTGCGCAAAGATATCGACAAGTTTGGAGAAGTAGAAGCAGCCATTGTTTACTTTGTTTGCCGCTCTCGCTTTATTCGAATAAAAACCAAGTTTTAAGAGATAAGGTGAGTGCAGAAACATTAAACCATAACCTTACAAATCCAATATCTCAGGAACACAAATAAATATCTCCAAGATTTTTCTTGTTTCTTTGTCTATATATGTCAATTATTGTCATTAGTTTCATGTGATATTTTTATGAGTACCTGGTATATGCTTTTGCATATTAGTTCAATATCTAAAACATGACAAAAAACTTATAGCAATTTTGTCTTTATATATAAACAAACTCATTGAATTGGTTAAACAAAAATTACATATCAAACTTCTTGAGACAAAAATAATAAGCTACATAGCATTATAAGAACACCTATAAATCAGCCTCAGATAAGCCTTGGGAATCTGTAACATCAATCCATTCAATTTCAATGAATATTTCACCCGACTTAACATTTCTTAACCTCAAAGTCATTTCTTGGACGAGTTTTCCGTTTCTCCATATGCATCTACTCTCTTCGGCTAAACAGTTAGTCCTATCTGGTTGAACAATCTTCACAACATGTCCTTCTGGGATATCGGTAAGCCCCATCTTCACGCAATGAAGATACGGCTTAATGTCTATGAATGCTTCGCCCATTTTGTCGTCCACACTGAACGTGTCCTTGTCGCAAACCATCTTGCAGAAAAAAAAATCATCACGAGCAGAATTAAAACACTATTGATTACATAATATTGGAAAGTTTGAGTACTCACAAGTTCTATTGGTGTGTTTGTGTGAAGATCTTTATCTTGAATATATAGTGTCAATTCTTCGTTCCATTCGGGGTGGCAGTTATCTTTCACAACAGCAGTTTTTAGTGTCTGCACCAAATGAAATTAGAAACCAAAATAGATGAATCTTAAAGCAAAAGAAAGAGCAATATACAGTTAAGAAACATAACCTGTTGAGCCATGGTGACAAGAACATAAGGGTCACTGGTACGAGAATCACGAGCTATGAGATTAGTGCCTTTTTTGATACGAATTCTGATAAGGCCTAGAATGTTTTCCATTGAAACGAAAAGCAATTTTGCAGAAAATCACAAATGTTACTTCTTGTCTTGCTATGTCAAATGTGATTGTTTTGGAAGCATTGACTTTCGTGGATGAACGATGTTCTCTCCTACTACCTAGGTTCCACCACACTTGCAGGATCGCAAATAGAATATCCTACAAGTTTCTGTTTTTTTTTATCAATTTGGTTTTTACTAATACAATTATTTTTACTTTTAATTAAAAACTAATCAGATACTAGTGCGGCCTCACGATTATATTTAATATAAAATATATTTAGATAGGTATTTAAATTTAAAATTAGTTATTAATTTTAAAATGAACAATATTATATAAATTTAAATATATTAAAATACAAAAAAAGGAAAATGAAAGAAAAAAGAATATTTAATATTTAAAAATAAAAAATTTATTTTTTAAATTAAGATAATTGTTGATTAAAATAAAAGATGTATGGTGCTTATATGTGAAATGGAAAGTTTATTTGATATAATGTAAAATTGAAATGAATTACTTGATTGTAAAATGAAAATAATTATATAAATTTAATTCTATTAAATAATAACTTTTTTTTTAAAATGACTCGTGAGTAGAAGAAAGTTGATTGACTTAGTTAGTAAGAAATTAACTGAGTTTAATAAACAAGTAATCATCATTAAATACTCTAACTAAATATTTATAAAACAAAATCATTATGACATTTCTATTCTCCAAAGACTTTTTTCTTCTCCCTAGATCTCTCTTCTCTTCTCACGCTTCACAATTTGAGGCATGCCCCGACTCTCGTGAATCCTCGAAGTCCAACTCATCTAAACTTTTCTTGACCAACAATCCAACTTTTAATTATTAGTTATTTAAACAAATTCGGATAGGACTTAAAATCCAACTTTTAATTATTTGTTATTTAAACAAATTCGGATAGGATCTAACACGTCACCACCTAATTAAACATTACACCGTAGTTTACCTTTATTTTCTTACTAAATTTTTTTGGGATTTTCTTTTTCATCTATCGGAATTTTTGAAAAAATACCAAAATTTTTGATAAAAAATTGAAGACATACTAGAATTTCCAAAAAGAGAAAATTCTGAAAAATTTTGAAAACAATAATTACGTTATTGGAAACTTCCGGAAAAACTACCACAGTTTTCAAATTTTCTGATAAATTACATAATTTTTTGAAATTTCTGATAGTGTTAAAAAAATTATTGAATATGAATTACCAAAATTTTAAAATATTCGGAAAAATAAGGCATATAATGGATTTTTCAAATAATCTGATATGTTAATTTTTTTCCAAAAAAATTGATAAAAAATTTATATCGATAATTTAAAAATGAAATACCATAAATTTGGTCTATTATCAAAAAATTTGAATAAACTATCGAAAATTTCATTCTCATTTTTGACTCAAATTTGTCCATTGATAATTTGAAAAATTACAAAAATATGTGGGGATGTCATGTTTAATTTGGGGGTGGCAGGTTAAATCCTCAAACTTTTCTTAACCAAAATAAACAATCCAACTTCTAATTATTTGCTACTTATTACAAATTCGCAGAGGATTTAATCTATCAACCAACTTCTAATTATTTGCTACTTACTAATTTTTGGGGGGATTTTCTATTGCGTATGTCGGAATTTTAGAAAAAATATCGGAATTTTAGAAGAAGAAAAATTCCAAATTTTCAAAAAAAAATATTTTTACAATATCTTAAATTTCGAAATTTCCAATGAACTATCCTATTTTTCAAAAATTTTGATTATGTGGGGGTGTCGGGTTTAATTTGGGGGTGACAGTTTAAATCCTCTAACTTTTTTTAACCAAAATAAACAATTCAACTTCTAATTATTTGCTACTTAGTACAAATTCAGAGAGAATTTAACCTGTCACCCCTCAATTAAACCTAATACCCCCCACATAGTAGTTGTACGAGTTTTTAACCATAATGCCCCTTTTTGAAAATCAAATCCCAAAATACCCTAAATTGAAGAAAAAAAATTTACTCAACTACCTCCTTTTCTGAACACGCTCGTTCATTCATTGGCCGAGGACATGAAGCGAAATTCAATCAAGCAAGAGCTCGGTCATTGAATGGTCGAGGGGTATATATATATATATATATATATATATATATATATATATATATATATATATATATATATATATATATATATATATATATATATATATATATATATATATATATATATATATATATATATATATATATATATATATATATATATATATATATATATATATATATATATATATATATATATATATATATATATATATGTGTGTGTGTTTTCTTTTTATGTTATCAATGTCCTCTCCTTTCATTGACCGAGGCCCCACACAAAAAAAAATGCAGAGTACATCAGCCATTGAATGGTCGAGCTCCCTCTTCAAATGGGATATTTTGGGACTTTTTTTTCAAAGCAGGACAATTCTAGAAAAAAAAAATCAGAAATGGCATGGCAGGAAAATAATCCGGTTGTTATTACCTTTTTGTCATTAATAAATATCTTTGGGATTTTCTATTTTGTCTATCAGAATTTTCCAAAATTTCTGGAAAAATTACCGGAATTTTCGAGAATTTTTTTTTCAAAAATTTCAAAAAATATAATTTACAATATCGGAGATTTTGAAATTTTAGGTAAACTACCACATTTTCCAAAATTTTCAGTAAAGTACAATACTTTTTGAAATTTCTGATAGTGTTAAAAAAAAAATTTTTTTCTTATTTGAATATGAACTATCGAAATTTTAAAAATTCCGGAAAAATTAGGCGGATACTGGATTTATCAAAAAATCATGTATGTTAATTATTTTACAAAAAAATCGATAAAAAATTCATTTCGACAATTTAAAAATGGACTAGTGAAAATTTGGCATGTAATTAGAAATTTTGAATGAACTGTCGAAAATTCCGTTATCACTTTTGACTCAAATTTGTTCATGGACAGGTTACGAATTATGAAAATATGTGGAATGTCAAATTTAATTTGTGGGGTGACAGGTTAAATCCTCAAATTCGCACCGCATAATTTGGTCACTTAGTACAAACTAAGCAACGGATAAAGTTAATCAATATGTGTAAGAGCATAAGGAAATTTATTATCACACCCTATGGGGTAGAAAAACACCCTATCGAAAAACTAAAATGTTCATCAGATTTCGAAGATGCATCTTCGGACGTACCCTGCACAACTTTATAGCGCATCAAATGAGTGTCACCCGAGAGTAAATCAAAATTTTATTTCATAGATGAATCTCCTAGTATTTTCAATAAATATTGTGGATGTTTTTTATTGGCTACATTTTGTGTTAAAACACTTACTGTACTTAGATGTCTTGACTGATGTCATGACATGCTCAAGTAGTATGCTGCAGGATTAGCTAATACAGGATTTACTGGATGTCAAACTGAATGTTATGACATTCATCCCTGACAGCAGATGCTAAAGTATAGGCTAGTTAGTTTTTCCTGTTATGTTTCAGTATTTATCTCAGGTTGGTTTTCAGGAAACTAACAGCTGTGCTAAAATTGAGAGACCTAGCATATAGCCTATTTTTTGGATGTCAAACTGAATGTTATGACATTCATTCCTAACAGAATATGCTAAAGTGTAGGCTAGTTAGTTTTTCTGTTATGCTTTAGTATTTATCTCAGGCTGTTTTTCAGGAATCTAACAACTGTGCTAAAATCCAGGAAACTAACAACTGTGCTAAAATTAAGAGACCTAGCATATAGCCTATGTGTTAGTACCCTAATGTGTGGAAATTAGGTTAACTTGCTTGACCTTAATTTTAGGAAATTCAAGTACAAGGCCCAAATGCTGCATTATAAAAGGATGGTAATCCTACTTTCAGCAATTCAGGGGTTTGAAGCGTGAAAATTTAAATATATCAATATATATCCTTATTGTACTTGTATTGTGTCTATTATTAGGTTTTATTTGTGAGCCAAGCAATTATCACCTAGATGATTGCATTGGACTAGGGTGTTTATTGAGTTGTAATAGTTGTGTCACTCTAAGCTTTTAAGCGCGAGTGCTGTGTTTCTTGATTAAAGCTTTTAAGCACAATCAAGAGTTATTTGAAGGTTATCTTCACCACTACTTTAAAATTATTAAAGGTTGTAATCACTGCTGTGATTGAGGGGGAGTGAGTAGGAACTCAGGTCTTAGTTTAGATTGAAATTGCATTGGGTAGGTCTTAAGTGATAGGATTAAATAGTTGGTTTAAGTCCTAAATTAATACCTCTTATAGTGGATTTCCTTCCTGGCTTGGTAGCCCCCAGATGTAGGTGTGTTTGTCACCGAACTGGGTAAACAATTCTCTGTGTCATTTACTGCTTTTTACATTTACTTTCTGCATACATTACCTGTCTGCGCAGAATTGGATGTCATAACATCCAGTGTGACATCGATAGTCTGTTACTAGAATTTCAATTGGCATCAGAGCAGGCACCCTGCCTGTTAATTTCTGGGTGAGATCTAGGGACGTTACTTTCTAGTGTCATGGACAAGGATGTAGGATTCTCAAATAGACCATCCATGCTGGATGGTTCTAACTATGATGACTGGAAACCTCATATGATAGCCTTCTTGAGGTCTCTGGATAGTAAGGTCTGGAGAGCTGTCAACAAAGGATGGGAACATCCAACGAAGACAGGTAAAGATGGAGTCATTATGCAAATTCCTAAAGAAGAGTGGGACAAAGAGCAAGAGGCATTAGCCCTTGGAAACTCTAAGGCTTTGAATGCACTGTTCAATGGGATAAATAAGAACATTTTCAGACTGGTGCATCACTGTGAACTGGCTAAAGAAGTTTGGGATACTCTCAAAACAACTCATGAAGGGACCTCCAAGGTAAGGATGTCTAAACTTCAGATGCTGACTACTAAGTTCGAAAATCTGAGGATGAAAGAGGATGAGACTATTCATGACTTCCACATGAATATTCTTGAAATTGCCAACACTTCTGGAGGCTTAGGAGAGAAAATGTCTGAAGAAAAACTTGTAAGAAAGATTCTCAGATCATTGCCCAAGAGATTTGCCATGAAGGTTACTGCTATAGAAGAGGCTCAAGATATCTGTAATATGAAGGTTGATGAGCTTATTGGTTCTCTCCAAACTTTTGAAATGGGCTGGTGTGAGAATGTTGAAAAGAAAAACAAAAGCATAGCTTTGGTATCAAATACTGAAGAGGATTCAGAAGAAGGAAATGTTGGAGGTGATGAAAGTATATCAGAAGCTATAGCCATGCTTGGAAGACAGTTCAACAAGTTCATAAAGAAGATTGATCAAAAAGGTAGACCAATTGTCAAGAACACTTCATCTGACTTCAGTATAAGATCAAAATCTGAAGAAAAGTCCAACCAAGGCAAGGGAATCCAGTGTCATGGATGTGAAGGTTTTGGACACATTAGAGCTGAATGTCCTACCTTCCTTAAGATGCAAAAGAAGGGACTATCTGTCACCTGGTCTGAGGGAGACTCTGAGAGTGAATCAGAAGGAGAATCTGCAAAACATGTCACTGCACTAACTAGTGTATGTGCCTCTGATGATGACTCAAGTGGAGATGAACTTACATTTGATGAACTTGTTGCCTCATATAAAGAGTTATGTGTCAAAAGTGCAGATGTGTGTATCCAAGGAGAAAAGAAGAAGAAACTCATCAAGGAGCTAGAAGTTGAGAAGAAGAAGCATCTGACAGTCATAGATGGTCTAAATGGTGAGATAACCTTGCTGACCTCTAAGCTAGATCAAATGAAAAAATCCATCAGAATGCTGAATAAAGGAACTGATACTTTGGAAGAGATTCTAAAGGTGGGACAGAAATCAGGAACCATGTCTGGTTTAGGCTTTGTTAAGGAATCCTCATCTGAATTCAAAAGCTCAAAGGCTGAAGTTCAGAAAATCAAGCAGAAGTCACAACCAATGTCACAACATCATGGAAACAGGAGGATTAACCATCAAAAGAATAAATTTCAAAGATGGAGATGCCACTACTGTGGTAGATTTGGTCACATAAAACCCTTCTGTTACAGGTTGCATGGTTATCCCAACTAGACCCCTCAAGTCAGACCTAAGCAGAAGGCATCTAAGCATAATGCCCCCATTAAGAGACAACAATGGGTTGCTAGATTAGCTCACACATCTCTAAGGGCATCTACCAGAGAAGACTGGTATTTTGATAGTGGTTGCTCAAGACATATGACTGGGATGAATAACTTATTGGTAGATATACAACCTCATACTACCAGTTATGTGACCTTTGGTGATGGAGCTAAAGGAAAAATCAAAGGTGTTGGTAAGCTGGACAGTCCTGGAGTTCTAGAACTGAATAATGTGCTGTTAGTAAAAGGACTAACTGCTAATCTCATCAGCATAAGCCAGCTATGTGATCAAGGCTTCAATGTACAGTTCACTAAGGAAGAATGTGTTGTGACAAATGGAGAAAATAAGGAAGTTATGACAGGATCCAGATCCAAAGATAACTGCTATCTATGGGAACCTAAAGTCTCAAACGACTCCTCAATGTGCTTCTTAGCCAAGGAAGAAAAGTAAGTGAAGTTGTGGCATAGAAAACTTGGACATCTTCATTTAAGAGGAATGAAGAAGATCATATCCAAGGAAGCAGTTAGAGGAATCCCAAAGCTGCTTATTAATGAAGGAATAAGTCATGAGTTGTCCTCACCTATTACTCCTCAGCAAAATGGAGTAGTTGAAAGGAGGAAACAGAACTGTGTATCATTATCCACTGCAGAAGCTGAGTACATAGCAGCAGGAAGCAGTTGTTCCCAACTGGTATGGATGAAACAGATGTTGAGTGAGTACAATGTCACTCAGAATGTCATGACATTGTTCTGTGACAATCTCAGTGCCATCAATATTTCAAAGAATCCTATCCAACACAGCAGGACCAAACATATTGACATTAGACATCACTTCATAAGAGATCTGGTAGAAGACAAAGTGATTACCTTGGAACATGTGGCAACTGAACTACAACTTGCTGACATACTTACTAAGGCTTTGGATGCTACTCAGTTTGAAAATTTAAGGGGCAAGTTGGGAATATGTCTTTCTGAGGAATTATAGCAACTAAGGATGTTAGGAATTTACTGTTTAATATTTAAAATTATTAAACAATTGAAAGTGTGCTCTGATTGGTCTAAGGAATTCAGGAAAGTGTATGTGAGAGGAAAGTGTGTAAATTTCTCTCCTTCGGTGATCAACAAGTATTTGGGAAGGCCTGATGAAGCTCAACCTGAGCTTGAGGTGACTGACAATAAAATATGTCAAGTCATCACTGCTAATCAGGCTAGGAAGTGGCCTCTCAAAGGAAAATTGGTGGCAAGTAAACTGAGTGTCAAGTATGCAATGCTGCACAAGGTTGGATGTTGGCAGTCCTCATTGATGCCTGTTTGTAATTTTTTTGGGCTCTTAATGAGTTCCTTGGATTTGTTCATTATCTCAACTATCACAGTTGTGTATGATGATGGTTTGTACTGCTTAACTATTATGTTTTAACATGTTTAATGTTATAACATATGTCCTAACATTCTCTAATAGACTAATTGACATTTATTTTGTCTAATTGGTCACCTTTGGTCAATTTTGACTAAAAAGGGGGAGAAGTGTTGATAAGTGTTGATGTGGAATGTGGAAGCAGTTGTGTATGTAGCTGAACTGAAGAACAACTATTATTGAAGGAAGTGCACAGGTGTTAAAACAAGAATGTTGTTCTGTTTACAGATGTCAAAGAGGATGTCTGATATGGTGCACAGGTGTTGATGTTGAAGCAAATGTCAGAATGACATTCTGGCTGGTACAGGTGTTGGAGTTACAGCAGGTGTTATTTGGAAGTGCACAGGTGTTAAAACAAGAATGTTGTTCTATTTACAGATGTCAAAGGGGATGTCTGATATGGTGCACAGGTGTTGATGTTGAAGCAGATGTCAGAATGACATTCTGGCTGGTACAGGTGTTGGAGTTACAGCAGGTGTTATTTGATGTATGCACAGATTTAGGAGGAGAAGGAGTACCCTTGTGCATTTGTGTGTCTTACTAGTTGCATCCATAACTAGTAATTCTGTTTTTGTTGCACAGATTTAAAGGGGAGGAGAAGTACCCTTGTGCATGTGTGTATTACTAGTAATTATAAAGCTAGTAATTGTGTTGCTTCTGCTGCTGTTTAAACTATTGTTATGTTGTTTAACTGCTGATAGTTTACCTTGTGAACAAAAAGGACAGATATATGTTTTAGCCAAAATTTGCCAAAGGGGGAGTTTGTTTATCCTTAGTGTTGGCAGCAATTTTGGTAAAACAAAGAGTGTTCACAAGATGTTATGTGTGATGTCTTAACATGAGATATCCTATGTACCTGTTGGAGTTCAAGAACATGTTCATGCAGGATTGTTTCAGAATGTCATACACATGGTCATGGCATCTGATATGGGATGTACCTGCTGGAGCTTAAATGAAAGACATGTTCATGCAGGATTGTTTCAAGATGTCATACACAAGGTCATGGCATCTGATATGTTTGTACCTGCTTGAAGTTATAAAAGGAATTATTGATTTGTGCAGGATTTTTCCAGGATGTCAGACCCGATGTCATGACATCCTGTACACAGAACATTCAGTGTGAATGTCTGGTGTTTTGTGATTGCACACTTAATGGCAATCTGTGTATGATTGAAGATCTGATTTGTGGCTGTAATTCTAGGGGTGGCAAAATGGGCTCGGCCTGCGGGGAATGTCCGTTTTGCCCGCACTTTTGTGTGGGGCGGGCCAAGGATTTAGGCCCTCACCCTCAAATGTGTTCTGTAACACCCCGATAAAATATGATAATTATTTAATTTAAGTTAATAGTATATTTATTAATTTAATTAAATAATTGGAATATTATTGGATTATTATTGGAATAATAAAGGTGGAATCAGAAAAGAGTCCCATATATATATAAAAAGGTTTTTTTTCACGTGAAAAGGGAGAAGCGACTGAAAAGTGGAAAAAGGGCAAAGAGGAAGAGCAAGAGAACAAGGGTTGAAGAAGGGAAAAGCTTGAAGTTAAAGGATTCGCCGGATTAACTCAGGTAAGGGGGGTTTATCGTCGTTTAATGGGTATTATGGGTTAACATGTAATGGGTAGTAATAAACCATTGAATCGACTCTAATTAGGATGATGAATGTTGCAAATTGTGAATTTGTGGATGAATGAGATATGGGTCTATAATTGAAGAAAATTCGTAGGAATTAGATGTAATAAGGTTAGAAATTGTGAAATTGAATTGGTATGATCTGTGTTAGATAATATGAACGAATGCTGTGTAAAAATTGGACTGTGGGAGGTTGGATCTGAGAAATCTCGTAGCAGAGAAAACCCATAGCAGATCTGGAATTTGGTTTCTGGTCATACGCGTATGACACTAGGCCGTACGCGTATGAGATGGCCTGGTACGCGTATGGAGTGAGGCCATACGCGTATGAATGAAGAAGATGATGTTCTAATGTAGTTTTGTCTCTGTTGGTACGCGTATGGGAGAAGAGGTACGCGTATGAGACAGGCTATACGCGTATGGGCAGAAGTTTGAATTTTGTCTGAGCTGTTGTTGTGCAGTTTTGGTTGTTTCAGCTGAGTGATGTAATTTAGCTGATGTATGATATATTAGGGATCATTTCCCGTTGTTTTGAGCAGTATAGGTATTAGTAGAGTGTGCTAATACTGTGAATTATTATTTGGCATGACATGATATGATTCTGTGATAAACATGCTGATGATGTATGATGGTATGCATAATGTTGTGAATATATCTATTATGTATGCAATTGTGGATGGACTGTTTATGGCTTAGAGTGTGAGCATATGTCCATTGTGGATTGTTGGGTATGTTTGCATGCTAGGTGATTTAGCGTGCATAGCATGGCCTTTATGGTGGTAGCTAATTCCCATGGTGAGGAATTAGTGAGTGAGTCACTAGGTCTCAAATGAGTAGGACTAGTGAGCTTGGTAGCCGTATCTGGGTTTGATCGGTGAGGTTGAACTATGTGTTCACGAATAGTCGGTACCGCATGCATGGAGTCTCATTACATAATGTATGTATGGAGTATAATATGAATGGATGTATTCCAATATTATACGTGTGTTTTGTGTTTGTGTTGAGTATGAGTATGAGTTGATGTTGCCGTGCTGAATGTGTGATATGATTTGGGTGATGAATGTGTTAATTTACTTAGCATTACATGATATTTTATAATGCTTATTATATCGATTGAGGAACTCACCCTTACAACTATGTTTCAGGTAACGAGCAGTGATTGAGTAGTAGCTAGTGCTTGGAGTCTAGTGTAGTTCCTTAGTGGGTCATGCTCTGGTATATGTAACATCGGGACGGGATGTTTTACCTTGTCTTCATTTTGGTTGATTGAACAACTTTACATGTAATGTGTTACATGGTTTGCATGTTGTTAGATTTCTATCCGCTGCGGATTATGCAATGTTTTATTTTGATTAATAAATGAGCATGACAAGTTATTTTGGTGAATGGTGTGAAGTGTAAAGTGTGACACCCTGAAATTGCATATCTACTCTGATTTATATTTAGTTGTTTTAATTAATTATTGGGGTATTTTAGAAGGGTGTTACATAAGTGG
Organism: Lathyrus oleraceus; assembly: GCF_024323335.1. Taxonomy (NCBI): domain Eukaryota; kingdom Viridiplantae; phylum Streptophyta; class Magnoliopsida; order Fabales; family Fabaceae; genus Lathyrus; species Lathyrus oleraceus. Next base: position 226,112,910 of record NC_066585.1, read on the forward strand.
TATCAGAGCATAGTCGGTCGAGTCGAGTCGTAATTATTTTGTTTCCCTGTATGTGATAGGTGTTGTGTAATCCTATCAGTACTTATTGTTTTAGCTTGTTGGGTTCTCAGAATAGAGATGGCTGGAAGAGGTAGAGACGATGTTGCGATTGCTGAGGCTCTGGGTATGCTAGCTGGAGTACTTGGAGGGAATCCGAATGTTGTGGGATTGGGAGCTGCTCGTCAGCTGAGTGAGTTCCAGAAGAATAATCCTCCAATGTTCAAGGGAGCATACGATCCAGATGGTGCTCAGAAGTGGTTGAAGGAGATCGAGAGGATCTTCCGAGTGACTGAGTGTGCCGATAACCAGAAGGTCAGGTTCGGTACGCATATGCTGTCAGAGGAAGCAGATGATTGGTGGGTTGCTGCCCGCACTGAGTTGGAAGCTGCTGGGAGTGCTGAGATCACTTGGGCGGTGTTCAGAGAGAGATTCCTGAGGAAGTACTTTCCAGAGGATGTCAGAGGAAAGAAAGAGATAGAGTTCTTAGAATTGAAGCAGGGCAACCGGTCTGTCACTGAGTATGCTGCTAAGTTCACAGAGCTGTCGAAGTATTACACTCCCTACGCTGAGGCTACTGGGGAATTTTCAAAATGTGTGAAGTTTGAGAACGGGTTACGTCCCGAGATCGAGCAGGCTATTGGGTATCAGCGGATTAGAGTGTTTTCTGACTTGGTTGACTGTTGCAGGATTTTTGAACAGGATACCAAGGCCAGAGCGGAGAGCTATCAGCAGAGGGTTGATAGGAAAGGCAAGAATCAGAATGATCGTGGGAAACCGTATGCAGCTGGCAAAGGTTTCCAGAGACAGAGTGGGATGAGGAGACCTAGTGGGGGAGACTCTAGTGCCCCTGCTAAGTGTTATAGATGTGGTCAGGCTGGACATCGTATCCATGAGTGTACCAGTACTGAGAAGAAGTGTTTTAAGTGTGGCAAAGGTGGTCACTTGGCTGCAGAGTGCCGGTTGAAGACTATGACTTGTTTCAACTGTGGAGAAGTGGGTCATATCAGTCCACAGTGTCCTAAGCCGAAGAAAGAGAACCAGTCGGGAGGCAAGGTCTTTGCTTTATCGGGTTCTGAGACTTCTGCAGATGATCGTTTGATCCGAGGTACGTGTTATATTAATGGCTTTCCTCTTGTAGCTATTATTGACACAGGTGCGACTCATTCCTTTATATCTTTGGATTGTGCTGTGAAACTTAAATTAGAGATATCTGAGATGCATGGGAGTATGGTGATTGATACTCCTGCAAAGGGTTCAGTGACTACTACTTCAGTTTGTTTAAATTGCCCTTTGAGTATTTTTGGTAGAGACTTTGGGATGGACCTCGTGTGTCTTCCACTAGTGCAGATTGATGTTATCCTGGGTATGAACTGGTTGGTGTTTAACCGAGTTTATATCAACTGTTTTGATAAGACTGTGATCTTTCCTGAGATTAAGGAAGGAAAGAGTTTGTTTCTATCAGCAAGGCAGGTGAATGAGGCAGTAGTAGATGGGGCAGAGTTGTTTATGCTGTTAGCGACTTTGGAGGCTAAAGATAAACTGGTGATTTGCGATCTAGTCGTGGTGTGTGATTTTCCTGATGTGTTTCCTGAAGAAGTGAATGAATTACCGCCAGAGCGTGAAGTTGAGTTCTCGATTGATTTGGTACCTGGTACTAGGCCGATATCGATGGCTCCGTACCGTATGTCTGCTGTTGAGTTAACTGAATTGAAGAGTCAGCTGGAAGATCTGTTGGATAAGAAATTTATCCGTCCGAGTGTGTCACCGTGGGTGCACCAGTGTTATTGGTTAAGAAGAAAGAAGGTACTATGAGGTTGTGTGTGGACTATAGGCAACTGAATAAAGTGACGATCAAGAATCGGTATCCTTTGCCGAGAATTGATGATTTGATGGATCAGTTGGTTGGTGCGAGTGTGTTCAGCAAAATAGATTTGAGATCGGGGTATCATCAGATACGTGTGAAAACTGAGGATATTCAGAAAACTGCTTTCAGAACAAGGTATGGACATTATGAGTATTCTGTAATGCCTTTTGGTGTGACTAATGCGCCTGGGGTATTTATGGAGTATATGAATAGGATTTTCCATCCGTACCTAGACAAGTTTGTTGTGGTGTTTATTGACGATATTTTGGTGTATTCGAAATCTGAAGAAGAGCATGCTGAACATTTGAGAGTGGTTTTAGGAGTTCTACGAGAAAAGAAGTTATTTGCTAAACTGTCCAAGTGTGAATTTTGGTTAGAAGAGGTTAGTTTTCTTGGTCATGTGGTTTCAAGAGGTGGTGTTGCTGTTGATCTTTCTAAGATAGAAGCGGTATCTAAGTGGGAAGCTCCGAAGTCAGTTTCTGAGATAAGGAGTTTTCTTGGACTTGCAGGTTATTATAGGAAATTCATTGAGGGATTTTCTAAGTTGGCGTTACCGTTGACGATGTTAACTAGAAAGGGGCAAGCGTTTGTTTGGGACACAAAATGTGAAGAAGGTTTCCAAGAGTTAAAGAGAAGGTTAACTACCGCTCCTATTCTGATATTACCTAGTCTGTCGGAACCATTTGAGGTTTACTGTGATGCTTCATTGTTGGGTTTGGGTGGTGTTTTGATGCAGAATAAGCAGGTTGTAGCTTATGCTTCGAGACAACTGAAGGTTCATGAGAGGAACTATCCAACACACGATTTGGAGTTGGCAGCTGTGGTATTTGTTCTGAAGTTGTGGAGGCATTACTTGTACGGGTCAAGATTTGAGGTTTTCAGTGACCATAAAAGTTTAAAGTATTTGTTTGATCAGAAAGAGCTGAATATGAGACAGAGGAGATGGTTAGAGTTTCTGAAGGATTATGACTTTGGTTTGAATTACCATCCGGGTAAAGCAAACGTAGTGGCTGATGCATTGAGTCGGAAATCATTGCATATGTCTATGTTAATGGTTAAGGAACTGGATTTAATTGAGCAGTTTAGAGACTTGAGTTTGGTGTGTGAGAGTACTCACAATAGTGTTAAATTGGGAATGTTGAAGTTAACGAGTGGTATTCTGGATGAGATTAAAGAGGGTCAGAAATCCGATGTGCTTTTGGTTGATAAGTTGACTCTAGTGAATCAAGGTCAAGGTGGTGAATTCAGAGTTGATGAGAATGGTGTTTTGAAATTTGGTAATCGGGTGTGTATTCCGGATGTTACCGAACTTAAGAAGAGCATTCTTGAGGAAGGACATCGTAGTGGCCTGAGTATTCATCCTGGGGCTACGAAGATGTATCATGATTTGAAAAAGTTATTTTGGTGGCCGGGAATGAAAAGAGAAATTGCGAGTTTTGTTTATTCTTGTTTGACTTGTCAGAAGTCAAAGATTGAGCATCAGAAGCCGTCTGGGCTAATGCAACCGTTGGCTATTCCAGAGTGGAAGTGGGATAGTATCAGTATGGATTTTGTTTCTGGTTTACCGAGGACAATTAAGAATTTTGAAGCTATTTGGGTGATTGTTGACAGATTGACAAAATCGGCTCATTTCATTCCGATCAGAATGGATTATCCGTTAGAGAGATTAGCTGAGTTGTATATTGAGAAAATTGTAAGTTTGCATGGTATTCCGTCGAGTATTGTTTCGGACAGAGATCCTAGATTTACATCGAAGTTCTGGGAAGGTTTGCAGAGGGCTTTGGGAACTAAGTTGAGATTGAGTTCTGCATATCATCCGCAGACTGATGGGCAGACTGAGAGGACGATTCAGTCACTGGAGGATCTTTTGAGGGCTTGTGTTTGGGAAAAGGGAGGTGCTTGGGATTGTTATTTACCTTTGATTGAGTTTACCTACAACAATAGTTTTCATTCGAGCATTGGTATGGCACCGTTTGAAGCTTTGTATGGTAGGAGATGTCTGACACCTTTATGTTGGTATGAGTCCGGTGAGAGTGTTGTGGTTGGACCGGAGATTGTTCAACAAACTACGGAAAAGATTAAGATGATTCAGGAGAAGATGAGGATTGCTCAGAGTCGTCAGAAGAGTTATCACGACAAGAGGAGGAAGTCACTTGAGTTTCAAGAGGGAGATCATGTGTTACTCCGATAACTGGGGTTGGTCGAGCTTTGAAGTCGAAGAAGTTGACACCTCGATTTATTGGTCCTTATCAGATTTTGGAGAGGATAGGGGAGGTAGCCTATCGTATCGCTTTACCGTCGTCACTTGCTAATTTGCATGAGGTTTTTCATGTGTCTCAGTTGAGGAGGTACATTCCTGATCCGTCGCATGTGGTCCAAGTAGATGATGTACAGGTGAGAGATAACCTGACTGTTGAAACATCACCTATGAGGGTCGAGGATCGAGAGTTGAAGCAGTTGCGGGGTAAAGAGATTGCTTTGGTAAAGGTAGCTTGGGGAGGACCAGCAGGTGGTAATGTGACTTGGGAACTTGAGAGTCAGATGAAGGAGTCTTATCCAGAGTTATTCGCTTGAGGTATGTTTTCGAGGACGAAAACTCTTTTAGTGGGGGAGAGTTGTAACACCCCGATAAAATATGATAATTATTTAATTTAAGTTAATAGTATATTTATTAATTTAATTAAATAATTTGAATATTATTGGATTATTATTGGAATAATAAAGGTGGAATCAGAAAAGAGTCCCATATATATATAAAAAGGTTTTTTTTCACGTGAAAAGGGAGAAGCGACTGAAAAGTGGAAAAAGGGCAAAGAGGAAGAGCAAGAGAACAAGGGTTGAAGAAGGGAAAAGCTTGAAGTTAAAGGATTCGCCGGATTAACTCAGGTAAGGGGGGTTTATCGTCGTTTAATGGGTATTATGGGTTAACATGTAATGGGTAGTAATAAACCATTGAATCGACTCTAATTAGGATGATGAATGTTGCAAATTGTGAATTTGTGGATGAATGAGATATGGGTCTATAATTGAAGAAAATTCGTAGGAATTAGATGTAATAAGGTTAGGAATTGTGAAATTGAATGGGTATGATCTGTGTTAGATAATATGAACGAATGCTGTGTAAAAATTGGACTGTGGGAGGTTGGATCTGAGAAATCTCGTAGCAGAGAAAACCCATAGCAGATCTGGAATTTGGTTTCTGGTCATACGCGTATGACACTAGGCCGTACGCGTATGAGATGGCCTGGTACGCGTATGGAGTGAGGCCATACGCGTATGAATGAAGAAGATGATGTTCTAACGTAGTTTTGTCTCTGTTGGTACGCGTATGGGAGAAGAGGTACGCGTATCATACGTGTATGAGACAGGCTATACGCGTATGGGCAGAAGTTTGAATTTTGTCTGAGCTGTTGTTGTGTAGTTTTGGTTGTTTCAGCTGAGTGATGTAATTTAGCTGATGTATGATATATTAGGGATCATTTCCCATTGTTTTGAGCAGTATAGGTATTAGTAGAGTGTGCTAATACTGTGAATTATTATTTGGCATGACATGATATGATTCTGTGATAAACATGCTGATGATGTATGATGGTATGCATAATGTTGTGAATATATCTATTATGTATGCAATTGTGGATGGACTGTTTATGGCTTAGAGTGTGAGCATATGTCCATTGTGGATTGTTGTTGATGTTTGCATGCTAGGTGATTTAGCGTGCATAGCATGGCCTTTATGGTGGTAGCTAATTCCCATTGTGAGGAATTAGTGAGTGAGTCACTAGGTCTCAAATGAGTGGGACTAGTGAGCTTGGTAGCCGTATCTGGGTCTGATCGGTGAGGTTGAACTATGTGTTCACGAATAGTCGGTACCGCATGCATGGAGTCTCATTACATAATGTATGTATGGAGTATAATATGAATGGATGTATTCCAATATTATACGTGTGTTTTATGTTTGTGTTGAGTATGAGTATGAGTTGATGTTGCCGTGCTGAATGTGTGATATGATTTGGGTGATGAATGTGTTAATTTACTTAGCATTACATGATATTTTATAATGCTTATTATATCGATTGAGGAACTCACCCTTACAACTATGTTTCAGGTAACGAGCAGTGATTGAGTAGTAGCTAGTGCTTGGAGTCTAGTGTAGTTCCTTAGTGGGTCATGCTCTGGTATATGTAACATCGGGACGGGATGTTTTACCTTGTCTTCATTTTGGTTGATTGAACAACTTTACATGTAATGTGTTACATGGTTTGCATGTTGTTAGATTTCTATCCGCTGCGGATTATGCAATGTTTTATTTTGATTAATAAATGAGCATGACAAGTTATTTTGGTGAATGGTGTGAAGTGTAAAGTGTGACACCCTGAAATTGCATATCTACTCTGATTTATATTTAGTTGTTTTAATTAATTATTGGGGTATTTTAGAAGGGTGTTACATGTTCGCCCCGCCCCGCCCCGTTTTTTTCGCGGGCTTTTGCGGGCACGTGTATTTACATATATTTTTGCATTTTTAGGTTTAAAGAGTGCAGTGTCCGCGGGCTTTCCCCGCCCCGCCCTCACTTTTTTGCGGGGAGGGTCTAAGTTTTAGGTCCGCATCCTCAACTATGACAGCCCCGGCACCCCCCGTTTTTTTGTGGGCTTTTGCGGGGCGGGCCTAAATGGGGCGGGCATGCCCGTTTACCACCCCTATGTAATTCGTCACTCTAAAGCTGTTAAGCAAGAGTGTGTGTCTACTTGATCAAAGTTTTGAAGCAAGATCAAGAGTTTGTCTTCTTGATTGAAACTGTGAAGTAAAATCAAGATTGTGTTTCTGATGATTGTTTGTTTTGGTCTGTAATATTAAGTGTTGCTTTGGCAACATTTTTAACAAAAAGGGGGAGTAACACCTGTACCCTAGGACAACAGGTTATTTGAAGTTGAAGGTCCTCTAAACAAGAGGTTATGTTGTTGTTTGCTATCTGCTTGATCTTCTCTTGTGTTGCTGCTGTTTGAAGTTTAACTTCTATGTGTGCTAAGTGTATTAGCTAATTTGATTCTCTGCTTGGATGTGTGCTTTCTGCTGCTGTGAACTCTGTTGTGATGCCAAGTTGTTTTAGCCAAAAATTTGTCAAAGGGGGAGTTTGTAGATGTTTTTGATTGGCTGCATTTTGTGTTAAAACACTTATTGTGCTTAGATGTCTTGACTGATGTCATGACATGCTCAAGTAGTATGCTGCAGGATTAGCTAATACAGGATTTACTAGATGTCAAACTGAATGTTATGACATTCATCCCTGACAGCAGATGTTAAAGTATAGGCTAGTTAGTTTTTCCTTTTATGTTTCAGTATTTATCTCAGGCTGATTTTCAGGAAACTAACAGTTGTGCTAAAATTGAGAGACCTAGCATATAGCCTATTTTCTGGATGTCAAACTAAATGTTATGACATTCATTCCTGACAGCATATGCTAAAGTGTAGGCTAGTTAGTTTTTCTGGTATGCTTCAGTATTTATCTCAGGCTATTTTTCAGGAATCTAACAGTTGTGCTAAAATCTAGGAAACTAACAACTGTGCTAAAATTAAGAGACCTAGCATATAGCCTATTTGTTAGCACCCTAATGTGTGGAAATTAGGTTAACTTGCTTGACCTTAATTTTAGGAAATTCAAGTACAAGGCCCAAGTGCTGCATTATAAAAGGATGGCAATCCTATTTTCAGCAATTCAGGGGTTTGAAGCGTGAAGATTTAAATATATCAATATATATCCTTGTTGTACTTGTATTGTGTCTATTATTAGGTTTTATTTGTGAGCCAAGCAATTATCACCTAGATGATTGCATTGGACTAGGGTGTTTATTGAGTTGTAATAGTTGTGTCACTCTAAGCTTTTAAGCGTGAGTGTTGTGTTTCTTGATTAAATCTTTTAAGCACAATCAAGAGTTATTTGAAGGTTATCTTCACCACTACTTTAAAATTATTAAAGGTTGTAATCACTGCTGTGATTAAGGGGGGGTGAGTAGGAACTCGGGTCTTAGTTTAGATTGAAATTGCATTGGGTAGGTCTTAAGTGATAGGATTAAACAGTTGGTTTAAGTCCTGAATTAATACCTCTTATAGTGGATTTCCTCCCTGGCTTGGTAGCCCCCAGATGTAGGTGTGTTTGTCACCGAACTGGGTAAACAATTCTCTATGTCATTTACTGCTTTTTACATTTACTTTCTGCGTACATTACCTGTCTGCGCAGAATTGAATGTCATAACATCTAGTGTGACATCGATAGTTTGTTACTAGAATTTCAAATATATTGATATTGAGCAACCAAGTGGATATTCCGAAGATACATCTTCGGAGGTTTGGGGCGGGATTTTGAAGTATTTGTCACCTTTGCAAGTTAGATATTTTCGGAGATGCATTTTTGAAATAAGTTGATAGAACAGTCATTTGCATGATCACAGACACATACTTCTTTTTCACTCCAAACCCTTTCCAAAAACCCTTTCATACTCAATCAACATTTTCACTTCAAATCTTCATTCTTGTGTTTCATCGCATCAAAAAGAGCAAAAGAAGCTAAAATTTCAGGTAAAGATCATTCATTTCAAACCTCATTGATCACATTAAGATTGTTTTTAGTCTGAAAAAATGTGTGTTGAATTCGGAGATGCATCTCTGAATTTTGTATGAATTCATACGAAGATGCATCTCTGTAGCCTGCTTGTTCTCATTTTCCAACTTTGTTTACAGTTTTAGCAGTTTTTGAATTTTTATTGTAATTGTTTTCACTAGATATGGTGCATCCCGATGTTTTCCCAAAATATGTTGTGTCTTCGGATGTCAAAGGTGTTGTTGTGAAGAAGGTAGATGTTGACAACCAATTTAAAAATGAGAAAGAGTTTGAATTTTTTGATCGTATGCTTAATGGATTCGTACGAAGGCCTCCAAACTGGTATTTGGTTTGGTAATCAGAAGGTCCAATATTGGTTTGGATAGAAGAGGTTCATTTGTGACAATGACATGTGAAAGAAGTGGGAAATATAGACCTTCTCTCTGGAATTTTAAACGAGATTATACCGGTTCAAGAAAATGTGAGTGTCTGTTTATGTTGCGTGGTTATATGTTGGAAAATAATAAATGGAGATTTAATATCATGTGTGGTTTACATAACCATGTCTTGTGTGACAAGTTAGTCGGTCATCCAATTGTGTGTCGCCTCATGTCGGAAGAGAATGAATGTGTTTCAGATATGACATTGAATTTGATTCAACCGAAAAATATACTTGCAACTTTGAAACGTAAAAGACTCAAAAATATCTCAAATATCAAGCAAGTGTATAGTATTTGGTATCAATATAACAAGATGTTAGGGGGAATAGAAGTGAAATGCAACAATTAAAAAGATAACCGTTATGTTTTCAATAATTGAACGTGTGAGGATGAAGTAACTGTTAGAGATATATTTTGTATCATTATACACAGGCATGTTTAATTTCTTGTTTTTTATATATCAGAAATTATTGTAGGGTTCAGAAGGTTTTTGATATGAGTTCTTACTTGAAAAAGTTATGCAGGTACCGATAAATTGTCGGAATAACAAAAAGCTTTTAGGTCGTGTAAGGGCTTTCGATAGACACTGCAATATGATAAAGGAAAGAAGAAAGCACAGCCCGTGAACAAGGATAGATTCATCAGCAAGGTGTTCCTTCGTGGAGATTCTGTTATCATTGTTCTTAGAACCCCAAATAAGCTTAGTATTACCATAAGTATCTATTTGTTAGTAAAATATTAGAAACTCAGAACAATTGTAAACAGGTCATGGTAAGAATTGTACAGGGAGGGACCTAAGTGTGGTTAGTTTTCTCATTTTCAACAGAAAAACCTAATGACATCTTAAAGAAGTGGAAAAATTCTACATCTTAAAGAAGTAGAAAAATTATAGATGATTTTTATTTTTGGCTATAAAAAGTTAGGCACTGAACTATTTTGAATTAATAATTTTGCTAAAATGTTCAATTTAAAAGAATTATAGTTTAATGTAATAAAAAAATGAGAAGGGGTTAATTTTCCTCTAATTTTATTTCCAAATTCTTAATTAATAAAAAATTAAAAATTAAACAAATAAATTTTGTTAACTCCATAAAAATTAGATGGACATTGTGTATTTTGGTTTTACCTCTACAAGATTAAATTGATTTTAGTTGTGTAGAATTGGTTTTAGGGATGGCAATCGGATCCATTAAGAAAAAATTCATTCAATTCATCTATTAAAAAATTCATCCAATTCATCAACTATTTAAAAATTAAATTAATGGATTGAATTAAATTCACCATTTATAAGTATGGATTGATTCAATCCATCCAATACATTTTAATGATTCAATGGATTTTTTTTATCTTCATTATATCTATTTTAAAAAATGAATTTAACTATATTCACCATTTATAAGTATGGATGGATTTTTTTTATCTCCATTATATCAAAAATCGATTTTATTTTTGAAAAAATTATTTTTTTACAAAAATAAAAACAAAACAATTTTTTATTGTTTTCCAAAAATACAAAAAAAAAATGTTTTTCTCCGGAAAAATACAAAAAAAAACTGATTTTTTTTTAGAAAAGAAAAATTAAAATACAAAAAAATAATTTTTTTCTGGAAAAAAATAAGTGCTTTTTTTGAAGAAAAACTGATTTTTTTCAAAAATTAAAAAAAAAAATTGATGGATGAATATTCATCCACTAAAAATATGATAACAAATGAATTGAACGGATTTTATTCTTAATTGATGAATTTGATGGATTTTATTCTTAATTGATGAATTTGATTGGATATTTTTTTTAAAAAAAATAGTGGATTGTTAATGGGTTAATGAATTCTTTTGATCCATTCATTAAGAATTCAATGGATATTCATCTAATTCATCCATTTTGTCTCTCTAATTGATTCTACGTAATTTTTAACTACATATACATGATTTTACTTTGAAATTAATTATTGAAATAGGAATATATCCTAAACATAAATTATTTTATTTTTAATTTAACTAAAATTAACTTTCTTCTAAAAACCAAATACATGTTTTTAATATGAACATATTTATATATACATGTGCACATGTAAATTTATTTAATATGATATAAACTATATTTATATACATATGTAAATTAGAAATGAAAAAAATAATTGAGCAGTCCCTTTATTAAGATTATCCATCACTATTTTATCTTCTTTTAATCACTAATTTGAGGAGTCTCTCTGTCTCAAATTATAAGTCACTTTATTAAAAATATTTATTCTAAATTATAAGTTACTTTACAATTTCAATTCAACCTTAATGATTTTTTTTTCTCCGCATAACTTCTATCATTTATTACTTTTTTTACAATTCTTTAAATTTCTCTTTCATTTATAATAAATGGGATAATATTATAAAATCGTACATAATTTATACTTCTAATACAACAATCATTATATTTTTTAATTTGCGCAAAAAAATAGAAAATGTCTTATAAATTAGGGTGGAAGGATTTTCACCATTGATCATCACGGTGACACCATCTATCGACAACCACCATCTTTAATCATTATTATTAAAA